>NC_091983.1:41845663-42178284 GCF_044704955.1 Pristiophorus japonicus | reverse complement strand
TTGCAATCATGCTGTAGGCCCTTTCGGCCTTGGACAAACTCTTGGATGCATAAGCGACCGGTTGCAAAATCCCTGATTCGTTAGCCTGTTGTAACTCACACGTGACCCCGTATGATGACGCATCGCAAGCTAGCACTAATCATTTACACGGGTTATACAAGACAAGCAGTTTGTTTGAACACAACAGATTTCTGGCTTTCTCAAAAACAGCCTCTTGTGAATTCCCCCATACCAAGTCGTCTCCCTTGCGCAGTAGCACATGTAGGGGTTCTAGCAGGGTGCTTATCCCAGGTAGGAAATTATCAAAATAATTGAGGAGTCCCAGGAACGACTGCAGCTCTGTCACATTCTGTGGTCTCGGCGTGTTCTTGATGGCCTCTGTCTTGGTGTCGGTGGGTCTGATGCCATCTGCTGTGATTCTTCTTCCCAAGAACTCGACCTCTGGCGCCAGGAAAACACACTTCGAGCGTTTCAACCTGAGTCCCACGCGATCCAACTGACTAAGAACCTCTTCCAGATTCTTCAAGTGCTCAATGGTGTCCCGACCTGTAACCAGTATGTCGTCCTGGAAAACCACTGTGCGAGCAACCGATTTTAGCAGGCTCTCCATGTTCCATTGCAAGATTGCCACGGCCGACCGAATCCCGAACGGGCATCGATTATAGATGAAAAGACCTTTGTGTGTGTTGATGCAGCTGAGGCCTTTCGAAGACTCCTCCAGCTCCTGCATCATGTAGGCTAAGGTCAGGTCCAACTTGGTGAATATATTCCCTCCAGCCAGGTCGTCTGCCTTGGGTAGCAGGTACTGGTCCTGTAGCGAAAAACGGTTAATCGTTACTTTATAGTCCCCACAAATTCTGACCGTGCTGTCCTCTTTAAGTACAAAAGAACATAAGAACATAAGAATTAGGAACAGGAGTAGACCATCTAGCCCGTCGAGCCTGCTCCGCCATTCAACAAGATCATGGCTGATCTGGCCGTGGACTCAGCTCCACTTACCCGCCCGCTCCACATAACCCTTAATTCCCTTATTGGTTAAAAATCTATCTATCTGTGATTTGAATACGTTCAATGAGCTAGCCTCAACTGCTTCCTTGGGCAGAGAATTCCACAGATTCACAACCCTCTGGGAGAAGAAATTCCTTCTCAACTCGGTTTTAAATTGGCTCCCCCGTATTTTGCGGCTGTGTCCCCTAGTTCTAGTCTCCCCGACCAGTGGAAACAACCTCTCTGTCTCTATTTTGTCTATCCCTTACATTATTTTAAATGTTTCTATAAGATCACCCCTCATCCTTCTGAACTCCAACGAGTAAAGACCCAGTCTACTCAATCTATCATCATAAGGTAACCCCCTCATCTTCGGAATCAGCCTAGTGAATTGTCTCTGTACCCCCTCCAAGGCTAGTATATCCTTCCTTAAGTAAGGTGACCAAAAATGCACGCAGTACTCCAGGTGCGGCCTCACCAATACCCTGTACAGTTGCAGCAGGACCTCCCTGCTTTTGTACTCCATCCTTCTCGCAATGAAGGCCAACATTCCATTCGCCTTCCTGATTACCTGCTGCACCTGCAAACTAACTTTTTGGGATTCATGCACAAGGACCCCCAGGTCCCTCTGCACCACAGCATGTTGTAATTTCTCCCCATTCAAATAATATTCCCTTTTACTGTTTTTTTTTCCCAAGGTGGATGACCTCACATTTTTCAACATTGTATTCCATCTGCCAAACCTTAGCCCATTCGCTTAACCTGTCCAAATCTCTTTGCAAGCCTCTCTGTGTCCTCTACACAACCCGCTTTCCCACTAATCTTTGTGTCATCTGCAAATTTTGTTACACGACACTCTGTCCTCTCTTCCAGGTCATCTATGTCTATTGTAAACAATTGTGGTCCCAGCACCGATTCCTGTGGCACCCCACTAACCACCGATTTCCAACCCAAACAGGATCCATTTATCCCGACTCTCTGCTTTCTGTTAGCCAGCCAATTCTCGATCAATGCTAATACATTTCCTCTGACTCCGCGTACTTTTATCATCTGCAGTAACCTTTTGTGTGGCACCTTATCGAATGCCTTTTAGAAATCTAAATACACCACATCCATTGGTACACCTCTATCCACCATGCTCGTTATATCCTCAAAGAATTCCAGTAAATTAGTTAAACATGATTTCCCCTTCATGAATCCATGTTGCGTCTGCTTGATTGCACTATTCCTATCTAGATGTCCCGCTATTTCTTCCTTAATGATAACTTCAAGCATTTTCCCCACTACAGATGTTAAACTAACCGGCCTATAGTTACCTGCCTTTTGTCTGCCTCCATTTTTAAACAGAGGCGTTACATTAGCTGCTTTCCAATCCGCTGGTACCTCCCCAGAGTCCAGAGATTATAACGGATGCATCTGCTATAACTTCTGCCATCTGTTAATACCCTAGGATGCATTTCATCAGGACCAGGGGACTTGTCTACCTTGAGTCCTATTAGCCTGTCCAGCACTACCTCCCTAGTGATAGTGATTGTCTCAAGGTCCTCCCTTCCCACATTCCCGTGACCAGCAATTTTTGGCATGGTTTTTGTGTCTTCCACTGTGAAGATCGAAGCAAAATAATTGTTTAAGGTCTCACCCATTTCCACATTTCCAATTATTAAATCCCCCTCCTCATCTTCTAAGGGACCAACATTTAGTTTAGTCGCTCTCTTCCATTTTATATATCGGTAAAAGCTTTTATTATCTGTTTTTATGTTTTGCGCAAGTTTACTTTCGTAATCTATCTTTCCTTTCTTTATTGCTTTCTTAGTCATTCTTTGCTGTCGTTTAAAATGTTCCCAATCTTCTAGTTTCCCACTAACCTTGGCCACCTTATACGCATTGGTTTTTAATTTGATACTCTCCTTTATTTCCTTGGTTATCCACAGCTGGTTATCCCTTCTCTTACCGCCCTTCTTTTTCACTGGGATATATTTTTGTTGAGCACTATGAAAGAGCTCCTTAAAAGTCCTCCACTGTTCCTCAGTTGTGCCACCATTTAGTCTGTGTTCCCAGTCTACTTTAGCTAACTCTGCCCTCATCCCACTGTAGTCCCCTTTGTTTAAGCATAGTACGCTCATTTGAGACACTACTTCCTCACCCTCAATCTGTATTACAAATTCAACCATACTGTGATCACTCATTCCGAGAGGATCTTTTACTAGGAGATCGTTTATTATTCCTGTCTCATTACACAGGACCAGATCCAAGATCGCTTGCTCCCTTGTAGGTTCTGTAACATACTGTTCTAAGAAACAATCCTGTATGCGTTATATGAATTCCTCCTCCAGGCTACCTCGTACGATTTGATTTGACCAATCGATATGTAGGTTAAAATCCCCCATGATTACTGCCGTTCCTTTTTCACATGCCTCTATTATTCCCTTGATTATTGTCCGCCCCACCGTGAAGTTATTATTTGGGGGCCTGTAAACTATGCCCACCAGTGACTTTTTCCCCTTACTATCTCTAATCTCCACCCATAATGATTCAACATTTTGTTCATGAGAGCCAATATCATCTCTCACAACTGCCCTGATATCATTCTTTATTAACAGAACTACCCCACCTCCTTTCCCTTCTTGTCTATCCTTCCGAATTGTCAGATACGCCTGTAAGTTTAATTCCCAGTCTTGGCCACCCTGCAACCACGTTCCTGTAATGGCCACCAAATCATACCCATTTGTAATGATTTGTGCCGTCAACTCATTTACTTTATTTCGAATGCTGTGTGCGTTTAGGTCGAGTGTTTTAATACTAGTTTTTAAACCATGATTTTTAGTTTTGACCCCTCCTGCAGCCCCTTTATATTCATACATATTGTCCCTTCCTATCATCTTGTGGTTTACACTTACCCCAGTGCTACTCTGCTCTGTTGCCTCCTGCCTTTTGCATTCTTTCTTGGGGTCCTGTTCATCTGAGCTCTCACCCACTCTAACTAGCTCCGGGACAATCAGTACCGGGACAAACTAGTACCGGGACAATCAGACTGATCCACTCGTTGAATTCCACCGGCGCGATGATGCATTCGCGCTGCAGATTGTCCAGCTCAATTTCCAATTTCTCACGCATCATATATGGTACCGGCCGTGCCTTGTGGTGGATGGGTCACATACCGGGAACCCAATGGATCTGCACTTTCGTCCTCGAGAAACTTCCAATGCTTGGCTCAAACAACGATGGAAATCTGCTCAGAACCTGGGCACATGAGGCGTCATCGACAGATGAAAGCACTCGGGTGTCATCCCAGACCCAGCGGATTTTGCCCAGCCAGCTTCTGCCAAATAGTGTGGGACCATCCCCGGTACAATCCACAGCGGGGGTTCGTGTACTGCTCCATCATAGGAGACTTTGACTTCTGCACTGCCAATTATAGGGATTAGTTCCTTCGTGTAAGTCCTTAGTTGGTGTTAATGGGGCTGAGCTTGGGCCTGTGTGCCTTGTTGCACCACACCTGTCGAAGGCCTTTTTGCTCATTATGGACTGACTTGTACCCGTGTCCAGTTCCATCGATACTGGAATTCCGTTCAGTTCAACTTTCAACATTACTGGTGGACATTTCGGGGTGAATGTATGTACCCCGTACACTTCTGCCTCCTCAGTACGAGTGTCCAATTCAGCCTGATCCACAGTGGATCGATCTTCCTCTGCAACGTGGTGGTTTGCACGCATAGTGCTTGAAGCGGCATTGATGGGCCCGATGATCACCTCCACAATGTCAACAAGGTGTTAACTACCTCGCATTAAAGATTGATGGCGGACTCTGGGTCATCTGAGGTCGTGCAGCAGCAGCCGGTGTGTACGTTCTGCCATGTATATTCCTGCTCGAAAACGACGTTACCTTTTGCACAGTAGTGGCCGAAACCTCTTTACTCTGCAAAATCAGTTTGGTGTTGTCGCTGGTGGACATAAATGCCTGGGCTATCGTTATGGCTTTGCTTAGATTCGGAGTTTCTATAGTCAACAGTTTACGAAGGATTATCTCATGGCCAATGCCCAGTACAAAAAAGTCTCTCAGCATTTGTTCTAGGACTCCCTCAAATTCGCAATGTCCTGCGAGGTGCCTTAGTTCGGCGACATAGCTCGCCACTTCCTGGCCCTCCGACCGTTGACACGTGTAGAACCGATAGGTCGCCATCAAAACGGTTTACTTAGGATTTAGATGCTCCCGGACCAGCGTACACAATTCTTCATAAGATTTAGTTGTTGGTTTTACCAGAGCTAGAAGAGTCTTCATGAGGCCATAGGTTGTTGCCCCACAGACAGTAAGGAGGGTCGTCCTTCATTTGGCAGTGTTCTCGCCCCCTTCCAGCTCGTTGGTCACAAAGTATTGGTCAAGTGTCTCCACAAAAGCCTCCCAATCGTCCCCTTCTGACAACTTCTCCAGGATACCAACTCATCTTTGCATTTTCGCGCTGTTGTTCGTTACCTTGTCGCCAATTGTTGCGCTCATAATAAAGGATGAAACTGATACTGTGAACAATGAGCAAGTGTGACCTTAGGTCCTTTAATACTTTAATAAGACTCTAGAGTGCAGGTACCTCGTGGGTGGCCTGCTTATATACAGTGCTCCCAAGGAATGCTGGGATCCCTTGGGATTCCAACAGGTAGGCCCTCTGGTGGTAATGTGATACAGTTTGCAAAGGGTTAAATACATGGCATCGTTGATTCCTTCACTGAAGCGTACGCGAGACTGGGCCTTACATTAAACATCCATAAGACAAAGGTTCTCTATCAACCCTCCCTCGACACACAGTACTGCGCCCTAATTATCAAGATCCATGACGAGACCTTGGGGAGCGTGAACCACTTTCCATACCTTGGAAGCTTTCTGTCAGTGAGAGCAGACATCAATGATGAAACCCCACCCCCACCGCCTTCAGTGTGCCAGTGCAGCCTTTGTTCGCCTGAGGAAAAAAGTGCTTGAAGACCACGATCTCAAACCCGGCACCAAGCTCATGGTCTACAGAGAAGCAGTTCCCACCTTTCTATATGCTTCAGAGACATGGACTATGTACAGTAAGCACCTCAAAGCACTGGTGAAGAACCACCAATGCTGCATCCTCAAAATCCTGCAAATCCATTGGCAGGGCAGGCATACCAACATCAGTGTTCTCTCGAAGGCCAATATCCCCAGCATTAAGGCATTGACCACGCTCGATCAGCTCCGATGGACGGGCCACATTATCCACATGCCTGATACTAGACTCCCGAAACAAGCACTCTGCTCCGAGCTCCATCACGGCATGCGAGCCACAGGAGGGCAGAGAAAATGCTTTAAAACCTCCTTCAAAAAATGTAACATCCTCACCAACTCTTGGGAATCCCTGACCCAAGACCTTTCAAAGTGGAGGAGATGCATTCGTGCAGGCGCCAAACACTTCGAGTTTCTTCGTCGGGAGCAAGCGGAAGCCAAGTACAAACAACGGAAGGAGTGTACGTCAAACCAAGCACCACACCCACACATCCCTTCATTCACCACCTGCCCCACCTGTGGCAGGGACTGTAGATCCAGCATAGGACTCATTAGTCACCTTAGAACTCATATTAGTGTGGAAGCAAGTCATTCACGACTCCAGGGGACTGCCTAAGAAGAAGATTTGAACAGCTGGCAGTGTGTGCAAGTTGTGAGATGTGGGTGTGAGGCTTGCAACAGTGTTAAGTGTGTGAGGATGAGGTGCAGCTATGAATGGTAAGATTGAGTCCTGATTGATCGAGATGGGGCTGTGGTGAATTGAGCAGTAGCTGAGGTTAGTGGTGCAGTTGGTAAGATATGTCATTTGAAGATGCACCTTGACACGCTCATGTGAGATCATTAAAATTCTTCCGGCACTGCAGCTAGGTCCTTGGGGCTATACTTCTGGTATTACCTCCGTGTCTATCTGTTCCCACTGCCTTCTCATTGTGTGTCTGAAGGGCCTCTTGCTCCCTCGAGGGTACAGGACATCTCCCCTCCTTTCCACCTCTTTCACCAAGGCCTCCAGTGCAGTGTTTGAAAACCTGGGTACCGGTTCCCTCCTATGGTCAGCCATTCTTCACTTTTTTCCAGGTCAGTTTCATTTGTAGAATGACTCCCAGCATCTATTCCAGCCACAATGCTCCTCTCCCTTTAAGAGGTGTAGGCTAGCTTTAAGTAGTTCTACGCACTCACAATACTGTGCCCCCTGCTCATGCTCCACACTTGTTTAGTGCATGGCACTATTTATAATCCTCTTAACCTGACTGAGGAAAAAAAATGTACAGCTTGAAATCTCCAATTAGGTGCATTTTTTAAATTTTATTTGAATATGTAGACAATCTGAATGCCCAATGTTCATACATCTGATGTTAGCTTAAGGTTTTAACATAGTGTCAGGCTCCTTTGTGTTGTTGCTTATTTGATAATAACGTGCATGATTTATGCTGTACAACTGCATGAAGCCATTGTTTTTAATGGACTCTTTGTGTGATTTTTATGTTAAGCATTTTTATAATCCTCTTAAGCTGACTGAGGGAAAAAAAATATACAGCTTGAAATCTCCAATTAGATGCATTTTGGGTGCATGCAACAAATAAACAGCGATGGTACTGCTGGCTGCATGCAGAAATCATGATAATGAGCAGACAGCATGAAGTTGCTTGCTTTCCACTCAATGGGTGCATGTTAATAGCACACCGCGATCCTTGTACCCGTTTTCATGGGCTAACCAATTTAGAGCCCTGCGTGTGTGTGTAGGTATGTTGGATATGGTAACTCTTACAGTGGCCGAAATTCGGTATCGCCTCGTTCGGGGGCGGTAACCTTCGCGAAGTGGTTCATCCTGCGCCCAACGTAGGAGCTGGTAGCGCTGCCCCACCCCAGGCGAAAACACTTTTGCGCCCCATTACTGCCCCTGAAGGCGCTAACGAGAAGCACACAGTATGCCAATTTCACCCCCATAGTCTCTACTTTCATTGCATGATTTTTATTTCCATGTTTGTTTTACTTAGTTCTACACTGCAGTCTATATTAACGAAAAACTGCCCACACTTGCAGAATGCAAATCACTCAACATTTTCAAATCTTGGATGATGTTTCCCCTCAGTCTTTCTTTATTCCAATGGGGAGGCGGGGGAGTGGAACTCGCTGAGAGTCGCACGGGCTCGACGGGCCGAATGGTCGTCTTCCGTGCTGTAACCATCCCATGATTCTATGATTCTAAATTCAATTCTGCAAGACTCTTAGAAACTTAATCTGATATCATTTAGAACATTGTATTTATACAATGGAGGAAAAATTGGGATAATTTGCGCCTCCCGTTAGCGCCCCCGGGAGGCCCAGTGTTTAGCGTTGCTGAGCCGTGAGCCCCGCTCCTGAGCTGGCGCCCCGCTACCACCCCAGAAAGGAAGTGGTGCGCTTGATTTAGAGCTCCGCTTCCTTTCGGGGGTGGTAACCCCAATTTCTTGCGAGAGGTGAGACTTCTGCTCCTGACGCAAAGTCTCGTGCCTCGCCAATGATACTGCCCCTAAACGGGGCGCGCCCGAATTTCTAGGTCAATGTATTTAAATTGCAGCTGAACAGAAGTAAAAGACATTTGAGGACTACCCAAAATGGCTTGCACTTTGTGAAACTGTACCTGTTGCTGAGAGCATTCCATTTCTACCAATAAGTTGCGGACAAGTTTTCAGAACATTCCAACAGACTTCCAGTACATCTCAATTTTCTAAATAATTTTCCAGTGATCCATGAACTTTAACATGCTGGAAATGCATAAAGCAGTGCCAGGTGGTCATAAAATAACCACAGCAGTTTTTTTTTAACCTTCCTTCAGCTTTTCAGTGATGTCTGGTGAAGGAGTTAAAGCCCAGTGTTAGTGTGCTGTCAAATCTGCTAGTTTTAAAATAATCACAGACCTTTAACATTTTCATTTTCACTTCGCTTGAGCATTGGTTCTGTGACTCATGCTCCATACTTGTTTAGTGCATGACACTATTTATATCCTCTTAACCTGACTGAGGAAAAAAAATGTACAGCTTGAAATCTCCAATTAGGTGCATTTTTTAAATTTTATTTGAATATGTAGACAATCTGAATGCCCAATGTTCATACATCTGATGTTAGCTTAAGGTTTTAACATAGTGTCAGGCTCCTTTGTGTTGTTGCTTATTTGATAATAACGTGCATGATTTATGCTGTACAACTGCATGAAGCCATTGTTTTTAATGGACTCTTTGTGTGATTTTTATGTTAAGCATTTTTATATTTTGTTCCTGGTATTCAACGATATTCAGTGATTAATATGTATTCGTGACTGTTATGCCATTGGAGTTTTGAGAGTCTTTTCTAGCTATTTTCTTATGACTAAAGCTTGTTACATATTCAGAAAATGTTTTTAGCTTCCCACATTACAACAGTGACTACACTCCAAAAGCACTTCATTGGCTGCAAAGCGCTTTGACACGTCCGGTGGCTGTGAAAGGTGCTATATAAATGCAAGTCTTTCTTTTTAAATCATTATAGCTAAGCAGTGGGTCACATGCCAATTTACATTGCAACATAATAAGTTTTGGATTTCCCGCCCCCCCCGATCTCTGTTTATTAAAATACCAGCTACTACAAATGAGACCTGTGTGTGCATATTTCTCCGCAAATTGCTCTCTCGATCCCTGGAACGCATTGTGGTGTATGGAACGACAGGTGGTGAACACCTCCGAGTTCCTTGCCCAAATGGTCATTATTTGTGTGTGAGTGCAGACGTGTGTTGGCGGATTATCTGATTGTGGAGGACGTCACAGCCAAGCCAGTCCTGTCATTGCCCAATGCCCACGCATGCACATCTTTTCATCAGCAGTGAGGGGGCAACAATCAGCAGTGGGAACCCTCATTGAATTTTATTCCTTGCGAGCTTCAACTGCTACCGAAGCTAAGATTAACTAACACAGCATATTGTAAGGATCGAACCTGGGAATGACCTGGTTTGGACGGTTCAGCTCCCTACTGGGTAGTACATTTACAAACTGAGACACGGGGCTGTAATGTTTGCACCTGTGAGTATGCTAACAGGTTTGTAGAGCTGTTGTGGCACGGCGCCTAAATTCGGCCAACGTCCGCCGCGCAGTCGAGTCGCTAAAAACAGCTCTCGGCCCTGACTCCGTTCGGTGTGTCGAGGAGGCTCAAGCACGTGGGGAGATCCCGTCCGAACTGACCCCCGTCCGGACGGAATTCCTCATCGGCACCAAACCCCGGAACCTCCCTCGAGAGCCGGCGCCTCACAACTTGAGCCTCCTCAGGGAAATCCCCTCCGTGCCTTTCAGTTCTGCGCGGAGGGGTTTCCTGTATGGGCTGCTCCTGCACACTCTCAACCTTGCCATCCTCGTCTGCCATCCGGACACGCCATGGCGCACCATCTTGCTGTCATGAGGAGGCGGGGGTCCCCGATGGAGTGCATTCTACGTGGGAGTCCTCCCACTATTTATCGGGGACTTGGCCTGGAGAGTGGTGCACGGAGCAGTCCTGTGCAACAAATTCTTAAGCCGGTTCATGGGCTCCCAGGCCGGCTGCAATTTCTGCGGTCTGGAAGAGTCCATGTTCCATGTTTTTATCGAATGTACGAGGTTGCAGCCCCTGTTCCATTATTTAAAGGGGCTGCTCCTCAGTTTCTGGCTGCACTTCAGTCCCACACTCCTGATCTTTGGGCACCCTGTGTGGAGGGGAGCGGGTAGGTCCGAGGGCCTCCTCGTAGGACTGCTCCTGGGCACGGCCAAGGGTGCCATCAGCCGATCCAGGCAACGGGCGGTCGAGGGGGTTGTTCAGCCCGACTGCCTGCCTCTCTTCCGCGCTTACATCCGGGCCAGGGTGTCCTTGGAGATGAAGCATGCGGTGTCCACCGGTACACTCGCGGCCTTCCGCGAGAGGTGGGCGCCGGAGGGACTGGAGTGCATCGTCACCCCCGGCAACCAAATTTTAATTTGATTTTATATCTTTTAAAGTTTAATTTGTTTTAATTGCCGGTTTTAGTGTCCCCCTCCCCTTTTATAGGGGGCACTTGTAAAATATATGGTTTTAATGCCCCCCCAAAAAAAAATCACAACAAAAAACACAAAAAAAAAAGAAAAAAAACAAAAAAACATTAAAAAAAAATAAAGGGGCAGTTAAAAGTGTCCGGAGTGTTCCCCAGATCGGGGGGCACTTGATCTAACATTTATTTTGTTCCCCTCCCCAAAAGAGTTGTTGAGCTGTTGAAAGGACCGGGCGTGGAGGTCGTCTTCTCGGCTTACGCCGATGACGTGCTTCTCACGGTAGAGGATCCCGCTGACCTGCGGAGGATGCGTGAGTGCCAGGAGATTTACTCAGCCACATCCTCCGCCAGGATCAACTGGGAGAAATGTTCCGGACACCTGGTGGGTCAGTGGCGGGTGGACTCCCTGCCGGAGGAGCTCAGGCCTTTTGCCTGGAGCACGACCCATCTCCTCTATCTGGGAGTCTACCTTAGCCCCGACGAGGGAGCCTGGCCGGCGAACTGGCAGGAGCTGGAGGCCAAGGTCGCCGCTCGCCTAGGGCGTTGGACAGTACCGCTCCAAGTGCTGTCCTACAGGGGTCGAGCGCTAGTCATAAACCAGCTGGTGGCCGCTATGTTGTGGTACCGGCTGGTCACTTTGACCCCTCCCCCTGCGTTTGTCGCCAAGATACAGAAGAAGCTGGTAGACTTCTTCTGGAACAACAGGAAGCACTGGGTCTCTGCGGCGGTCTTGAGTCTCCCGCTTAGGGAGGGCGGTCAGTCGTCGGTGTGCGTTAGCACCCAGCTAGTGACTTTCCGTCTTCAGACCCTGCAGAGATATCTTTACGTTGAGCCCCCTCCTAGGTGGCGTGCGCTGGCGACGTATTTCTTCCGCCAGCAGCACGGCCTCAACTATGACACGCAGCTCCTGTTTGTGAGCTTGGGGGGCGTCAGGACCGCCGTCCAGGGGCTGTCTATCTTTTACCAGGAACTCATCAGGGTCTGGAACAAAGTCTCCACCAAGCGCAGCTCTCCACCATCTGGAGTGGTGGCTGTCCTGCAGGAGCCGCTGCTCAGGAATCCGTACCTCCACGACCGAGGTTTTAGGTGGCAGGCGGACGAGAGGGCTGTGGCTGGCGAGGTGATCAGGGTCAGGGACCTGCTCGATGGCGGAGGAGCGGGCTGGATGGCGCCAGACGTACTTGCACGGCGCCTAAATTTGGCCGACGTCCGCCGCGCGGCCGATGCCATCGAGTCGCTAAAATCAGCGCTGGGCCCTGACTCCGTTAGGTGTGTCGAGGAGGCTCAAGCACTTGGGGAGATCCCGTCCGAACTGACCCCCGTCCGGACGGAATTCCTCAATGGCGCCAAACCCCGAAACCTCCCTCGGGAGCCGCGCCTCACAACCTGAGCCTCCTCGGGGAAGTCCCCTCCGTACCTTTCAGTTCTGCGCAGAGGGGTTTCCTGTACGGGCTGCTCCTGCACACTCTCAACCTTGCCATCCTCGTCTGCCGTCCGGACATGCCATGGCGTACCATCTTGCCGTCCGAAGGAGGCGGGGGTCCCCGATGGAGTGCACTCTATGCGGGAGTCCTCCCACTGTTTATCGGGGACTTGGCCTGGAGGGTGGTGCACGGAGCAGTCCCGTGCAACAAATTTTTAAGCTGGTTCACGGGCTCCCAAGCCGCCTGCAATTTGGAAGAGTCTGTGTTCCATGTTTTTATGGAGTGTGCGAGGTTGCAGACCCTGTTCCACTATTTAAAGGGGCTGCTCCTGAAATTCTGGCTGCACTTCAGTCCCACACTCCTGATCTTTGGGCACCCTGTGCGGAGGGGAGCGGGTAGGTCCGAAGGCCTCCTCGTAGGACTGCTCCTGGGCACGGCCAAGGGTGCCATCAGCCGGTCCAGGCAGCGGGCGGTCGAGGGGGTCGTTCAGCCCGACTGCCTGCCTCTCTTCCACAGTTGCATCTGAGCTAGGGTGTCCCTGGAGATGGAGCACACGGTGTCCACGGTACGCTCGCCGCCTTCCACGAGAGGTGGGCGCCAGAGGGACCCCCGGCAACCAAATTTTAATTTGATCCATTTACTATTAAAGGTTTAATTTGTTTAATCTGTCAGTTTTAGTGCCCCTTTACTAAAGGGACACTTGATTATTGTTTCAACAAAATAGTTGTAGAGCTGTTGAATTGAGAGTGGCTTAGCTAGTACATGATGTTCACAAGACTCAATAAAACCCCAGTCAATTGGATTTAGGGGATCCACGATAAGGCATGCGGGTGTGGGCCTAGTGGATGAACTGGTAATGTCTAGAGTTATTGTTAAACTTTTGTTGATAAACCAACTACTCTTAATAGTAATGTGTTGCTATGAATTCTTAAGCAAAGAACCCATGAAACAAATACATTACAGAGGTGAGCTCTTATTGTTGATAGGAGAACAGGTAAAGTGGACCAAAAAAAATTGATGCTAAAGTTATGGATGGAGGTGAGCACTTTGAATGAAAACTTGATGACCCTAAATTCTGAGAATTTGTAATACTGACATCCAATTCTGATTAATGTAGGCCTGTGTATGTAGTTCCTTAAGGAATTTGCTGTCAACAATAAGCATGTTGGTTCTCTCACTGTTTATGCCGTACTCGAGTATAAAGTTGTAGGATTCAATAAACTTGCCAGAATCGGAGATGCTGTTGTAAATCCTGTGGTCTGCCAACATCAGGAGCAAAGTAAATAAGGGAGAGCAGCAAAGAGAGCAGTGGGTCTCTCTATGTATATATCACTATACACGGGGCAACCGAGCAAATGAGCCAAAGCTGATCAACTGCTTCAGAAGTGTTGATGCAATTTTCAGAAAGCTGCCACTGTAAGCATGTTCCTGATTGAAAGCCTCTGATGTGTGGAAAAAAAAGTTAAACA
This sequence comes from Pristiophorus japonicus, assembly GCF_044704955.1. Classification (NCBI taxonomy): domain Eukaryota; kingdom Metazoa; phylum Chordata; class Chondrichthyes; family Pristiophoridae; genus Pristiophorus; species Pristiophorus japonicus. The sequence goes on along the minus strand of NC_091983.1, from coordinate 42,164,385 downwards.
GGATTTGTACTTTAAGCGGTACATATGAAGCTTGCAGGGAACATTAAGACGGATTGCAAAAGTTTCTATAGATATGTAAAGAGAAAAAGGTTAGTAAAGACAAACGTAGGTCCCCTGCAGTCAGAATCAGGGGAAGTCATAACGGGGAACAAAGAAATGGCAGACCATTTGAACAAGTACTTTGGTTCGGTATTCACTAAGGAGGACACAAACAACCTTCCGGATATAAAAGGGGTCAGAGGGTCTAGTAAGGAGGAGGAACTGAGGGAAATCCTTATTAGTCAGGAAATTGTGTTGGGGAAATTGATGGGATTGAAGGCCGATAAATCCCCAGGGCCTGATGGACTGCATCCCAGAGTACTTAAGGAGGTGGCCTTGGAAATAGCGGATGCATTGACAGTCATTTTCCAACATTCCATTGACTCTGGATCAGTTCCTATCGAGTGGAGGGTAGCCAATGTAACCCCACTTTTAAAAAAAGGAGGGAGAGAGAAAGCAGGGAATTATAGACCGGTCAGCCTGACCTCAGTAGTGGGTAAAATGATGGAATCAATTATTAAGGATGTCATAGCAGTGCATTTGGAAAGAGGTGACATGATAGGTCCAAGTCAGCATGGATTTGTGAAAGGGAAATCATGCTTGACAAATCTTCTGGAATTTTTTGAGGATGTTTCCAGTAGAGTGGACAAGGGAGAACCAGTTGATGTGGTATATTTGGACTTTCAAAAGGCTTTCGACAAGGTCCCACACAAGAGATTAATGTGCAAAGTTAAAGCACATGGGATTGGGGGTAGTGTGCTGACATGGATTGAGAACTGGTTGTCAGACAGGAAGCAAAGAGTAGGAGTAAATGGGTACTTTAGTCAGCATGGATTTATGAAAGGGAAATCATGCTTGACAAATCTTCTGGAATTTTTTGAGGATGTAACTAGAAGAATGGACAAGGGAGAACCAATGGATGTGGTGTACTTTGACTTTCAAAAGGCCTTTGACAAGGTCCCACATAAGAGATCGGTGTGCAAAATCAAAGCACATGGTATTGGGGATAGAGAATTGGTTGGCAGACAGGAAGCAGAGAGTCGGGATAAACGGGTCCTTTTCGGAATGGGAAGCAGTGACTAGTGGAGTGCTGCAGTACTCAGTGCTGGGACCCCAGCTCTTTACGATATACATTAATGATTTGGATGAAGGAATTGAGTGTAATATCTCCAAGTTGCAGATGACACTAAACTGGGTGGCAATATGAGTTGTGAGGAGGATGCTAAGAGGCTGCAGGGTGATTTGGACAGATTAGGTGAGTGGGCAAATGCATGGCAGATGCAGTATAATGTGGATAAATGTGAGGTTATCTACTTTGGTGGCAAAAACACAAAGGCAGAATATTATCTGAATGACGGCAGATAAGGAAAAGGGGAGGTGCAACGAGACCTGGGTGTCATGGTTCATCTGTCATTGAAAGTTAGCATGCAGGTACAGCAGGCAGTGAAGGCGGCAAATGGCATGTTGGTCTTCATAGCTAGGGGATTTGAGTATAGGAGCAGGGAGGTCTTACTGCAATTGTACAGGGCCTTAGTAAGGCCTCACCTGGAATATTGTGTTCAGTTTTGGTCTCCTAGTCTGAGGAAAGACGTTCTTGCTATTGAGGGAGTGCAGCGAAGATTCACCAGACTGATTCCAGGGATGGCTGGACTGACATGTGAAGAGAGACTAGATCAACTGGGCCTTTATACACTGGAGTTTAGAAGGGTGAGAGGGGATCTCATAGAAACGTTTAAGATTCTGACGGGATGGGACAGATTAGAAGCGGGAAGAATGTTCCTGATGTTGGGGAAGTCCAGAACCAGGGGACACAGTCTTAGGATAAGGATTAGGCCATTTCAGAGTGAGATGAGGAGAAACTTCTTCACTCAGAGAGTTGTTAACCTGTGGAATTCCCTGCCGCAGAGAGTTGTTGATGTCAGTTCATTGGATATATTCAAGAGGGAGTTAGATATGGCCCTTACGGCTAAAGGGATAAAGGGGTTTGGAGAGAAAGCAGGAAAGGGGTACTGAGATGGATGATCAGCCATGATCTTATTGAATGATGGTGCAGGCTCGAAGGGCCAAATGGCCTTCTCCTGCACCTATTTTCTATGTTTCTATGTTAACGGCATAAAACATGTAAGGTCAGCACCATTCAAGCCTGCATCCAACGGGCAAGCAGAATGTGCAGTACAAATTATCAAGCAAAGCATGAGGAGAGTAACCCAAGGGTCACTGCAGACCCGCTTGTCTTGCATGCTGCTGAGTTACAGGACAACACCCCCACACACTCACAGGGGTCTCGCCTGCTGAACTCATCATGAAAAAAGGTCTTAAGACCAAGTTATCTCTTGTACACCCGGATTTAAGTAATCATGTTGAATACAGAAGACAGAGTCAACAAGGATACCACGATCGCACAACTGTGTCATGCGAGATTTCTGTTAATGATCCTGTATATATGTTGAGTTATGATCAGGGTCCCAAATGGATCGCTAGTTCAGTCATGGCCAAGGAGAGCAACAGAGTATTTTTTATTAAGTTCAAGAATGGACAAACTTGCAGGAAACACATGGATCAAACAAAGCTGAGGCACACAGATGAGCCAGAGCAGTCGGACGAAGAAACCGTCGACGACCAACCAACCTACCAGCTGCCTTCAGTGGACTCAAGGGTCATCAGTGAACCCGGAATTTCCATTATGGACTTGTTCAATAAAAATGGACTTGCAATTCCTGACATGGCCACTGCCACCCCCAACAAGTCAGCCATCCAGTCACCATCCACAACAGACTCCGCACATTCACCCAAGGCCGGAATCAAACTGAGATGGTCAACCTGGGAGCGTAAAGCACCGGACCGTCTCAACTTGTGAAAGACTGTGATAAGATCTCAGAGGAGGGTATTGTCATGTATGTACATGCTGTTTGTAGCCACCAGATGGTGTCATTGTTGGAGGCCACTGAGCAGCACGCATGTGGTGCTGCTCTGGTATAAAAGGCCAACCATTTTGTGAGTCAGACACTTTGGGCCATAATAAAGCAGAGCAAGGTTGTACTTTGTTCAGTTAAACACTACTCAGTTTGTATTTTTATTGCATACATAACACTTTCCATCATCTGTCTCGACCCCTTGACTGTCTCTGTTTTGTCAGCTTGCTTGTCTGATGAGCCTCAGTTTCCTTCAGTTTGTTTAGGAAGACAGAAGCTATCATCTTCAACTTCTGCCACAAACTCCATACCTTTGTCACTAATTCTATCCCCCTCCTAGCCTTTGCCTCAAGCTGAACCAGACTGTTCACAACATCAGTGTCCAATTTGACCGTGAGCGGACTTTCTGACCCTATATCGTCACACTCACAAAACTGCCTACGCCACTCTCTCTCCCCTGTAAACTTCAGCTTATTCAAAACTTCTGCCCCTATCCAATCTTTGCAACCTCCTCCAGTCTTGCACCACCCACCTTCTCCAAACTCTCCATTGCCCTGACTTGGACCTTTTGTGTATCGCACCCTCAGAGCACCCCACCATTGGTGGCCGTGCCTTCTGCACCTGGGCCCTCACCCTCCAGAATTGCCTCCCCAAACTCTCTGCTTCTCCGCCTCCCTCTTCTTAAAGAGCCACCCGAAAACCCACTTCTTTGACCAAGTTTTTGATGAACCATCCTAATATCTCCTTCCTTGGCTCAGTGTCCATCTTTTACCTTACTTTTGGGATGCTGTTATTGTGATCCATACAACTTAAAAGTCTGACTAATTACCAGTCAGTATGAATGAAATAAGCCAATAGTGTTAATCTCCTCAAATGGCTGACTTCAAGCTGAATCGATTGAGTAAGATGGATCTGTAAGAAATGGAACTGAACATTAGGTATGTTGATTTTCACTTTCTGTTCATCACTTTTTACAGTTATCTCTCATTCTGTCATCTACTTCTGTCTTTTCTATTGTGAGATTCTTTATTTTATGCCAAGTACTTCATTCACATTTATCCCTTTCTTGCAGCCTGACTAGGATTTAATTGTGAGTTACTGCTATCTTGTGCAGATTGATTTGTACTTAAATTGGTTTAACTGATATTTCACACATACCTGGTGATTTGTGGTGCAATGTATTGAAAGAAAGAAAGACTTGCCTTTCAGGACCACCGGATGTCCCAAAGCACTTTACAGCCAATGACGTACTTTGAAAGTGTAATCACTGTTGTAATGTAGGAAACGCAGCAGCCAATTTGCGCACAGCAAGCTCCCACAAACAGAAATATGATAATGACCAGATAATCTGTTTTTGTTATGTTGATTGAGGGATAAATATTGGCCGGGACACCGGGGAGAATTCCCCTGCTCTTATATGTCCACCTGAGACGGGGACTCGGTTTAACATTTCAAAAGACAGCACCTCCAACAGTGCAGCACTCCCTCAGCATTGCACTGGAGTGTCAGCCTAGATTTTTTGTGCTCAAGCTTCTGGAGTGGTACTTGAACCCACAACCTTCTGACTCAGAGGCAAGAGTGCTACCCACTGAGCCACGGCTAACAAGCAATATTTGATGTGATTCTTGGGGCTTTGTAAAATTGTCATCTTTGTTGATGTTTTTCTGTCTGTGTTTTGCACTTCACAGCCCTATCGGTGTCAGCTGGTTGGCAAACATTAAAGAGGTCAAAGAGCAGGCAAGATGGTGGTGCTTGTACACATTAGGCAGTTGAGCTTGCAGAGATAATGGCCTGAAAATTGCGGTCGAAGGTTTCCTGTGGGGCGGTCGCCTCCGACCGAAAATTTTTTAATGAAAATACCTGGTGATCACGGAGGAACGTAGACTTGTGCTCCAAGGCCCAGCTGCACAGTCCAGCAGAGGGGCCCATGTGTTCCAGGAGCTATGCGTATCCTGGGATCATGTGGGCCTGGACCACCAATCGCAATGTAGTATTCTCATTCATAGTAATGCGAGCTCCAAGCTCCCATTATTATCAATGAGAATATCCCTAAAGTCAAATAAAACACCAACATAAATTTAAAAAACACTTCACTTTTTAAAAATGAATAGGAATTGCATTAAAGTAAATGTCTTAGAGAAAAAATTTTTTTTTTGAATTAAAAAAAATGTTCTACATAGAAACATAGAAACATAGAAAATAGGTGCAGGAGTAGGCCATTCAGCCCTTCTAGCCTGCACCGCCATTCAATGAGTTCATGGCTGAACATGAAACTTCAGTACCCCCTTCCTGCTTTCTCGCCATAACCCTTGATCCCCCGAGTAGTAAGGACTTCATCTAACTCCCTTTTGAATATATTTAGTGAATTGGCCTCAACTACTTTCTGTGGTAGAGAATTCCACAGGTTCACCACTCTCTGGGTGAAGAAGTTTCTCCTCATCTCGGTCCTAAATGGCTTACCCCTTATCCTCAGACTGTGACCCCTGGTTCTGGACTTCCCCAACATTGGGAACATTCTTTCTGCATCTAACCTGTCTAAACCCGTCAGAATTTTAAACGTTTCTATGAGATCCCCTCTCATTCTTCTGAACTCCAGTGAATACAAGCCCAGTTGATCCAATCTTTCTTGATAGGTCAGTCCCGCCATCCCGGGAATCAGTCTGGTGAACCTTCGCTGCACTCCCTCAATAGCAAGAATGTCCTTCCTCAAGTTAGGAGACCAAAACTGTACACAATACTCCAGGTGTGGCCTCACCAAGGCCCTGTACAACTGTAGCAACACCTCCCTGCCCCTGTATTCAAATCCCCTCGCTATGAAGGCCAACATGCCATTTGCTTTCTTAACCGCCTGCTGTACCTGCATGCCAACCTTCAATGACTGATGTACCATGACACCCAGGTCTCGTTGCACCTTCCCTTTTCCTAATCTGTCACCATTCAGATAATAGTCTGTCTCTCTGTTTTTACCACCAAAGTGGATAACCTCACATTTATCCACATTATACTTCATCTGCCATGCATTTTCCCACTCACCTAACCTATCCAAGTCACTCTGCAGCCTAATAGCATCCTCCTCGCAGCTCACACTGCCACCCAACTTAGTATCATCTGCAAATTTGGAGATACTGCATTTAATCCCTTCGTCTAAATCATTAATGTACAATGTAAACAGCTGGGGCCCCAGCACAGAACCTTGCGGCACTCCACTAGTCACTGCCTGCCATTCTGAAAAGTACCCGTTTACTCCTACTCTTTGCTTCCTGTCTGACAACCAGTTCTCAATCCACATCAGCACACTACCCCCAATCCCATGTGCTTTAACTTTGCACATTAATCTCTTGTGTGGGACCTTGTCGAAAGCCTTCTGAAAGTCCAAATATACCACATCAACTGGTTCTCCTTTGTCCACTTTACTGGAAACATCCTCAAAAAATTCCAGAAGATTTGTCAAGCATGATTTCCCTTTCACAAATCCATGCTGACTTGGACCTATCATGTCACCATTTTCCAGATGCACTGCTATGACATCCTTAATAATTGATTCCATCATTTTACCCACTACTGAGGTCAGGCTGACCGGTCTATAATTCCCTGTTTTCTCTCTCCCTCCTTTTTTAAAAAGTGGGGTTACATTGGCTACCCTCCACTCGATAGGAACTGATCCAGAGTCAATGGAATGTTGGAAAATGACTGTCAATGCATCCGCTATTTCCAAGGCCACCTCCTTAAGTACTCTAGGATGCAATCCATCAGGCCCTGGGGATTTATCGGCCTTCAATCCCATCAATTTCCCCAAAACAATTTCCCGACTAATAAAGATTTCCCTCAGTTCCCCCTCCTTACTAGACCCTCTGACCCCTTTTATATCCGGAAGGTTGTTTGTATCCTCCTTAGTGAATACCGAACCAAAGTACTTGTTCAATTGGTCCGCCATTTCTTTGTTCCCCGTTATGACTTCCCCTGATTCTGACTGCAGTGGACCTACGTTTGTCTTCACCAACCTTTTTCTCTTTACATACCTATAGAAACTTTTGCAATCCGCCTTAATGTTCCCTGCAAGCTTCTTCTCGTACTCCATTTTCCCTGTCCTAATCAAACCCTTTGTCCTCCTCTGCTGAGTTCTAAATTTCTCCCAGTCCCCAGGTTCGCTGCTATTTCTGGCCAATTTGTATGCCACTTCCTTGGCTTTAATACTATCCCTGATTTCCCTAGATAGCCACGGTTGAGCCACCTTCCCCTTTTTATTTTTACGCCAGACAGGAATGTACAATTGTTGTACTTCATCCATGCGGTCTCTAAATGTCTGCCATTGCCCATCCACAGTCAACCCCCTAAGTATCATTCGCCAATCTATCCTAGCCAATTCACGCCTCATACCTTCAAAGTTATCCTTCTTTAAGTTCTGGACCATGGTCTCTGAAATTACTGTTTCATTCTCCATCCTAATGCAGAATTCCACCATATTATGGTCACTCTTCCCCAAGGGGCCTCGCACAATGAGATTGCTAATTAATCCTCTCTCATTACACAACACCCAGTCTAAGATGGCCTCCCCCCTAGTTGGTTCCTCAACATATTGGTCTAGAAAACCATCCCTTATGCACTCCAGGAAATCCTCCTCCACCGTATTGCTTCCAGTTTGGCTAGCCCAATCTATGTGCATATTAAAGTCACCCATTATAACTGCTACACCTTTATTGCATGCACCCCTAATTTCCTGTTTGATGCCCTCCCCAACATCCCTATTACTGTTTGTAGGTCTGTACACAACTCCTACTAACGTTTTTTGCCCTTTGGTGTTCTGCAGCTCTACCCATATAGATTCCACATCATCCAAGCTAATGTCTTTCCTAACTATTGCATTAATCTCCTCTTTAACCAGCAATGCTACCCCACCTCCTTTTCCTTTTATTCTATCCTTCCTGAATGTTGAATACCCCTGAATGTTGAGTTCCCAGCCCTGATCATCCTGGAGCCACGTCTCCGTAATCCCAATCACATCATATTTGTTAACATCTATTTGCACAATTAATTCATCCACCTTATTGCGGATACTCCTTGCATTCAGACACAAAGCCTTCAGGCTTGTTTTATTAACACCCTTTGTCCTTTTAGAATTTTGCTGTACAGTGGCCCTTTTTGTTTTTTGCCTTGGGTTTCTCTGCCCTCCACCTTTCCTCATCTCCTTTCTGTCTTTTGCTTTTGTCTCCTTTTTGTTTCCCTCTGTCTCCCTGCATTGGTTCCCATCCCCCTGCCATATTAGTTTAAATCCTCCCCAACAGCACTAGCAAACACTCCCCCTAGGACATTGGTTCCAGTCCTGCCCAGGTGCAGACCGTCCGGTTTGTACTGGTCCCACCTCCCCCAGAACCGGTCCCAATGCCCCAGGAATTTGAATCCCTCCCTGCTGCACCACTGCTCAAGCCACGTATTCATCTGCGCTATCCTGCGATTCCTACTCTGACTATCACGTGGCACTGGTAGCAATCCCGAGATTACTACTTTTGAGGTCCTACTTTTTAATTTAGCTCCTAGCTCCTTAAATTCGTTTCGTAGGACCTCATCCCTTTTTTTGCCTATGTCGTTGGTACCAATGTGCACCACGACAACTGGCTGTTCTCCCTCCCATTTCAGAATGTCCTGCACCCGCTCCGAGACATCCTTGACCCTTGCACCAGGGAGGCAACATACCATCCTGGAGTCTCGGTTGCGGCCGCAGAAACGCCTATCTATTCCCCTCACAATTGAATCCCCTATCACTATTGCTCTCCCACTCTTTTTCTTGCCCTCCTGTGCAGCAGAGCCAGCCACGGTGCCATGAACTTGGCTGCTGCTACCCTCCCCTGATGAGTCATTCCCCTCAACAGTACCCAAAGCGGTGTATCTGTTTTGCAGGGGGATGACCACAGGGGACCCCTGCACTACCTTCCTTGCTCTACTCTTCCTGCTGGTCTTCCATTCTCTATCTGGCTGTGGACCCTTTCCCTGCGGTAAGACCAACTCACTACACGTGATACTCACGTCATTCTCAGCATCGTGGATGCTCCAGAGTGAATCCACCCTCAGCTCCAACTCCGCAACGTGGGCCGTCAGGAGCTGGAGGTGGACACACTTCCCACACACGTAATCGTCAGGGACACCGGAAGCGTCCCTGAGTTCCCACATGGTACAGGAGGAGCATAACACCCGACCGAGCTCTCCTGCCATGACTTAACCCTTAGATACACTTAAACTGGTAATAACAATGTTAAAAGTTACTGACCAATATAAAAGAAAAAGAAAAACTACTCACCAATCACCAGCCAATCACTTACCCCCTAGGCTGTGACGTCACCTTTGTATCTTTGCCTTCTCCCTGTCGCTGCACCGGTACGCCTCTCGCCGACCCCGGACTCGCGCTGCTCCGAGCTCCCGCCTCCTCGACTGACTGCTCGAACTGCTCGACTCCCGCTGGCCTTTATAGGCCTCTCGCCGACCCCGGACTCGCGCTGCTCCGAGCTCCCGCCTCCTCGACTGACTGCTCGAACTGCTCGACTCCCGCTGGCCTTTATAGGCCTCTCGCCGACCCCGGACTCGCGCTGCTCCGAGCTCCCGCCTCCTCGACTGACTGCTCCGAGCTCCCGCTGGCCTTTCTAATAGTGTTAAAATAAACTTACCTTCATAGACAGGGTTTTTGATATAAAAAAAGGTAATAACATTTAATTTTTCTATCCTTTAAAACTCTTACGCTGGTAAAAGTAGGGTATACACCAGCTTTTACCAGGCGTAAGAGTTTGAAGTACATTTGCTGGGCAAGAGTTGGGCAAATAGCCCAAATCTCCACCCGCGAATTTCCTTCTCCCGGGGATACGTGCGATCTATTATTGACAGATGGCAAAAGCCGGTTCTCGGCACATGCGCATTGTGCACCGAGATCCGGCATTTGCGAGGCCATATCGTACACACCCGAAGAGGCTGCAATTTTCGGGCCAATAGTCCCACTTTCTGATAGTTGCCTGGAAACAAGAGTTGAATCCTGAATAAGAAAAATAGATAATAGATTTCTTTTGGCAATGAGAACTGATAACTGCATCTTACATTTTGTTCCTAACCCACAGCTGACATGAAAAGATGGCAAAAGATTGCCTTGAATTTTGCAGCAAATTATATGGTGCTGCTCTGTGCACCACTATATAAATTTAGCCAACCCATAGATTAAGGGGAAGGAGTTACCACTCTCCATGCTTGCAAAAAAACACTTTTGTTATAGAATCATAGAATGATACAGCATAGAAGGAGGCTCCTTGAAAGAAATATCCAATTTGACCCACTCCCCTGCCCTTTCCCCATAACCCAGCAAATGTTTCCGCTTCAAGCATTTATCCAATTTGTTATATATGTAAACCTGTAAATACCTTGTTTAACCACCAGAGGGCTCATCCCCTGGAGTCCCAAGAGACCCCACAATCCCTTGGGAGCATCTGTACCTAAGGAGGCCTCACAGGCTGGAGAGGCGCTCTGGAGACCTGTAATAAAGGACTACGGTCACACATTACTTTAAGCTTATAGTATCTAGTCAGATTCTTTATTCAAAACATAACAACTGGCGATGAGATACAGATGGCGAACCCCACCGCAACAATGCAGAGAACCGTGGGCATCCTGGAGAAATTTTCGGAGGGAGATGATTGGGAAACCTTCGTGGAGCGACTTGACCAATACTTTGTGGCCAACGAGCTGGAAAGAGAAGCGAACGCTGCCAAACGAAGGGCGATCCTCCTCACCGTTTGTGGGGCACCAACGTATGACCTCATGAAAATTCTGCTCGCTCCAGCGAAACCCACAGAATAGTCGTACGATGATTTGTGCACACTGGTCCGGGAGCATCTAAAACCGAAGGAAAGTGTTCTGATGGCGAGGTACCGTTTCTACACATACAAGAAGTCTGAAGGCCAGGAAGTGGCAAGCTACGTCGCCGAGTTAAGGTGCCTTGCAGGACATTGCGAATTTGAAGGACACTTGGAGCACATGGTCAGGGACTTCTTTGTACTTGGCATTGGCCATGAAGTAATACTTCGCAAACTTTTGACTGTAGAGACCCAAACTGGAGTAAAGCCATAGCGATAGCCCAGGCATTCATTGCCACCAATGACAATACCAAACAAATCTCTCAGCACACGAGTGCTGCTGCAAGTACTGTGAACAAAGTAATGTTGTTTTCGGATACAGGGCAGGACTCACATGCCTGCAGCTGCACGTCCGCAGATGTCTCAGAGTCCACCATCAAGGGTGGTGAATGCAAGGCCATTAACACCTTGTTGGTGCTGCGGAGGTGATCGTTGTTTCCATTCAAGTCACTTCAAAGGGTACATTTGCAAGGGCTGTGGAACAATGGGACACCTCCAACGAATGTGCAGGCGAGCTGCAAACCCTGTTAATCTTGCAAACCACCATGTTGCAGAGGAGGACAGATCCACGGTGGATCACGACGAACCAGAGCTTCAGACTGAGGAGGCAGAGGTATATGGGGTGCACACATTTACCACAAAGTGTCCCCAATAATGCGGAAGGTTGAATTAAATGGACTTCCGGTGTCAATGGAGCTGGACATGGGCGCGAGCCAGTCCATAATGAGCAAAAAGACTTTCGATAAATTGTGGTGCAGCAAGGCCTCAAGGCCAGTCCTGACTCCCATTCGTACTAAACTGAGAACGTACACAAAGGAAGTGATTCCCGTAATCGGCAGTGCGACCGTAAAGGTCTCCTATGATGGAGCGGTGCACGATTTACCACTCTGGGTGGTACCGGGCGATGGCACTGGGACGACATCCGAGCCCTCTCGTCCGTCGACGACACCTCATGTGTCCAGGTCCTAAACAAGTTCCCCTTGCTGTTCGAACCGGGCATTGGGAAGTTCCAAGGAAAAAAAGTGTAGATCCACTTGATTCCACGGGCGTGACCCATCCATCACAAGGCGAGAGCGGTACCGTACATGATGAAAGAGAGGGTGGAGATCAAGCTGGACCGGCTGCAATGAGAGGGCATCATTTCGTCGATCAAATTCAATGAGTGGGCCATTCCGATTGTTCCAGTCCTCAAGGAAGACGGCACCATCAGAATCTGTGGTGATTACAAAGTAACTATCAATCGTTTCTCGCTCCAGGATCAATACCCGCTACCAAAGGCAGATGACCTATTTACGATGCTGGCGGGAGGAAAAACATTCACGAAGCTGGTCTTGGCCTCGGCCTACATGACACAGGAGCTGGAGGAATCATCGAAGGGACTCACCTGCATCAAACGCACAAAGGTCTCTTCATTTACAACAGATGCCCGTTTGGAATTTGATCAGCCGCGGCGATATTCTTGAGGAACATGGAAAGTTTGCTGAAGTCGGTCCCGTGCACCGTGGTCTTCCAGGACGATATCTTGGTTACAGGTCGGGACACCGTCGAACACCTGCAGAACCTGGAGGAGGTTCTTAGTCGGCTTAATCGTGTGGGGCTCAGGTTAAAACGCTCGAAGTGCATTTTCCTGGCGCCTGAAGTGGAGTTACTGGGGAGAAGAATCGCGGTGGACGGCATCAGGCCCACGGGTTCGAAGACGGAGGCAATCAAGAACGCACCGAGACCACAGATCGTGACGCGGCTGCGGTCATTTCTAGGACTCCTGAACTACTTTGGTAACTTCTTACCGGGTCTTAGCACACTGTTAGAACCACTGCACTCTTTACTGCGTAAAGGAGATGAATGGGTATGGGGTAAAAGCCAAGAAAATGCCTTTGAGAAAGCTAGGAAACTTATATGCTCAAACAAATTGCTTGTGTTGTATGATCCATGTAAACGTTTGGTACTAGCATGTGATGTGTCGTCATACGGTGTCGGGTGTGTATTGCAACAAGCTAATGAATTTGGGAAATTGCAACCGGTTGCATATGCATCCAGAAGTCTGTCTAAGGCTGAGAGGACTTATAGCATGATCAAAAAAGAAGCGTTAGCGTGTGTTTATGGGGTAACAAAAATGCATCAATATCTGTTTGGTCTCAAATTTGAATTGGAAACCGACCATAAGCCACATATCCCTCTTTTCCAAAAGTAAGGGGATAAATACGAATGCATCGGCCCACATCCAGAGATGGGCGCTCACGTTGTCCGCATACAACTACGCCATCCACCATAGGCCAGGCACAGAAAACTGTGCCGATGCTCTCAGTCGGCTGCCATTGTCCACCATAGGGGTGGAGGTGGCACAGCCCGCAGAATTAGTTATGGTAATGGAAGCATTCGAGAGTGAACAATCACCTGTCAACGCCCGACAGGTTAGAACCTGGACAAGCTAGGACCCCTTACTGTCCTTAGTAAAAGACGGGAGTTGGTCTCATGTCCCGTTAGAGATGCAGGAAGAAATAAAGCTGTATCAGCGGCGCAAAGATGAAATGTCCATACAGGCAGACTGTCTCCTATGGGGTAATCGGGTAGTGGTACCAAAAAAGGGCAGGGACACTTTCATTAGTGACCTCCACAGTACCCACCCAGGCATTGTAATGATGAAAGTGATAGTCAGATCCCTCATGTGGTAGTCCAGTATTGATGCAGACTAAGAGTCCTGCGTGCACAAATGTAACACATGTTCACAGTTAAGCAATGCACCCAGGGAGGCGCCATTAAGTTTATGGTCCTGGCCCTCCAAACCGTGGTCCAGGATCCATGTCGACTATGCAGGTCCATTCTTGGGAAAAATGTTCCTTATGATTGTAGATGCGTACTCCAAATGTATTGAATGTGAGATAATGTCGGCAAGCACGTCCGCTGCCACCATTGAAAGCTTGCAGGTCATGTTTGCCACGCACGGCCTGCCTGATGACCTTGTGTGTGACAATGGGCCGAGCTTCACCAGTGCTGAGTTCGAAGAGTTCATGACCCGCAATGGGATCAAACATGTCACATCTGCCCCATTTAAACCAGCGTCCAATGGTCAGGCAGAGCGAGCAGTGCAAACAATCAAGCAGAGCTTGAAGAGGGTAGCTGAAGGCCATCCTCGCCTATCCCAAGTCCTGCCTAGTTACCGCACAAGACCCCACTTGCTCACTGGGGTTCCCCCCACTGAACTGCTCATGAAAGGGCACTTAAGACAAGGCTCTCGTTAGTTCACCCTGATCGACACGAACAGGTGGAGAGCAGGCGGCTTCAACAGAATACATATCATGATCGCACAAATGTGTCATGCGAAATCCAGATTAATGATCCTGTATTTGTGTTGAACTATGGACAAGGTCCCAAGTGGCTTCCTGGCACTGTCGTGGCCAAAGAGGGGAGTAGGGTGTTTCTGGTCAAACTTTCAAATGGACTCAGCTGCAGAAAACACTTGGACCAAACCAAACTCAGATTTACGGACTATCCAGAACAACCCATAATATGACTCTACCTTTTTCGACCCCCCAACACACACACGGTTGACCATGAAGCAGAACCCATCACCTGCAGCAGCCCAGCAGGACTCACCACACCCAGCAGCCCTGCAACGCCAGCTGCGCATCAGCCCAGCACGGCCCCACAAACTACTCACCAAAACCAGCATTTGCACCGAGACGATCAACCAGGGAAAGGAAGGCCCCAGATCGACTCACATTGTAAATAGTTATACTATTGCCTTTGAGGGGCAGTGGGGGGGGGGCGGTAAGTGTTGTTATATGTAAACCTGTAAATACCTTGTTTAACCACCAGAGGGCTCATCCCCTGGAGTCCCAAGGGATCCCACAATCCCTTGGGAGCACCTGTACATAATAAGGCCTTTCAGGCTGGAGAGGCACTCTGGAGACCTGTAATAAAGGACTACGGTCGCACATTACTTTAAGCTTACAGTATCTGGTCAGATTCTTTATTCAAGACATAACACAATTTATTTTTGAACAGTAAAGAAACTAACAAGGAGTAAACTAACTGGGATTTATAAATCCATAACATTTAAATATTATTTTGTGTTGGAACTGTGAATGCAAATATGTAAATGTTACCTAGATTATCACCTAGAATGTTTCCACTTCAAGGAAAAGAAAGGACTTGCATTTCTATCACAGCTTTCATGACTTCAGCACGTTCCAAATCGCTTTACAGCCAATGAAGTACATTTGAAGTGTCGTCACTGCTGTAATATAGGAAACATGGCAGCCAATTTGCACACAACAAAGTCCCATTAACAGCAGTGACATACATAACCAGATAATCTTTTTATGTGATGGTTGAGGAATAAATATTGTTCAGAACACCGGGGAAAACTCCTCTGCTCTTCTTCAAAAAGTGTCATGGAATCTTTAAAGTTCACCTGAGAGGGCAGCCGGGGTCTCAATTTATCCAAAAGACGGGAGTTATTCATCAATATATGCCATTTATATATTTCACAGATTTCATCACTTACTTTTTTAGATGTATTTTGTTGTGCATACTTCCTAATGTCACTTCAGTCCAAAATCTTGGAACACTCAGTGTATACATGAAGCTAGAAATCCTGGTGCTTATTTAAGGCTGAAAATGAGCAACATTTAGACAAGCAATCCGAGGGCACAATTAATTTCACCAGATGGACACACATATAGCAGAATTCGATATTTGTTATTATAGAATCTTGTAACGCCTATGAACAATAGATTGATTACTAGGTAGTTAACCTGACCATCGGACTCTCCCACCACTCCCTCCAACCCCCCCACCTCATCCGGACCACCATTGGATCAACTCCTGTGATCCAGATCCTCCCCAACGCCCCTTCCCCCCCCCACCCCCATGATCTCTCTCACTCCTCCGGTACACCCACCTGCTCTCGTAGGCTCCCGCTTTGTGAAGCAGGCTTCCCACCCGAAATGGCCTCCAGCTGTCAATCAGGCTGCCTGTGGGCGGGAACCCCACAGAACATTTTTTAAAGCAGCCCTGCATTTAAATTCTTCAGGACATCCGGGTAAACCCGGGTAGCTTTCCGGACCTCACAACAGCCCCCCCGGACAGAACTCGCCTCCAGGCTAGAACCTCCACTTTTTATGCATGCTTAACGCCCACTTAATGCCCATTTTACTGCTGAAATGACGTATAATGTCCAGATATCGCCCAATTTGGCACAAAATGGAAACTGACGGGCTTTTTTAGGAGACTTATCGCCGAGTGTTATTTTCCCAATGGGCTTAACGCAGAGAAAAAATATTACCGCCTGCCCACTTTTTTTGGGTGGAATCAGCAGAATGGGCGAAATCAACGTTCAGAATATCGCCCAGCATTAGTTTCCACACGGAATTAACGCTGAGATTCAATATGAACGCCCGGCCACTGTTTTTTGTCATAAAGAGCATATTTACCCAAACTAGCGGCCATGGAGATTGCCCGACTTCAATTTCATGACCTCGCACACAATATCACTCGCTCAAAAAAACACCCACAACAAGTGGAACTAACCGGAACGAACGGCAGCGGTGTGGCTGGCATTTGTTAAATCCCACTCTTACCTGAGGAGCTGATATCGGAAAGATTTTCCTGAAAGAGCGCTGATGTGAGTGACAATGCTGACACACTGCTGTGTGTGTGCAGCTCAGACATCAGTGGCGCCCATCAACTTGGTGCCAGTTAAAGTTTACGTTGATTGATGTTAAGTTGCATTTAACCCTTTCATGGTAAGGAATCACCAGTGTGTAACGGTCCAGCTATCTGAGACAATGCGCAACAAGGTTATGTTCAATAACAAAAGTTTAATAGCAACATTGGTTTGAAATTATGAATATCACAGCCAGTAACACCCAACCCCCGCCCACACTCCACTTTTTCCACCATTGACATAAATCACATGTTCAACACGTCCAGCAACACAGAATACAAAGGCAAAGCAGGAGCGTGGTCCCCAGCTCCCATACATTGCAACAAATTGCATACACCCAGATGGAGATATAACAGAGCCATCACCTGCGCACATGCACCTCACTTTCCTTCCCCCCTTCTTCTCCCCACCTCTACCCCTTCCCCTCCTTGCTCCACGACGCCTGGTCGAGGAGCTTCTCAGGTGGTGCCTCATTGGGGGGGGATGAAGGCAGATGCATTGGTTGGACAGCTACGGGAGCGGGGGGATGGGGGGGGGTGCCGAGGGGGCAACATTCTCTGATGCAGAAGCAGGATCTTGGTCCTTGTCTCGTCTGTCATTCGCAGTGGTGGTGCGGAACCGAGAGGTGGAGTGCCGCGCTCGGGGACCACTGGGAGGCCTGTGGCAGCAGTGTTCCTGGTTATCGCATCCAAGGACTCCGCCATGCACGGAATGTACTCGGTCATGGTGGTCAGCTGTTGGGATATGCCCTCCAATGCTTCGATGAGCTGGTCACCAATGTCTGCAGTCCTCCTGGACAACTGTACCATCTCGCCACTGTCATGTCGGGTTCGTTGAACAGACCTGCCACGTTCACGAGGCCTCCGCGGGGTCGGCGCCGTCCTGGGGACAAATGGGATGCCCTGTGGAACGGTGCTTGGGACTGATACCTCCAGAATGGAGGCAGGAATGACCAGAGGACCACTATATGGCCTTGGGGTGGAATGGCTTCTGGAGTGTGGCGATGCAGGTTCTTCAAAGTCTGCGCTCTCATCCATCGAGAACAGACCCAGTGGATTGACAGGCGACAATCGGAGCTCCTCAGCACCAGATGTAGGATCACCCGCCGACTCCTACCCCGCGCCCCCACCTTCTGGCCTCTGTGGTCTTACCTGAGGCCGCGCTGCTGGCTGAGTTGCAAGACACAAATGAGATTATTAGAGGAGAAGGGGATGCGAGGGTGACAAGGTGAGTCCAGCGTTACACACAGCATATGCACGACAAAACTACCATTGCTCTCAAAATCATCGCAGACATCACATTTCATGACCCTCAACACATTGTGCATTGCAATGATTTTCATTAGGCCAGTATTATTTCTGTGACACTTTTAGAAATCATCTATGATTTATGATTGTTCAGATATGAGTTGGTATGGTATCTATTGACTTTACATCACGCAATGGTATAAGCTTTGCTCACGTGGCATCACTTCAGGGTCTGCAGATGCATCCGTGGCTGTCCCGGGGTGCTTCCCCATGACTGCGAGCACTCGCTCCTCTATCTCTGTGATGTCGCTGGGGACTGGTGGCCCCCCACTCGTTTGCCTCTGCACGGACCTCATCCTTGATAGCTTCTTCTGTAAAAGGTGACAGAACGACATGGCATGAGATCATTGCGTGATATCATTGCTAGGTACTGTCACAGATACTGATACAACACATAACCGACAGATGTAATCATGATTATTATGATTGTTATCATTCTTTCCCGCAGGCTTGGAGTAAATCATTCCCGGTAAAAGTGCAAGACCTCACATCTGCTAATAGTCACTCATGATTATTACAAATCAAATTATATAAATACATAAGTACATGTAAATCAATGTAATACTTACTCTTGCGGATCCCACAATATCGTTCCATTGTTTGCTGCATTGGTTGCCCTCACGCACCTCGTTGGTCACTGATGAGAACACCTCTGCTATCTCGGTCCATATTCTCTGGTATGCCTTTGGGGTGCACTTCCCACGCCCTCACTGTGTCAAATCACCCCACCGTAACTCGACCTCCTGCAGGAGGGAGGCATTTGCCTCATCCGAGAACCTCCTGGCTCTTTTGCGGCCTCCAATGTGCTCCTCTCCCACCTCACTGCTCTCTCCAGCGTCAGTCTCCACAGCGTGCTGTGATGCCTCCTCCTCTCCCTCCATTACAGGGCAAATTCGGTCAAATATGTTGCTGGTAACAGCTAATTTTTGTTTGCCTACTTACTGTGAAGCTCTAAAGTCTCTCTCCTTCCTCGCAAAGCAGCCACACCACACCCAACCACGCCATTAGTCCCTCTGATGTCTCGCTCTGTCTCCTCTTCTGCGCATGTCATGGTGACCCTTGACCTCCAGAATTGCGGGAATCGAGCGTTGCCATGCTGTTGCTAAGGATGGCCACATTTTACGGCAGAAGGTCAAAAAAACTTAACGCTACCAGCCATTTGATATCGCTCGCGGTAACGCCCATTTTCAAAAATGTAAACTTGGTGTTTTATGAATGGGCGAGAAGTCAACGATCTGAAAACCCTTTTTTATCGCCCACGCTGGAAATAACGCCCATTTTTTGGTGATAAGCACAAAAGTGGAGGTTCTAGCCCCATATCCCTGACAAACTGCTGAACCCCTTTATTGTCTCTCTACCTGTTAATTAATAGCATGACCAAGGGATTGTAACAGAACATTGCATGCTGAGCCAAAGATAATGGAGGGGTGACTTAAAGCTTGGTTAAAGAGGTGTGTGTTAAAGGCGGAGAAGAAAATGGAGGGGTTTGACACGATGGGCTGAAATGGCCTCCTTTGGTGATGTAAATTTTTAAGATTCTATGATTCAGATGGTGGCATCCAGGCAGCTGACAGTCAAGCCGCCAACGATGGCATAAAGGGAAGGGACAGTTGAACAAAGACCATAGTCAGAGGAGCGGGCAATTCGGGGGGCTGGTGGGTGGAGTTTGTGGGGCTGGAGGAGATTGGAGTAATCACTAAAGGCAAAGTCATGAAGGTATTTAAAGATGAGGATGAGAATTTAAAATTCTGGAGACTGGGAGCTGATGTAGTTCAGCGAGAGTAGGGTTGTTGAGTGAGCATAGATAGGATATAGGCATCAGAGTATTGTAGGAATGTGGAGGATGGACAGCCGGCCAGGAAAGCATTGGAATAGTTGAGCCTAGCAGTGATAAAAACAGCAGGTAAGCTGAGTTACGTGGGTGATGTTACAGAGGTGAAAGTAGGCAATCTTTGTGATGGAAAGTATATGGGGTCATAAGCTTAGTTTTGGGGTCGCTTGAGGAAGAGCGTGTCTGAAGACCAGGACCTCAAAATCTGGCACCAAGCTTATGGGCTACAGGGCAGTAGTGACACCTGCCCCCCTATATGACTCAGAGACGTGGACTATATACAGCAGGCACCTCAAAATACTGGAGAAGTACCACCAGCACTGCCTCTGCAAGATCTTACAAATCCACTGGGAGGATAGACGCAGCAACGTCAGTGTTCTTGCTCAAGCAAACATTCCCAGCATCGAAGCACTGACCACACTCGATCAACTCTGTTGGGTGGGCCACATCGTCCGCCATGAGACTCCCTAAGCAAGTGCTCCTCTACTCGGAACTCCTACATGGCAAGCGAGCCCAGGTGGACAGAGGAAACTTTTCAAGGACACCCTCAAAGCCTCCTTGATAAAGTGTAACATCCCCACCGACACCTGGGAATCCCTGGCCGAAGACCGCCCAAAGTGGAGGAAGAGCATCCGGGAGGGCGCTGAGCACCTCGAGTCTCGTCGCCGAGAGCATACAGAAACCAAGCGCAGGCAGCGGAATGAGCGTGCGGCAAACCAGACTCCCCACCCACCCTTTCTTTCAACCACTGTCTGGCCCACCTGTGACAGAGACTGTAATTCCCGCATTGGACTGTACAGGCACCTGACAACTCACTTTTAGAGTAGAAGCATGTCTTCCTCGATTTCGAGGGACTGCCTATGATGATGATTTGGAGTCTAATAGGACTTTGAAGTTATGGACAGTCTGGTTGAGCCTGAGACAGTGGCTGGAGAGGAATGCAAAGGTATGGAGTATGTGGCAATGGCCAAGGACAGTGGCTTCAGTCTTCCCACTATTTGGCTGCAACAAATTGCAGCTCATCCAAGACTTGTTGTCATACAGCTAATCTGATAGCACAGAGGGATTGGGGGTGAGGGGGTGGAGGGGCGGCAGTGATGGTGGAGTGGAGAGATCAGTATATGTGTGGAAACTGACCCCATGTCTGATATTGATGTTGCCAAAAGGCAGCATGTAGATGATGAAATTAAGGGGCCTCGGACCCTTGGAGGACTCTGAAGGTAACAGTGCAGGGACAGGAAATAAGCTATTGCTGGTGATGCTATGGCTACGATCAAACAGGTGAAAATGGAACCTTAGTGTGTTTTCAATTACTAAGTCATGCTAACAAATTGCTTATTGTTTAGTCTCTGGATAAAATAATTTCCATTTGGCATATTAACTACCTTTTGTCTGGATTCTTTTTTTAACCTGAAAGAAAATACTTTGCTTACAAAGACTAATATTTTCTTCAAATACTTTGTGGAAAAATGGTCATAAAAATCCTGAAACACGACAGATGTAATTTCACGAAGATGTACCTTCAGTCAATTAAGATATTTATATCTGTTTTCAAATAAACATGAAGATTATTGTCAAATTCACAGAGAAATTCAGACACATTTATTATTTTTGCAGGTGTGATTCTGAACAATTAATTCCAGCCAGCACTTTTTAATGGTTAGTGTGAGAGTTAAAAATATACTAAACAACCTTTTCGCCAGCAAGAACAACCCTTGTACAGTTTCCACAATCATTCCATCAGACCTCACGCTGTTGTTTAGTGGTCCAAATATTAAAGGAGAAGAAAAAAAGGAAAGAACTCGCATTTATATAATGCCTTTTAAATCCTCAGAATGTCCCAGAGCTCATCATAACCAATGAATTACTTTTGAAGTCTCGTCGCTGATGTTCGGTTGAAGTTTAGTCAGGTATTGTCTTTAACAGAATGGTTTGTCTCCTGCTCATATCTTTCTTCAACACCATTCTAAAGTCAATATTATATTCCAACAAACAAATGATGGTTTATGTCAAGAATATCTATCAGTCTCAGGTACCTAATGTAACTGGGGAGTCTATGGTGCCTCTAATCTAGGGTAGGCTTTTCGCTACAATAACATTTTCTCCCTTCATTGCCAAACTTTACAGTTGTGATCATGTAAAAACAGTTCACTGGATCAAAGGAGGTTATTCCCTTAGTTGACAGCTCAGGCTATATCCTCTGCTAGAAATTACTAAGCTTAATGTGTTAACTGTGGCTCAGTGGGTAGCACTCTCGCCTCTGAGTCAAAGGGTTGCGGATTCAAGTCCCACTCTTGGAACTTGAGCACAAAAATATAGTCAAGGAGTGCTGCATTGGTGGAGGTGCCATCTTTCAAATGAGACATTAAACTTCTGTCGCTCAAGGGGGTGTAAAAGATCACATGTCACTATTTCATAGACAAGCAGGGGATTTATCCCCGGTGTCCTGGCCAATATTTATCCCTCAACCAACATAACAAAAACAGATTATCTGGTCATTATCACATTACTGTTTGTGGGAGCTTGCTGTGTGCAAGTTGGCTGCCGCGTCTCCCACATTACAACAGCGACTACACTTTTAAATTACTTCATTGGCTGTAAAGCGCTTTGAGACATCCATTGATTGCGAAAGGCTTTGTATTAATGCAAGTCTTTCTTTAATCTGACTGTACGTCATCGTAATAGTACACATTGTTTCATTTGCTTCCTTTTTAATTGAGCATGTACGTGCAGATACAATCTATTCCAACAATTTACAGGTCCCCAATGGAGCCCATAATCTGTATTTGAAACCATTTAAACACACATAGGCCTTGAAATTCATGAGCGCCCCGTTTGGGGTGGTAACTCTCGTGAAGCACGAGACTTTGCGCCAAGTGCAGAAGTCTCGCCTCTCTCGATAAATTGCGATTACCCTCCCAAAAGGATGTGGAGCGTTAAATCAAGTGCAACATTTCCTTTCTTGTGGGCACGTGACTCAGCAAGCGCTCTGCACTGGGCCGCGTACGAGGGGCTCGTCCCTGAATTAAAGGGAAAGGCTAAAGCTGCAAACTCTAAATAATAAAAATGGTCCTGCCTGGACCAACGGGGAGCGGGCGTGCCGCCCGATCAGCCAGGCACTCGAGCAGAGAGCCGGGCGAGCGATCGCGGCACGGACCCTGTGTCCAAATCGGCATTAGCACCGGTGCCAAAAAGAAAAGCGACATTTTTCACGAACAGTCGGCCAACTCCACTTTAACTTTCGGCCTGCGAACGGCCGGCTGCCCAATACGCATCTCCTGAAGCTGTCGCTGTCATCGCTCAGCACAGCTTCAGGGGGCGATACCCAATTTAGATCTCGGGGCAGTAATGAGGTGCTGCGCACGCCGATGACGTCACAATCCCCGGGTGCTGGAGATCGAGGCCCAATGCCACAGCGCTGCCGCTAAACTCCCGCCGAATTTAGTGGGAGTCGTTAGCGGCGTCGCACCCGGTCCCAAAGTCATTTGTGCTACGTTACCCCCCTATCCCCACCACCCCCCCCTCACAGGGCCCGAACGGGAGGCGCAAATTACCCTAATTTCCGTCCCAAGGGCTTTTACGTCACAATTTTCTCATATGGCCCTCCTTGATTACATTAAATGGTAATAATTCGGTACTTTAGGTTGGAATACGACTATTTGGCCATAAAATCAATCCACAATTTATCATAAACCTCTTACACTTTACACATTACATCATAAGTAGGAATATCAATACCTGGCTATAAGAATCAGACACCTGCTTTCTCAGGCCTTTAACCAGGACTATTCAAACCTCAGGTCAGTGAAGTAGGAAACCTTGGACTCAGTCTGGAAGTAGAAGAAATATTCAAAATGCTTGCTTAAATACTCCTTAATCCACCGTTCAGAGTTGCTGGAATACAGAACCCTCTGCTTCTATACCCAATGTGCTGTTAAGCTTCGAGCAGCAGTATCACCAATTTGTTTTTATTCCTTAAATGTATCATCACTATATTGACAATAAGGCTTTTCTAAAACAAACTGAAATTTAAAGTTGACTGTGATACAATAGAAGCCCATCTTATTTATTGGATCTGGAGTACCTCTGCCTTGTTTTGGATTACCTGTGTTATTAAATTGTCTGCAAGACAATGGGGGTATTTTAACTTTGTGCGATAGTGAATCGGCAACCCATTTTACATCACTCCTGATTTTTATTTCCACGGATTTCAATCGGGAAAAATGTAAAACAGGCTGCCGATTTGCTATTACCCATTTTACACGATCACACAGAGTCAGAATTCACTGCATTACTTATGGAAATCGAGAGAACCTCCAGAATGTGCAGAATGTTCTGTGATTGATAGAGTAAAGGGTTATTTCAAAAAATCCACATATCTGAGCACTTTTATTAAATATTACAACTCTTATGTTTACATTTTTATCTAGGCTAAAATTATTTACAGATTTCTTTATAGAATATGTGCTATAATGCAAAAAATATATCTACCAAAATGTAGCAATATAAAGAGCTTATACTGCATCAGTTTTAGTTCCAGGCAGATTGTCAATATCAGTTGATTGACGTTGCACAGAGATTGATCTGTCAAGGACATTCATTATCAGTAGACATGTTAGAGCAACTTGTTCACATGGCAAGCTTCACATACATGGAAAATGAATCAAGTTACAGTATTCATCATTATTCAATGTTTTAATTAGCAATTAGTGTTACCAATCTGTGGATTGTGCTTGATTCATTTTTCAGACAGTGGCTTCTACATAGGGTTATATAGGATATACGGCACAAAAACAGGCCATTCGCCCAACCAGTCCATGCCGGAGTTTATGCTCCACTCGAGCCTCTTCCCGTTTTTCCTCATCTAAATCTATCAGCTTAATCCTCTATTCCCTTCTCCCTCATATGCTTGTCTCATCATCATAGGAGTCCCTTAGGGTTGAAGATGACTTGCTTCCGACTAAAAATAAGTACTCAGATGACTGATGAACTTATTTTAAATGGTGGAAGATGCCTGTGCTTGAATTCTTTTAATGTGGGGTGGCCGTTGCACACCAGCCACCACACGAGCTTGACTGAGCACGGTCTTGGTCCAGTGGCAAGGGGATCCAAGACGACTGGAGACCAGGCTCTGCCGCATATGCCTAGTTAGTACATACAGAAAACTCAAATATACTCCTACTGTCCTTCCTCCTTCCCATAGGACCTCTCTCCCTGGAATTCATAGCACACAGTGTGGGCCTCACGACCTCACAGCTTCACTATTGGCACGTACTGCGCCTTCCCTTGGCCTTGACTCCGCTGTTGGTCCACACATCTCCACCTCTGGGCTCTGACCTCTCCACTCCTCCGTGCCTCATCCGTTCTTTCCTCTCCGCTTCCGACCTCCGGACCTCATCCGTCCCAACCTCCAGACCTCATCCGTCCCAACCTCCGAACTTCATCCGTCCCGACCTCTGGACCTCACCGGTCCCGGCCTCCGCTCCTCGTCAGTCCCTCCCTGCGCTCCTCGTCAGTCCCTCCCTCCGCTCCTTGCCATTTCCGAACTCCGCTTCACACCTCTTCCGACGTCCGCTCCACGCCGCTTCCGACCTCCACTCCACGCCGCTTCCAATCTCCGATTCTCCTGCTCCTGCTCCTGGGTCCCTACCCCTCCATTGGTCTCCACCACACTCCAAGATGTGCCACCAATCAGCTACCTAGGTTCTAATAACTTCTAATTTTGTCGCCCACTTTGGTTTTGTCGCCCTCTCGAGACCGTTGTTGATTCTGCTGCTGTGGTGGCTAGCTTTTTTACATTCACCCACAGGTCCAGGCTCACGCTGTAACTGCTTTCCTGAGTGTCCCATGAAGTCGGGCTTTTTTTGATTTACCCATAGATCTTCATATGCTTATCTAGCCTCCCCTTAAATACATTTATACTATTCGCTTCAACCACTCCCTGTGGTAGCGAGTTCCACATACTCACCACTCTTTGGGTAAAGAAATTTCTTCTGAATTCCCTATTGGATTTCTTGGTGACTATCTACTGAGTAAGATTGAAGAGAATCCTTTCATTTCGGTCAGATGTTTGCTGGTTTTAATTGCTAAAAGCTGCAGCAGTGTAAATCATTTTGTGAGCTGAACATGCTCATGGTTTATCCAAAGTGAATATTTCTGAACCTGTACATTGAGTGAGTTGCCACAGGCTAAAAGGAATGATCTGTCACTTGCATATGTAAATATTCATATGGTTGATGGCTTTCGTACTTGTAAATTATTATGTTCTCCAAGAACCTGTCTTCAAAAGAATTGAAAATGGTTAAAATTAGGACGCTGTCAAGTCATTGCATTTCTTTCAACATTCTGGGGACTGATTCAGATAGGAAGCTCAGGCATGATGGGAGATACTGGGGCCGATTTTCATCATACTACTGCCTTATCTCATAGAATCATAGAAATTTACAGCACAGAAGGAGGCCATTCAGCCCATTGTGCCCGTGCCGGCCGACAAAGAGCTATCCAGCCTAATCCCACTTTCCAGCTCTTGGTCCATAGCCTTGTAGATTACAGCACTTCAAGTGCATATCCAAGAAATTTTTAAATGTGGTGAGGGTTTCTGCCTTTACCACCCTTTCAGGCAGTGAGTTCCAGACACCCACCAGCCTCTGGGTGAAAATATTTCCCCTCAGGTCCCCTCTAAACCTCCTACCAATTACTTTAAATCTATGTCCCCTGGTTATTGATCCCCTCTGCCAAAGGAAATAGGTCCTTCCTAGCCACTCTATCTAGACCACTCATAATTTTATACACCTCAATTAAGTCTCCCTTCAGCCTCCTCTGTTTCAAAGAAAACAACCTCAGCATATCCAACCTTTCCTTATGGCTAAAATTCTCCAGTCCAGGTGACATCCTCATAAATCTCCTCTGTATCCTCTCGAGTGCAATCATATCTGCACGAAGTACTCTCGCTGTGGCCTAACTAATGTTTATACTGTTCAAGCTTAACCTCCTTGCTCTTATATTCTATGCCTCGGCTAATAAAGATAAGTATCTCATATGCCTTCTTCACCACCTTATCTACCTGGCCTGCTACCTTCAGGAATCTGTGGACATGCACTCCAAGGTCCCTCTGTTCATCTACACTTCTCAGTGTCCTACCATTTATTGTGTATACTCTTGCCTTGTTAGCCCTTCCCATTCCCTCGCACTTCTCTGGATTGAATTCCATTTGTCACTGTTCTGCCCATCTGACAAGACCATTGATATCTTCCTGCAGTCTGCAGCTTTCTTCTTCATTATCATCCACACAGCCAATTTTTGTATCATCTGCGAACTTCTTAATCAAAGCCCCTACATTGAAGCCTAAATCATTGATATATACCACAAAAAGCAAAGGACCTGATACTGAGCCCTGAGGCACCCCACTGGAAACATCCTTCCAATCACAAAAACACCGATCGACCATTACACTTTGCTTCCTGCCTCTGTGCCAATGATGGATCCAATTTGCCACTTTGCCATGGATCCCATAGGCTTTTATGTTTGTGATCAGTCTGCCATGTGGGATCTTATCAAAAGCCTTGCTAAATTCCATACAGACTATATCAAACGCAATACCCTCATCAACCCTCCTTGTTACCTCCATTCTAGCCCATCTGAAAACCCTGTAACCAAAAATGTTGAGCTGCCATATCTGCCCTTCATTCAGCCATTCTCAGTAATAGCTTTATAATTTCATACTCCCAAGTATATATCTGTGCTCTCAGCTCATCTGCCTTATTCCCTAGACTCCTTGCACTGAAGTATATACCATTTAGCACTGCCAAACTCCCTTGTTGTCTATTGACTAGCCCTTGATTCCTCCGCCTTCCAAATTTACTTTCTAATTTTCTGCTTTCCGATTCCAGCTTTGCATCTCTCCCTTCTGAATCTACTCTCAGGTTCCCATCCCCCTGCCAAGCTAGTTTAAACCTTTCCCAACAACACTAGAAAACCACCCCACGAGGATATTGGTCCCGGCTCTGTTGAGGTGTAACCCATCCAGCTTGTACAGGTCCCACCTCCCCGAGGAAAAGTCCCAATGCCACAGGAATCTAAAGTCTTCCCTCCTGCACCACCGCTCCAGCTACACATTCACCTGCTCTATCCTCCTATTTCCTTTATTGTCTGGAAAGAGCTTTGAGACGTCCGGTGGTCGTGAAAGGTGCTATATAAATGCAAGTCTTTCTTTCTTTTTTCTGTTCTCACTAGCACGTGACACCGGGAGTAATCCGGAGATTACTACCTTTGAGGTCCTGCTTTTTAATCTCCTTCCTAGCTCCCTAAAATCTGCCTCATTCCTTTTTCTACCTTTGTCTTTGGTATCAATATGGACCACGACCTCTGGCTGATCAACCTCCCCCCTCAGAATGTCCTGCAGGCATTCAGTGACATCCTTAACCCTGACACCAAGGAGGCAACATGCCATCCTGGAGTCAAGACTGCGGCCGCAGAAACACCTGTCTGTTCTTCAAACTATCGAATCCCCTACCATTATTGCTCTTCCATTCTTTTTCCTCTCCTCCACCACTCCCCCCCCCCCCATGCAGCTGAGCCACCCATGGTTTCCTCCAACAAAATATTGGGAAGATCAAAGCCATTGTCTTTATTCCCCACCACAAACTCCATTCCCTAGCCACCGACTCCATCCTTGTCCGTAGCATCAGAGGCTGAACCAGACTGTTTGCAACCTTGGTGTCATATTTGACCCTGAAATTAGCTTATGACCACATATCCATGCCATAACTAAGACCACCTAATTCGACTTCTGTAACATCGCCTGTCTCCACTCCTGCCTCAGCTCATCTACTGGTGAAACCCTCATCCATGCCTTTGCTACCTCTAGACTTGACTATTCCTGTACACTCCTGGCTGGCCTCCCATGTTCTACCCACTGTAAATTTGAGTTCATAGAAAACTCAGCTGCCCATCTAACTCGCACCAAGTCCCGTTCACCCATCACCGCTGTACTCGCGGACCTACATTGGCTCCCGGTTAAGCAACACTTCGATTTAAAAATTCTCATTCTTCTTTTCGAATCCCTCCATGGCCTCATCCCTCCCTATTTCTATAATCTCCTCCATTCCCACAACGCCTCCCCCCCCCACCGAGATATCTGCGCTCCTCTAATTGTGGCCTCTTGAGCATCCCTGATTTTAATCACTCAACCATTGGCGGCCGTGCTTTCTGTGCCTAGGCCCTAAGCTCTGGAATTCCCTGCCTATACCTCTCTTCTCTCTACCTCCCTTTACTCCTTTAAGGCACTCCTTAAAACATACCTCTTTGACCAAGCATTTAGTCATTATGCTCTAATTTCTCCTTGTGTGCCAAATTTTGTTTGATAACACTCCTGTGAAGTTCCTTGGGATGCTTTACTATGTTAAAAGTGCTATATAAATTCAAGTTGTTTTTGTTGTTATTTACACTTGTACTGGGTCAGAAATTGGGGAAAGGATAGTCCCACCACTTACCACTGTGAGGTCTGCTAGCAGGCTGGGGAAGTCCTCATAAATATTAAAATGCCAGATGTAATTTTAATTCACAGTCATATGAATTGCTCAGTCTCCAAGCCATCAGCAAACAGAGTGACTATTTGCACTGTGTTTTATTCTGCACCTGCGTCCTCTGAACTCCGCACCCGACGTTTCTCGCGCATGCGCAGACTCCTTGGTCCAGAAACCGGAACAGGAAGTGAGGTCCCGACGAGTCTGCTGCTGAAACATTGCTTTCAGCCTTTGCATTATTGTAGCCTTCTGTGGGAGAGAAAACATCAGAGGTAGTGGGAGAGAGAGAGAGAGGCAGCAGGTGGGGGAGAGAGAGGCAGTGGGGGAGATAGAGGGGTGGTGGGAAGGAGAGCAAGGTGGCGGGTGGGCGTGTGGGAGAAAGGGAGAGGCGGCGGATGGTGGGAGGGAGAGAGGTGACGGGCAGGGGGCGGGGAGAGAGGTGACAGGCAGGGGGCGGAGGGATAGAGGGAGACACGGGGGAGGGAGAGAGACACGTGGAGTGGGTGGAGAGAAAGGCGGGGGCGGGGCAGAGAGAGAGAGAGAAAGAGACAGGGGGAGGGAAGAGAGTGAAAGAGACGGTGGGGGAAGGAGAGAGATGAGGAGTGAGAGACAGATGGGGTGGAGAGAGAGAGAGAGATAGGGAAGCGGGAGGGGGAATTGGAGGGTAGAGAGGGAACTCAGGGAAGACGGATCATGTTCTTCCAACCCCCTTTACACCCACACCCAATTTCTTGGAAATCTCGGTGTGAGGGTTACAAGGGACATCATTTGAGTGGATGAAATCCGGAAGTCACGACACTGTCACTTGGGCATGAACTTGGGCTGGAGGGGATAAGGAACTTCGGCTGGGGGGGGTAAGAAACTTGGGATGGGGGAGGCGTGAACTTGGGCTGGCGGGGTGGATGAACTATTCACTTCATACCCCATAAACCTGTTAACAATCCGTGATACACACACAATGTCCCATCTATGGCGGGGCACGGGTGTGGGGTTAGGTCGGGTACTTGGGCTGAGGGAGGGGGGAGAGAGCCCAAGTAGGGAGAATGAGACAGAGAGAGAGAGACACCGGAGGTGGGGGGGGGGGGTGGGTGGGTGGGTGGTGGGTGGGTGTGGGGGGTGGAGAGAGAGGCAGCGGGCTGGGGGAGAGAGAGAGAGAGACACGGGAGGAGGAGAGAGCGAGACATGGGCGGGGAAGAGAGACTCAGGGATGAGAGAGAGACACACAAGGGGGGGCGGGGGAGAGAGAGAGAGATGGGGAGGATAGAGAGAGACATGGGCGTGGGAAAGAAAGACACACGGGGTGGGGGACAAAGTTTGTGGGCGGGGGGAGAGAGAGAGAGAGAGAGAGAGACGGGGAAGAGAGAGAGATGGGGAGGGGGGGAGAGAGACGGGGGCAGGAGAGAGAGAGAGAGAGACGGGGGGGAGAGAGAGTGAGACAGGGGGAGGGGGAAGAGAGAGAGATGGGGCTAGGAAGAGATGGTGAAGCAGAAGAGGGGTCAGAGGGGAGAGAGGGAACTTGGGGAAGACGGATCACGTTCTTCCATCCCCCTTTACACCCACACCCAATTTCTCGGAAAGCTCGGTGCGTGTGTGACAAGGGATATCTTTGGAGCGGATGAAATCCAGAAGTCACAACATTGTCACTATTCATGTCATACCCAATAAACCTGTTAACAATCCATGACCCACACACAATGCCCCTTCTGTGGCGGGGCGGTGGGGTAAGGCCGTTACTGCCCTTTGGAGGAAGTGGAGCACAAAGACATGCACTCCACTTCCTCTCTGGGGCACCAAGGGGCCATAAGCAGAGGGAGCGGGACGCAGAGCTACACAATGGGCCACGCGGTGCTGCCGCATAGAAGGGGCCCTTGCTTTCACTAAAAGGAAGGGACAAGCTGCAGACTCTGCACTGGGGAGCAGAGTTCCATGCCATCAGCCTTGCACTCAGGCGGAGTGCGGGGCTGCCAGATCACGGCACGGACCACGTGATCAAGGATGCAAGAGGCCGCGGCAGGTAAGTCGGTCAATGTTTTATTTACGCGCATGCCACTTCCCCCTTAACTAGCGCCCCGTGAGTGGCCGCCCGCCCACCTTGTAGCCGCCCCCTGAAGCTGTCGCTGGCATCGCTCAGCACAGCTTCAGGGGACGCTCTCAAATTTTTGCTCCACGGCGAAAACGGGTTGCTGTGCACGGTGATGACATCCGGCGCAGTGGAGCGTTACGCTGCCGGTTACTGCCGCCGCTAAACTCCCACCAAATTTAGCGGCAGTCGTTAGCGGTGCGGCGCCCAGACCAAAAGTAGTTTGCACCCATCGGAGGTGCAATCTACCTCAATTTCTCCCCATTGCCAAAATGCTGAGTCTTGCATCCATCGTAAACTGAGTGCAAGCAAATTATTGGGGGGGGGGGGGGGTGGAATTCTGCTAGTAAAGAACTGTCAATATTATCTTAAGGCTCTACCTGGAGAAAATTGAGCAAAATTGTTGTGATGGGGTTTTGACAGTAAATGAAAAATTAATCCTTATTCAAATTCAGAACAAGGGTTAATATTATGAAAGGAGTATTTTTGTTTTCCCAAAGGACAATTTAAGAAGCTTTGTAATAACATTTGTCAGTTGTGTGAAGTATATTTAATAACTGTGCAGATTCAATTTAAATTAAATGTTTTAATTAAAAATTAATGATGAGGATTTGTAACCAACAATGACAGACAGATGATCAATAAGACTTAATGGGAAATTCACTGTATTGAACAGTGTGACTACCTTCTAACACATAGCTGGTTTCAATAGGGTGATGTTCGAGTTCACAGTGTGGTCAGCATCCATCAGGACATAATGGAAACTTAATGGTAGAAATATGATTTCCAGAAAGAGTGTGTCTCTCCTGTCCTGTGGTTGGCACCTGTGCAAGCCGATGGCAGCTTCTCAACACAATCCTGCAATAAGGTAATAGTTCTCGAGGTTAAATCGTCCATTGCAAATAGGTGAGCTCTGTTGCCACAGAGTCTGTATTCTCTGCAGTTCAGTCCTTCCTCCTTTATTGAGGATCAACATTATTTGTAACAGAACAAATGGTGTTCTGGCTGCTGTCATTTTTTATAACTTTTGACAAAAAATCAATTTGCGATATAATTCTACCTGAATTGGGAACTATTTATTGGGAACAAATATGCCATTCAATGATTTCAGGGTAAATGATTTCTAAATGCAAAAGATGCAGATTGTTGAATATGCATGGCGTGAATTTTGTATCAATTTTTAAATTATTTTTCTTATTAAAATAAGAACTGTAAATAATCCCTTAAATTAAAATTGTTTTCCAGGGAAAGGCCGATAACAAATGTTTCTCTTTTTGAATATTATTGAATATCCAGATTATTCATTGCATTTCAGAGTTAATTAAGAAAAACCGATATAGAAGCAAGGTACACATATTACTTGTATTGATTATCATTATTGACTTATTTTGGAAATGTAACACAACTGCATATGAATATAAGAAATGCTTAGGATGTGAAAGGCCATTTGGCCCATCACCTCATTTCTCCCAGTACTCTTTCAGCCCAGCATCCAACTGGATTTTGAATGTTCTAACGTTTTGATCTTTATTACTCTACTTATCAGTGCATAGTTCCTTACATAGGAAAAAAGTAGTTCCATAGGGCTTGAATTTTCATAAAATCCGCCACCGCCGGATTCCCGCCCAAAAAACGCTAAGATTATTAAATTTACGCCGGTGAAAAATTGCTCAAAAAAGGGAAAAGCTTCCGCCTGGCGGGACAAATGGGTCTTACACACAGATTCTCGGCAGAAAACGCGATCCGAGGCAAACTGGGCAGTTCTTAATCAAATTGGGCATTACTTACTCAAATTTAGTCCGAGGTTGCGGGTTGGACCTAGGGAGGGGGGAAAATACAAACAATATTTTTTTCTAAAAAATAAAAAATCAGTAAACATTCTCAGCACCTTTTTCCACTTAATCGCTGTAAAAGAATTTTAAAAGAATTATAAAAAAACCCTTGAACTTGCCTGTTTTTTGCAGGGCTACATACCTACCACCTGGCTGCTTTCTCGTGGGCGTTCTTTTTCTACTCATCTACGAATCGCCGCTGAGACCAAACTTGGGCGGTAGCGTTTTCTTCGGTGGTCCACGACCCGACGGTATTTCGAAACCGCCGGCGGAACTCTTTGTGGAAATTCTCGCCAGGTGGTTTTCTGCCGAAAACGAGCAATACCGCCGAGAAACCCAGCGGAAATGGTGTGGAAATTCTAACCCTATATAGCCTTTCAGACAGATGTGTGACAGGAAAATTGAGAAGAGCAGAAGAATCTAGTCACCTTACTATTAAAGATAACTGTTTTGATTCTTTATATTTAACCGAAGGGGTTGCCTCCAATGAAGCTGCTGAATGTGCTGCTGTAAGATTTACAGGAATAGCTTCTCGTGCTTTACTGCCTGGTTTTGCCTCTCCTGGCCTTTGCTTTCCAGTTTTATCTGACAGCTCAACTGGTCAGTAATTCACTTCTAAGAATCAGTCACAAAGCTACATTCTGCTCCTGACACTACAGTTCAATAATGTGTGCACAAGCTCACAAGCTCGGCATTTAAGTATAGTCCCTTACATCTTCTCTCTTAAAAGTGAATTGATTTTTCAAATTTCAGTTGTACAGAGAACACATTATTTTCTCTCCATTCTTGACTCTCTTTTGAATGCCATTCTTTGGGTGAAAAGGTGGGCAAGCTACCCGTTCCCTGACCTTTATTTTTACAGTTGATTGCACAGTTGCTTGAGGTGACTTTTGCTTTCCTCCCCATGGGGAAGTACTTGCTTTCCACTCTGCATCTCTCCTGATTATCCTGTGAGACCAATAACTTTGTTTTAGCAGGCAGATAACAGCACAACTCATGTATGACTCACCTTTCTGCACTTGGCTGGCATCAAAGTGTGCAAGAAATGTACCTTACACGCCACTTTTAACACTGCCTATTTCAAGCAGACGTTACACACTGCAGACTGGCTGACATATTTCATCATTGTTATTTGTCCACTATCTTGTGTGAGAGAGAATCCCAAGTTGCAGAGGGTGGAGATCCCAGGCCTTATCTAAATGATGCAAGTAATTTTCTGCAATTCAATTATTTCCAGGCCTTTTCATTCTACAAGCACTTTACTTCTTTTAATCGGGCACTATGTTCGAAACATAGACATAGAAACATAGAAACATAGTAAATAGGTGCAGGAGTAGGCCATTCGGCCCTTCTAGCCTGCACCGCCATTCAATGAGTTCATGGCTGAACATGCAACTTCAGTACCCCATTCCTGCTTTCTCGCCATACCCCTTGATCCCCCTAGTAGTAAGGACTACATCTAACTCCTTCTTGAATATATTTAGTGAATTGGCCTCAACAACTTTCTGTGCTAGAGTATTCCACAGGTTCACCACTCTCTGGGTGAAGCAGTTTCTCCTCATCTCGATCCCAAATGGCTTACCCCTTATCCTTAGACTGTGACCCCTGATTCTGGACTTCCCCAACATTGGGAACATTCTTCCTGGATCTAACCTGTCTAACCCATCAGAATTTTAAACATTTCTATGAGATCTCCTCTCATTCTTCTGAACTCCAGTTGCATTTACCTCACGGAAACTGCTTAAGCTGTCAGGAAACCTGACTCAAGAGGCCACAGATTTGCTAACTTTTCAATTTATTTACCTAATTAAATATTTTGGTAACTGCAACAAACTGGAAATGCTTCATCTTTATGAGGGACATTGGGAAAATAACTATGATAACACTTTGCTGCTAGTGATTTCCAATTTCATTGCTAGAAGGGTTTGTGCTGATGTTACCCTTTCATGGGCTTATTTACAAATTAGGACTGTTCAAACCTACTTTCGAATAGTTTTACTTGAATTGCACCATCGATATATATTTTTTGCTCCATCAAAGCAAATCCTCCAGAAATGCAAGATGGTCTGCTTTTTTTTTTGCAGTACTTTGAAATTTTGCATGTACTAGCAGATTTCCTGTGGCGTATCCCATGAGCCACAGAATGGTAAAACAAATGACCCAAGAGATCAGGTCTGTCATGTATTCAACTGTCATTGTAATTCATGTATAAACTGACCTAAGTTGTACACCGTGAGAACACTGACCACTAGGTGGTGAACTTGTGGGAGACACTCCTAACCTGGACTTTCAGGTATAAAAGGGGAAGCTCCACCCACCTTCATCATTTCAGTGCTGGCGAATAAAGGACTGGTCACAGGGTGACCTTCTCTCTAGTATGGGCCTCGTGTGCATTTGTACTGTATAGTAAGGACATATTATTGGCGACGAGAAACTGGGATTTAAACCACGCGAGCATGGCCACTAGCAGCACAGAAGAGAGGTACTGCATTGGTGATGATTGGGATGATTTTATTGAGAGTCTACAGCAAAGTTTTGTCACTAAGGAATGGCTGGGACAGGATTCGGCCGATAAATGCAGGGCTCATCTCCTGACTGTTTTGGATCCAGGATGTACTCCCTGATGAAGGACCTCCGAGCGCCAGAGAAGCCGGCGGACAAGACTTTTGAAGAGCTCAGTAAGTTGATCGGGGAACTCTTTAAACCGGCGAGCAGCAGGCACATGGTGAGACACCGGTTTTACACACACCGGCGGTGAGAAGGGCAAAGCGTTCCAGACTTCGTGGCAGACCTCCGGCGACTGGCGAGCCTATGTAAGTTCCCAGATGCCTGCAGAGCAGAGATACTGCGAGACTTTTTTATTGAGGGCATCGGGCATGCTGGGATTTTCAGGAAACTGATTGAGACCAAAGACTTGACCCTGGAAATGGCGGCTTTGATGGCCCAGACATTTATCTCAGGGGAGGAAGAGACCAGAATGATGTTTGACAAAAATCTTGGTTTAAATGCAGCAAATGGACAGGGAGTCAACATTGTTAATGCGGCACACAGTTCTCCAGGCAGACAGGGGCAATCGGACATGCCCGAGCATGAAGTCGAACCCAAAGGGGGAATTCAACAGAGACAATGGCTAGCTGAACGGCGATTCATGCCATCTCAAGGGACAATGCGGCCAGTAATGGGACCATCAACAACTGTTAATGGTGCATTTAAGGACAATTACAGAGACAGTCAGAGACGATCAACTGGTAATGGACCTTTTGTTTTCAACAACAGCTCATGTTGGAGGTGTGGAGGCAAGCATATACCTGCAGAAATTGCAAGGTCAGCGGTCACTTGGCGCGTATGTGCAGGAAGCCTGCAGCCAGGTTGATGTACGAGGAGGACGGGTCTGATGTAAGCCCTACGAGGCCAAATGGACACTGGTGGAAGTCGCTGGAAGCTGAAGTTCAGTGAGTTCATGTGGAGCACATATACAGTTCGTATACCAGGATGCCACCGATAATGATGAAAGTGCTCCTCAATGGCATCCCAACATCAATGGAGCTAGACACGGGGGCCAGCCAGTCCCTGATGAGTATCAAACAGTTCGACAAGTTGTGGGCGTCCAAGGCCAGTAGGCCAAAATTATTGCCGATTGACGCACAGCTACGGACATATACAAAGGAGACCATTCCGGTGCTAGGCAGCACCACAGTAGTCGTGACCCACAAAGATTCGGAGAATAGGTTGCAACACTGGATTGTCCCGGGGGACGGTCCTGCACTGCTGGGGAGGAGTTGGCTTGCTGTCATGAACTGGAAATGGGACGATGTCAATGCTATTTCTTCTGTGGAGCGAATATCATGCTCACATATCATGGACAAATTTGACTCGCTATGTCAACCCGGCATTGGAACTTTCATGGGGACAAGGTAGTGATTCACATAAACACGGACGCCAGGCCAGTACATCACAAGGCCAGAGCGGTGCCGTACGTGATGCGTAAAAAGATAGAAGGCGAATTGGACCGTCTGCTGAGGGAAGGCATCATCTCGCTAGTCGAATTCAGTGACTGCGCGAGCCCGATTGTGCCGGTGCTCAAGGCGGATGGGTTGGTCAGGATATGTGGTGATTACAAGGCCACCATCAATCGGGTGTCACTCCAAGACCAGTACCCGCTACCGAGAGCGGAGGACCTCTTTGCGACGCTATCCGGTGGCAAACTTTTTTCAAAATTGGACCTGACCTCAGCTTACATGACCCAGGAGCTGGCAAGTGAGTCGAAGAAGCTGACCACCATCATGACACACAAGGGGTTGTTTGAGTACAACAGACGTCCGTTTGGGATTCGCTTGGCCGCCACGATCTTTCAACGAAACATGGAAAGCCTCCTCAAGTCGATTCCAAGGACGGTGGTTTTTCAAGACGACGTCCTCATTACGGGTTGCAATACTGAAGAACACCTCCACAACCTGGAGGAAATGCTACGCAGACTGGACCAGGTAGGTCTGCGACTGAAAAAGGCAAAATGCGTCTTCCTAGCTCCAGAGGTAGAATTCCTGGGGATGAGGGTAGCAGCAGACGGGATCAGACCTACTGCGTCCAAAACGGAAGCGATCCAGAGAGCACCCAGACCCCATAACACGACGGAACTGCATTCGTTCCTGGGGCTCCTGAACTATTTTGGTAACTTTCTTCCC
Organism: Pristiophorus japonicus; assembly: GCF_044704955.1. NCBI lineage: Eukaryota > Metazoa > Chordata > Chondrichthyes > Pristiophoridae > Pristiophorus > Pristiophorus japonicus. Next base: position 42,126,624 of record NC_091983.1, on the reverse strand, counting down.
AAATTGAGCATGCTGTTAGAGCCGCTACACGTGCTCCTATGCAAAGGTCGCAAATGGGTCTGGGAGGACAACCAGGAAAGGGATTTTGATAGAGCACGCAATTTGTTATGTTCCAACAATCTGTTAATGATATATGATCGATGTAAGAAACCTGTTTTAACGTGCGATGCGTCGTTCTATGGGGTAGGGTGTGTGTTGCAGCATGTTAATGCCATGGGTCAGTTACAGCCAGTAGCTTATGCCTCCAGAAGTCTGTCCCAGACAGAAAGGAGCTACGGGATAGTAGAAAAGGAAGCGCTTGCATGTGTATATGCAGTAAAAAAAATGCACCAGTACCTGTTTGGCAGGAAATTTGAGCTGGAGACAGATCACAAACCCCTAATATCCCTTTTGGCTGACAACAAGGCCATAAATGCAAATGCGTCGGCCCGCATACAGAGGTGGGCATTCACGTTAGCCACCTATGACTATACAATTTGGCACAGACCGGGCACTGAAAACTGCGCCGATGCACTCAGCAGGCTCCCACTAGCCACCTCCGAGGGTGCAACCGAGCATGCTGCTGAGATGGTCATGCCTGTTGAAGCTTTCGAATGCGAAGGCTCACCCGTAACAGCCCGTCAGATCAAAGTCTGGACAAATAGAGACCCGCTACTGTCTTTAGTCAAGAAATGTGTCCTGAATGGGGACTGGGCAGCCACGTACAGGGTATGCCCTGAGGAATTTAAACCATTTCACAGGCGCATGGATGAACTCTCGATTCAGACCGATTGTCTACTATGGGGAAACCGAGTAGTCATGCCCCAGATGGGCAGAGAGGCGTTCATCCGAGAACTCCACAATGAACACCCGGGCATTGTCATGATCAAGGCAATTGCCAGGTCACATGTTTGGTCGCCAGGGATAGATGCAGACCTGGAATTTTGTGTTCGCAGGTGCAACACGTGTGCCCAGCTGGGCAATGCGCCCAGGTAAGCCACCCTTAGCCCCTGGTCCTGGCCCGCCAAGCCATGGTCAAACATCCATGTGGACTATGCAGGTCCTTTCATGGGAAAAATGTTTTTGGTTGTAGTTGACGCCTACTCCAAATGGATTGAGTGTGACATTCTCAATTCAAGCACATCCTCTGCCACAGTAGAAAGTGTACGGGCAATGTTCGGCGCCCATGGTCTACCGGACGTCCTGGTCAACGACAATGGCCCGTGCTTTACAAGCATTGAGTTCCAGGACTTCATGGCAGGAAATGGTATCAATCATGTAGAACGGCACCGTTCAAGCCGGCCTCAAACGGCCAGGCGGAACGAGCAGTGCAGATAATCAAACAGGGGATGCTCAGAATCCAAGGGGGTTCCCTACAAAGCCGCTTATCACGCCTCCTGTTGGCCAATAGATCCCGACTACACTCGCTCACAGGGGTTCCACCCGCAGAGCTGCTAATGAAAAGGACGTTCAAAACTAGGTTATCCCTTATACACCCCATCATGAAAGAAATTGTTGAGAGCAGGCACCGGTCACAATGTGACTACCATGACAGGAATGCGAGGGCGCGATGTATTGATGTCAATTACCCTGTCTTTGTCCTCAACTACGCTGCAGGGCCCAAATGGCTCGCAGGTACTGTGATTGCCAAAGAGGAGAATAGGATTCTGGTAGTTAAACTTACCAATGGACAAATCTGCCGCAAACACGTGGATCAAACAAAAAGGAGGTTCAGCAACCAAATAGAAGAAGCAGAGGAAGAACACGATGTAGGGTTCACTCCACCACAGGTGACCGAACACCAGAACCAAATGGAGGAGAGCCCAGTCACTGTGGGCAGTCCGGACAGGCCTGAGGCACCGCAAACAGCAGACACTCAGGCCAGCGCCCAACAACCGGAGCCCCAACTCAGGCGCTCTACAAGGGAGCGTAAACCACCAGAGAGACTTAACCTGTGATCCCAATAAGACTTTGGGGGGGAGGTGATGTCATGTATAATCTGACCTAAGTTGTACACTGTGAGAACAATGACCACTAGGTGGTGAACTTGTGGGAGACACTCCTAACCTGGACTTTCAGGTATAAAACGGGAAGCTCCACCCACCTTCATCATTTCAGCGCTGGCTAATAAAGGATTGGTCACAGGGTGACCTTCTCTTTAATATGGGCCTCGTGTGAATTTGTACTGTATAGTAAGGACATAGTAAGGTCTATCATAGCGGTTCAGTAATGTAGCTTGAACATCAAGGCCAAGTGAGCTCGGAACTTGATGTTGAGCCCTGCTTGGAAAGTAGAGAGATTCGGGTCAGGTAAAACAAGTCAAGAGGAGCAGGAGATTTACATAGCTTGGGCGAAACAATGGGCCAATATTTACCAGGAAGTGGGGAGGGATCGTACTTGTGCGGGGATGGTGGGGGGGGGCGGGGGGGAATGTCGGGAACGTGGAATGCCGAATTTAATGGTATGACCTCATTCTCATTTTTATAATCCGTTGGGGATGATCCCCGGGAAACGTGGAAACATTGTGGGTTAAAGGTGGGGGCGGACCGGCAATTGGGAGGAAGGGGTGACTCGGAAACATCGTGGGTTGGTGGTGGGGAAGTCGGAGCGACACTTGGGAGTGAGAGGGGAAGCAGGAAACATCATGGGTTGGTGGGGGTGGATTGGCCAATCGGAAGGAGGGAGGCTTGGGATTGCGGATTTGGGTGAGATGGACCGATTGTGGCAGTGGGGAGGAGCTGCAATCGACAGAAGGTTTGCTCGAGGGGCTGGGGAAGTTCTCTAAAAAAACACTTGTCTGCTGCAGCCGGCAGATCCCACCTCCTTTTAGCTTCCAGGTTTCCCAAGCCTGAGGAAACCTGGCCCACAGCCGTTAAATTTAAATGGCTGCCAAAATCTGAGAAACACTGCCACATTTACATATTATAATCACTGACCCGCCTCCCCGGAGCAAGTTACTCCGGCACCACCAAACCCACCGCCGCTAAATCAGAAGTCAGTGCGTTCGGAACACAGTTGGGTCTTGGTTTCGCAAATTTGCTGATTTAACCCCCCTCCCCGACCCTCTCCCGTCCATTGTGGGGAGGTTAAAACTTCCTCCACCTTCCCACCCCCACAATATGTTGCACAAAAGAAAAAAAGGCATAAATTTTATAAACTCTGATGGAAGAATAACCAGGGAACTATAGATCTGAGCGCTTGACATCAAAAGTGGATAACATAATAAAAAGCATTCTAAAAGAGAGAATAGTGAAGCATTAGCATAAATATGGTCTGCTTAAAAAATAGACAGCATGGCTTTACAGCTGACAGATCTTGCTTAACAAACGTACGAAAATTCTTTAAGGATATAATGGATTTTGTTGAGTAGCCAGACTCAGCAGATTTAATAGCGAACATTTTGCGAGGTTATACTGGCAGTGTGGAGGCCCACGGGCATCGGGCATAGCACAATTTGCTACAGATACACGTGAGCAAAATGGTCCTTTTTTGGCCTTTTCTTAAATTTGCATTATTATTCGATGGGTGGTTGAACAGTTTCATTGACTCCTTCGATCTACAGCTCTTTAACAGTGTTGGCATTTATCAGGTAATACTCTGATTACATGCTACAGATGGGAGTCCTCCCCTGACAGGCCTGATATCAAATCGGGAAATTGTCGGTGTACTGCCCACGATTATCCATCCATTCATTTGGACAAAAACATACTAATTCTTTGCTTTGCTGTAAAGTAAATTAAAGACTGTTTAATTCTTTGGCACTGATATTTCTTGCACTGATAAAAAAAACACCCACATTTATGGTAATTTTAATACTTCATGAATAGTGGTACCAGGTTTATAGATTCAAAAGAAGCATTCCATTGTTTCTTCTGAGTTGAATAATGCATGAGTGCTCCTCAACTTTTTCTATTTATGTGGTTGGAGTCCCATGGTAACAAGACTTGTACTTGCACTGAGCAATTGAGATATGAGAGTCCTTTCATTGCCATCAGGTTGAGTTGGTCAAGTTGGGTCAAAGCAGTGTTATCTGCTTCTGAATATACAGGTAGCAGAACTGACTATCCTTTTGCTGAGATAATTAAAATTAGACTCAGCAATAACTTGAGCATCAGTGTGTCACAGGGAATTTGCTTCTGTTAGGACTGGGTATGTGTCTACTTATAATAATTGTAATGTCTTAACCTCATCTGCTAGTGTGAAATGCTCCAGAGTCTGCAGGAAGTGGTGCTGCAAACATTCGGTAATTTATGGTATGAAATGTTTCGATGGTGTGAATAAAGTATTTTTCCCCAGAAACTCCTGAGAGTGGGTGTGCTTGGCATTTGACCTTTCTCCAAGGTGTACTGACTTTCAGTCTACTGTTTTAAATGTTTTAATACAGAGCTTTGAACTTTGTTCAAAGCAATATGATGTGTTTTTCAGCACAGAGCACCCATCATTGTACTCCTACCTTATGTAACATTTTTCTTTAGAATTTCACTTCTAACAGCAAAGTAGCTTCCACAAGAGCAGGTAAGAAATGAAACATAGAAACATAGAAACATAGAAAATAGGTGCAGGAGTAGGCCATTCGGCCCTTCTAGCCTGCACCGCCATTCAATGAGTTCATGGCTGAACATGCAACTTCAGTACCCCATTCCTGCTTTCTCACCATACCCCTTGATCCCCCTAGTAGTAAGGACTTCATCTAACTCCTTTTTGAATATATTTAGTGAATTGGACTCAACAACTTTCTGTGGTAGAGAATTCCACAGGTTCACCACTCTCTGGGTGAAGAAATTTCTCCTCATCTCGGTCCTAAATGGCTTCCCCCTTATCCTTAGACTGTGTCCCCTGGTTCTGGACTTCCCCAACATTGGGAACATTCTTCCTGCATCTAACCTGTCTAACCCCGTCAGAATTTTAAACGTTTCTATGAGGTCCCCTTTCATTCTTCTGAACTCCAGTGAATACAAGCCCAGTTAATCCAGTCTTTCTTGATAGGTCAGTCCCGCCATCCCGGGAATCAGTCTGGTGTACCTTCGCTGCACTCCCTCAATAGCAAGAATGTCCTTCCTCAGGTTAGGAGACCAAAACTGTACACAATACTCCAGGTGTGGCCTCACCAAGGCCCTGTACAACTGTAGCAACATCTCCCTGCTCCTGTACTCAAATCCCCTCGCTAGGAAGGCCAACATGCCATTTGCTTTCTTAACCGCCTGCTGTACCTGCATGCCAACCTTCAATGACTGATGTACCATGACACCCAGGTCTCTTTGCACCTCCCCTTTTCCTAATCTGTCACCATTCAGATAATAGTCTGTCTCTCTGTTTTTACCACCAAAGTGGATAACCTCACATTTATCCACATTATACTTCATCTGCCATGCATTTGCCCACTCACCTAACCTATCCAAGTCGCTCTGCAGCCTCACAGCATCCTCCTCGCAGCTCACACTGCCACCCAACTTAGTGTCATCCGCAAATTTGGAGATACTACATTTAATCCCCTCGTCTAAATCATTAATGTACAGTGTAAACAGCTGGGGCCCCAGCACAGAACCTTGCGGTACCCCACTAGTCACTGCCTGCCATTCTGAAAAGTCCCATTTACTCCTACTCTTTGCTTCCTGTCTGACAACCAGTTCTCAATCCATGTTAGCACACTACCCCCAATCCCATGTGCTTTAACTTTGCACATTAATCTCTTGTGTGGGACCTTGTCGAAAGCCTTCTGAAAGTCCAAATATACCACATCAACTGGTTCTCCCTTGTCCACTCTACTGGAAACATCCTCAAAAAATTCCAGAAGATTTGTCAAGCATGATTTCCCTTTCACAAATCCATGCTGACTTGGACCTATCATATCACCTCTTTCCAAATGCACTGCTATGACATCCTTAATAATTGATTCCATCATTTTACCCACTACCGATGTCAGGCTGACCAGTCTATAATTCCCTGTTATCTCTCTCCCTCCTTTTTTTAAAAGTGGGGTTACATTGGCTACCCTCCACTCCATAGGAACTGATCCAGAGTCAATGGAATGTTGTAAAATGACTGTCAATGCATCCACTATTTCCAAGGCCACCTCCTTAAGTACTCTGGGATGCAGTCCATCAGGCCCTGGGGATTTATCGGCCTTCAATCCCATCAATTTCCCCAACACAATTTCCCGACTAATAAGGATTTCCCTCAGTTCCTCCTCCTTACTAGACCTTCCGACCCCTTTTATATCCGGAAGGTTGTTTGTGTCCTCCTTAGTGAATACCGAACCAAAGTACTTGTTCAATCGGTCCGCCATTTCTTTGTTCCCCGTTATGACTTCCCCTGATTCTGACTGCAGGGGATCTACGTTTGTCTTTACTAACCTTTTTCTCTTTACATATCTATAGAAACTTTTGCAATCCATCTTAATGTTCCCTGCAAGCTTCTTCTCGTACTCCAGTTTCCCTGCCCTAATCAAACCCTTTGTCCTCCTCTGCTGAGTTCTAAATTTCTCCCAGTCCCCGGGTTCGCTGCTATTTCTGGCCAATTTGTATGCCACTTCCTTGGCTTTAATACTATCCCTGATTTCCCTTGATAGCCATGGTTGAGCCACCTTCCCTTTTTTATTTTTACGCCAGACAGGAATGTACAATTGTTGTAGTTCATCCATGCGGTCTCCAAATGTCTGCCATTGCCCATCCACAGTCAACCCCTTCAGTATCATTCGCCAATCTATCCTAGCCAATTCATGCCTCATACCTTCAACGTTACCCTTCTTTAAGTTCTGGACCATGGTCTCTGGATTAGACATATTTATATGGATAGTGGTATCCATGTACATATATGGACACAGGCATGTTGTCGAAAACAGCTACTTGATGCATCCTGCAGTTTTCACTAAGTCATAAATGTAGGCCTGTTAAATAGAGGGGGGAGCAAATACCAATTTATTCCATCAGGGTGACCCATCTAATCACTTAGTGAGTGATGATCACAACTGGGTAATGAAGGTCTTCTCACACCATAAAGTGATCTGAATGTGGCTTATGAGGTAAGTAAAGTTAATTATTATTATTTTGCTATAAAAGAACCAATTTAAATTGTGTTAGTTTTTATTTTGGTTTTAGTGAGGATTATTATTAGCGTGGAAGGAGTATTAATAATTCCTATCACTGAACCTGAGTTGACATCCACCTCTTGCCAGCTTAAAGATATCCTGAATGGTTGAAGTATTTCATTCTTAAGGAGGTTTTAGCCCGAGAGCTAAATGTTTCATCAGTCACTCTTGAATTTGTATGAATTTGTGGTTTTAAGAATTTGAGCACAATTTATTTTTCAAATTCACACTCAATCCTGATCAGAGATAAAGGTCATTGAAACTCTTTCAATTCCAAATGACAGAATCATCATTGTAGTATCTGTTTCTGCTCATGATGGAGAAGATAGATTTGAGGCTATCACTTGGCTTGTGTTGGGTCTTTTTACATTTTGTAGCAATTACTGAGCTATTAAAACTTCCACATATATATCTCTATCTTCCATATACTAGTTAATCTCCTATGGCAGTGCACATGGGGAGTCAGGCCAAGAGCAATATTTAGGTCAAGTATAGTTAGAGGGTGGAGGAGAAATTGGATCCAGATGGAGAGGAGGGAGGGGATTAGATGGAAAGAAAGAGGGACAAGGCAGAGGGAGTCATGACTGCAAGTTTGAGGGAGAGGGGAGAGGGGAGAGCGGGAGGCAGGAGGGGCAGGGGCAGGGAATGTAAGAGAATCTCTGTTGAGAGGTCAGCTTTCCTGCTTGAGGAAAGGGGGGGAAGGTCTGGTGTTGCTGCATTGTGAGGGCGGGGAGCAGGGAATGGGAAGAGTGGTGTATCAAGAGACATTGAGTGACTGCAACAGAACCCATCTTTATGTCAGTATTGAAGGGGTTCTAAGGGATCTTTTGATACTCAGTGGGGAGGGGCCACTGATGATTTCCATGGTCAGTGGGTTGGGGGAAGGATCATTAACATCTTCATGACTGGCGGACATTTGTGCTGCTCAGTATGGGGAGGGGGTTGATGTGTATTCAAGTGGAGATTTGAGGCGATCACTTGGCTTGAGTGTGTATTTTTGACATTTTGTCGCATAAACTTAATGATGGTCAGAAATTTGATTGACAACCTAAACAGCAGAACTCTGCCAATCCAACCATGATCGGAAATGAGTTGAACTTCAGTGAGTTGGAGACCATGACATTATTGCAGCTCACGTGAATGACACTGCAGCTCTTGCAAGACAGTTTTGTCACCAGGAGATGAATGCTGGACATTAGGACTGAGATGGAAGAGGAAAGGTAGAGGTGTATTAAGTGTCACTTCTGTCACATCGGAGGATACTTACTGAAAAACCAGGGAAAAGAAACTGTGAAGTGGGAAATCTTCAGTTTATGAAGGTTTTAAAGACCAATCATGGGGAAAGTTTGGGTCAGTATATTTGGCGTGTCATGTATTGTTAATTGAAGCCCACTGCACTTAATAAGTTACATGATAGGAAGATCAATCTAAAGGTGCAATACCAGTAGAATGTTGTATATAAAGAAATCTTACCTGACAATAAGATAAAGTAAGATAAAATAAACTTAGGCACTGCCAATTAAATTATTATTGTATAGTTCACAGAAAACTTTAGTGAAGAACAAATGTAAATGCAAGAACATGTGCTTAACATATCTTTGGAGAGATAATAAATGTAAAAGTTGCAAAACAATTTCTAAAATGTTACATTTTGACGAAATGTTACAGTTATTAAGTGGTCTGATGTTTTTATATATCAAAACAAAATGAAATGACAACATGTCCCATCCTAGGGACTGAAGGTAATCATCTTTCCCTGTGGTCAGGAAGCACAGTCATCATGAAGCTGGGACATTGAATACATTTAAGACAGAAATAGACAGTTTCTTAACTGATAAGGGAATAGGGGTTATGGGGAGCGAGCAGGAAAATGGACCTGAGCCCATGATCGGATCAGCCAAGATCGTATTAAATGGCAGAGCAGGCTCGAGGGGCCTTATGGCCTACTCCTGCTCCTATTTCTTATGTTCTTATGAAGATGAATCAATGACTATGTGGCATATTTCACTCCATAAGGATCTCTACATCCAACCACAGGACTCTCCATTAAATTAAATAGAGTCCCTCCTCAGTCTATCCACCCAGTTTTTCACATTTTCATTGGATAGTAAAAGATAAGACAAAAGTGCCAGACTAATGGATAAGGGCTCCAAACAATAGTCAGCACCTTTATCTGGTCAGAATGTTTTCAGTATGAGCCTTAAACTCACTGGCTATCACCGAATATGAACAAGGTTGCCACAAGGAAGACAGCAGAAAATTGCAGTCCGTAACAAACAGATGTAAAACTACCGAATAGAGAATTTTGAATTTCTTTGTCATCAGGTTTTTGGAAGTTAATCAGAAGATTTGAAAACAGTTCATCTCCCAATCTATCTTCATAACCATAATGCATCCTAGAAAAAAATGCTGTCACTGCTATACTTAGAAGGTAATAAGCAACCAAAACGTAAATTGAAATGGTTTTAAAACTTGCATCCTCTGCTATCAAAGGGCACAATGTTTTGCTGACATTATTTTCTCATCTTATGCAGATTAGAATTGATACCATTACTAATTTGCCTTTTCAAAATACAGCATGAGAGTCTGGGTCCTACTTTTCCACTGATTTTAACACTTTATTTTTGAAAGGAACTACATCCATATTATTTCAAACATGTCTGAGACACCCTTAAATATGAAGTCAATCCTGTTAGTGGCAATTATCTACTACTTACAAGTCATGTTTAAAATAATACTACTTACAAGTAGTAGATACTGTTTAAAAAAGGCATTTTTTAAATATATATATATATATATATCGGGTGTTTTTTTAAATCACCAAATGTCTCCCCTTTCCCCTTTTCAAATCTTCCTGCTGCACACTTTTTCCTGGTTGAAAGGACAGAGAACCTGTTTCTGGGCCTCAGTCAAAGATCATATCTATTCATCCAATAGGAGATGAGCAAGAGCGGTTTGAACTAACTTGACTTCCAATTTTGCTTCCCTCACTAAAACAAAAGCATTACACTGTGGATGCTGGAAATCTGAAATTAAAAGAGAAAATGCTGCAAATACTCAGCAGGCCCGGCCACATCTGTTTAGAGAGAAACAGAGTTAACGTTTCAGGTCAATGAAGGTTACTCTCTCTCCACAGAGGCTGCCTGAACTGTTGAGTATTTCCAGCATTTTCGGTTTTTATTCCTTCCCTCTCCGTTGGGAAGTGCTGAGCTTGTAACTTGTCAATTAGCTGGAGAACGTCCTATCCTGGAAACCATAGGCATGAAGAAAAGACGTGTATTTATACAGTACCTAATCACCTCTCTAAGAATATACAACCAACAAATATGTAACATCATGTGTTGATGCTAAAATGTGTTGTGCATTACAACTATTTATCTGTTTTATTTATTGATTTATTCAATTCACATATTTATGGGACTATTCCAATACTCTCCCGGCTTACCTCCCAGCTTCCACTTTTCATAATCTTGAGCTCATCCAAAACTCTGTTGCCTGTGTCCTAACTTGCACCAACTCCCATTCACCTATCACCCCTGTGCTCACTGACCTACACTGGCTCCCCCAATCCTAGTGCTTGTGCAACCCCACCATTGACAGCCGTGCCTTCAGCTGTCTAGGACCTAAGATCTAGAATTCCTTCCTTGAACCTCTCCATCTCTCTCTCCTCCTTTAAGACACTGCTTAAAACCTACCTTGTTGACCAACCTTTTGGTCCTAATGTCTAAGAACATCAGCCACTCAAGCCTGTTCAGTCATTCATTTAGATCGTGGCTGATCTGTATTCTAACTCCTTCCACCCGCCTTGCTCCATATCCCTTAATACACATGGCTAGCAAAAATCTATTGATCTTATATTTAAACTTATTAATTGAACTAGCATCTACTGCTTTTTGTGGGAGAGAGTTCCACATTTTAAGGTTATCTTTCCTTGTCCTAGATTGCACCACCAGCGGAAAACATCTCCCTCTATCTAACTTATCAATTCCTTTTAAAATCCTGAAAATCTCAATCAAATCTCCTGTATTCCAAGTAATACAAGCCTAGTCTATGTAATCTCTCCTCATAATCTAACCCTTAGCGCCTTAGTAAACCTCTGGTGGATCTACGCTGAACTCCTTCCAAGACCAATATATCCTTTCTAAGGTGCGGTGCCCTGAACTGTACACAATACATCAGATGCGGTATAAGCAGGGCTTTGTATAGTTGTAGCAAAACTTCCATCCCTTTATATCCTAGCCCTCTAGTTATAAAGGCGTATATTCCATTAGCCTTTTTTAATTGTTTTTTGTAGCTGACCACAACACTTTAGTGATCTGTGCAGATGGACCCCTAAATCTCTTTGGACTTCCACCGTGCCTAGCTTTTCGCCAATTAAATAATACTTCGATCTATCCTTCTTGAGTCTAATATGGATGACCTCACAGTTACCTGCATTGCAATCCATCTGCCACAGTTTTGCCCACTCACTGAATCTATCAATGTCTCTTTGTAATTTTGTGCTTCTGCCTACACTACTTACTATGCTACCAATCTTTGTATCATCGGCAAACTTGGATATATGGCTCTCAGGTTATTTAAGAGATTAATAAATATAGTGAATAGTTGAGGCCCCAGCACAGATCCTTGTAGGACACCACTAGTCACTTTCTTCCAATTTGAGTGCATACCCATTATTCCTGCTCTCTGTCTTCTGCCACCAAACTAATCTCCTAATCAGGTCAATAATCTACCTTTAATTCCATGAGCTTTAATTTTTGCTAACAGTCTCTTATGTGGAACCTTATTGAATGCCTTCTGGAAGTCCTTGTAAACATCCATAGATATTCCCCAGTCTACGACTTTAGTTTCTTCCTCAGAAAATTGAATTAGGTTCGTTAGACATAACGTACCCTTTACAAATCCATGTTGGCTCTCTCTCATCAGCTCAAATTTTTCCAAGTGTTCAGTCACTCTATCCTCAATTATAGATTCCAATAACTTGCTCACAACAGATGTTAGACAAACAGGCTTATGATTTCCTGGTTCTCTCTCTCTCACCTATCTTAATAATGGAGTTACATTTGCAATTTTCCAATCTAAAGGGACAATTCCTGAATCAAGAGAGCTTTGGAAGATTGTGGCTAAAGCATCTGCAATTTCCTCTGCTACTTCCTTTATAACCATGCGGTAGAAACCATCAGGCACTGGAGATTTGTCAGTCTTTAGTGCCATTATTTTTTCTAATACTGTTTTCTTGCTTATGTGAACTTTAGTGAGTTCCAAACCTTGATTCATTATTAGTTTCCCTGGAATGTCAGGTATATTATCCTCTTCCTCTAAAATTGTGTTCAGATCCCTTCCCAAATTGAGTTGAAACCATATCTTGTGACAGAGTAAAAACCTGTATTTTCACTACTGGACTGTGATTTTAATGTATTTGCAGAAAAGTTATTAATCAGTTTGCAATAGAAATGGCGTCCAATCCTGATGGGTCCAATCCACTGTACTGATAGGAATTGAAAATGAATTTGATAAAGGCACTGGAGATTTCTGCAATTTTTTACATGGTGACATAAGGTCACCTTTTCAGAGGCAGGAACTGAAATTCTGGTGGAGACAGCCCTCCAACTTGTTATGAATTGAATTGCTTGGCCTTTTACTTCAAACCTAGACGTGAAAGATGAAGAAGTAATTAATTTTTTCTTATTTGCAGGCTGAAAGAAGCCTCTGCAAAATGAGCTTTGGCAGTCTCAACTCAATTTGTAGTGGGCAAACTAAAACGAGCTTGGGTAGTCTCAACTCAATTTGGACTAGTCCCACAGCAAAAAAATGTTTCCTAATTTTGAATTAATTGGAATAAATTGGCAATCTTATAGTCAGATGCCTTGGGATAGCTAGTGTGGGAAAGTGAAAAGATGGCACACTGGTGAGGATGTGTTGAGGTACATTGTCAGGGCAGAGTAGAGAACCCAATTCTGGATCTTGCTGTGGTACAGCTGACCAGACCGTGATTGATGATATTGGTTGCTTGAAGTGAGAAATTGTTCCAATTCCCAGTGCTAATATTTCTTACCTTGTTGAGCACAAAACATTGACAAAACCTTAAGAAAAATGTACTTATTAGTCACACTTGTGGGATCCTGGAACACATATGCCATTCATAATTTCTGGTAAAACACTAGGGGGCCGCAATTGCCCCTTTCCTTAAAGCCTGTTACCACCGCAAATCGGTGGCCATGCTGTGGAGTGGAGTGGCCACCGACTTTTCGTGGAATGGTCGCTAATAGTCCAATTGCCCTTCCGAAGTTTTCCGGCGGTGCCCCGATCTCCCCAGCCACCCTCCCCCCCCCGCCCCGCAACCTCTCCGCTGCTGCCGATCTATGTAAAGTGCGCAATCACCGTGCGCACCATCGATCTCCTCCCTCCCCCAACAGTGAAATTCCACTGTGAAGATCTTCAGCCCACTCGGCAGTGCCAAAACAAGCTTTTCCACAATGGTCCAGTGAGGCTGTGGCCTTCTGCAATGACAGTGCGGCTTCCCTTAAAGGGAAGGACCCACTGCCGCTGCTGCCATGTTTTTTTTTGTCGGCCTGACAATTATATCCCTAGATCCGGTTGAACCACCAACAGGCAGCCTGACACCCCCTCTTGGATGGCAGGCCGCTGACCCGGCCGAAACCCTCCCTGGTGACCCAGTTGACCAAAGTTTTGAAATCGCGAAGGCGCTCCCCTTTAAGTGAAGCCGGGAGCTTGGGTGACGCGGCGCGTGACGACATCATCACGGCGGTCACTCCGCACCTCATCGTGCTTCTGCGTATCTGCCCCTCTAGTGTACTCACTGCCCCCATTAAGATCGACATCCGGATCCAAGTAAAAAAAGAACAAATAGCAGAATTTCGCTCAAGAGGCGACCTCAACCACTGCGGCGATGAAAACATGCAAAACCGGGTGGGAGCAGTCCGTTTCGGGCGAGGGCATTTTCGGCCCTTTGAGATGTCAATGACCAAATGAAAGTAGTCATCTTGATTTCAGTGCGCTAAGAACAGGAATATTTGAATCGCAGCGAATGGCTCTTCAACAGCAGTATCCCAGGATCTGTGTGGGGACAGTTAATGATTCATAAAATTGTCATGAGAGTGAATAACATAACATGCTTTCCATCAAGCAAAAAACAAAATAGAGTTTAGGCACACACCAATTTTGCGGTTCATTTTCACCAGTGTGTATCTTCTGCTCTATATACAGTTGGGCAGAACGGTTTTGACATACTCTCATAAAATAGAGCAATTTAGCCATTTATCAAAGGCTGTATCAAGTCAGGTGTAGAAATAGAATTATTTTAAGTTCCTTTAACAAGTTTAGTGCCTGCCTTAGATATTTTCTTTGGTATTACAGTGCTGGTCATTCCATAAGTGGTCAGATCGTCTGACGTTTAGGGGTGTGCCCGTAATGCCTATCAATATAAAAGTGTAAAATAGGGGCGGGTGAAATTGCCCACCGGCTGAAACGAGTCACGCCTCCCAATTTCAATGGTTCTGGCCATCCCAATGCATGGGGCGAGCAAACAGAGAAATTCAGCACCGTGATTTTTTTTTGGACCGAGGTGGAAGTGGCTTCATTATCAAGGCGGAAGTTGGGGTGGGGCAGAGTGACCATCACTAGTGGGGGAGGGGCAGAGTGACCGTTGCTGCAAGGCATCAGCGCTGCGCTGATGAAGTCATTGACCTGGCGCGTCACAACGTCCCTCCCCATCAGTTAAAGGGGAGGGCCGCTGCAAATTCTGCAGCCACTGCAGTGGCAAACACTGGGCCACCAGGGAGGGTTTTGGCTGTGGCCATAATTGTCGGCCCGATCTGGCAGTCGGCTGACAAAAAAAAAATAACATGGCGTTGCCGGCAGCGACACCTCCCCTTTAAGGGTGGCCGCGCCGTCAAGCCACATAGAAACATAGAAACATAGAAAATAGGTGCAGGAGCAGGCCATTCAGCCCTTCTAGCCTGCACCGCCATTCAATGAGTTCATGGCTGAACATGAAACTTCAGTACCCCCTTCCTGCTTTCTCGCCATAACCCTTGATCCCCCGAGTAGTAAGGACTTCATCTAACTCCCTTTTGAATATATTTAGTGAATTGGCCTCAACTACTTTCTGTGGTAGAGAATTCCACAGGTTCACCACTCTCTGGGTGAAGAAGTTTCTCCTCATCTCGGTCCTAAATGGCTTACCCCTTATCCTCAGACTGTGACCCCTGGTTCTGGACTTCCCCAACATTGGGAACATTCTTTCTGCATCTAACCTGTCTAAACCCGTCAGAATTTTAAACGTTTCTATGAGGTCCCCTCTCATTCTTCTGAACTCCAGTGAATACAAGCCCAATTGATCCAATCTTTCTTGATAGGTCAGTCCCGCCATCCCGGGAATCAGTCTGGTGAACCTTCGCTGCACTCCCTCAATAGCAAGAATGTCCTTCCTCAAGTTAGGAGACCAAAACTGTACACAATACTCCAGGTGTGGCCTCACCAAGGCCCTGTACAACTGTAGCAACACCTCCCTGCCCCTGTATTCAAATCCCCTCGCTATGAAGGCCAACATGCCATTTGCTTTCTTAACCGCCTGCTGTACCTGCATGCCAACCTTCAATGACTGATGTACCATGACACCCAGGTCTCGTTGCACCTTCCCTTTTCCTAATCTGTCACCATTCAGATAATAGTCTGTCTCTCTGTTTTTACCACCAAAGTGGATAACCTCACATTTATCCACATTATACTTCATCTGCCATGCATTTGCCCACTCACCTAACCTATCCAAGTCACTCTGCAGCCTAATAGCATCCTCCTCGCAGCTCACACTGCCACCCAACTTAGTATCATCCGCAAATTTGGAGATACTGCATTTAATCCCCTCGTCTAAATCATTAATGTACAATGTAAACAGCTGGGGCCCCAGCACAGAACCTTGCGGCACTCCACTAGTCACTGCCTGCCATTCTGAAAAGTACCCGTTTACTCCTACTCTTTGCTTCCTGTCTGACAACCAGTTCTCAATCCACGTCAGCACACTACCCCCAATCCCATGTGCTTTAACTTTGCACATTAATCTCTTGTGTGGGACCTTGTCGAAAGCCTTCTGAAAGTCCAAATATACCACATCAACTGGTTCTCCTTTGTCCACTTTACTGGAAACATCCTCAAAAAATTCCAGAAGATTTGTCAAGCATGATTTCCCTTTCACAAATCCATGCTGACTTGGACCTATCATGTCACCATTTTCCAGATGCACTGCTATGACATCCTTAATAATTGATTCCATCATTTTACCCACTACTGAGGTCAGGCTGACCGGTCTATAATTCCCTGTTTTCTCTCTCCCTCCTTTTTTAAAAAGTGGGGTTACATTGGCTACCCTCCACTCCATAGGAACTGATCCAGAGTCAATGGAATGTTGGAAAATGACTGTCAATGCATCCGCTATTTCCAAGGCCACCTCCTTAAGTACTCTAGGATGCAGGCCATCAGGCCCTGGGGATTTATCTGCCTTCAATCCCATCAATTTCCCCAACACAATTTCCCGACTAATAAAGATTTCCCTCAGTTCCTCTTCCTTACTAGACCCTCTGACCCCTTTTATATCCGGAAGGTTGTTTGTATCCTCCTTAGTGAATACCGAACCAAAGTACTTGTTCAATTGATCCGCCATTTCTTTGTTCCCCGTTATGACTTCCCCTGATTCTGACTGCAGGGGACCTACGTTTGTCTTCACCAACCTTTTTCTCTTTACATACCTATAGAAACTTTTGCAATCCGCCTTAATGTTCCCTGCAAGCTTCTTCTCGTACTCCATTTTCCCTGTCCTAATCAAACCCTTTGTCCTCCTCTGCTGAGTTCTAAATTTCTCCCAGTCCCCAGGTTCGCTGCTATTTCTGGCCAATTTGTATGCCACTTCCTTGGCTTTAATACTATCCCTGATTTCCCTAGATAGCCACGGTTGAGCCACCTTCCCCTTTTTATTTTTAAGTGTACTGACAGCAAAAGCTGTCAGTGGCACCGACCGGCAGCGGGGCCACTCCCAATTCCGGGAAAGGGGCAATTTCCTGAGGGGCAATTTTGGGAAAGGGTCCCCGCCAGTCGGTATGGTGTCAGCGCATGCATGCTGTGGTGGGAAAATGGGTGGTGCGGTCCCCAACACTGCTCCAAACCTGAGGAAGGGCAATTTTTAAAATGGTGGCCCCTTCGCGGAGACTCGGCACCAACCGGTGGCCGCGGCTTTCAGGTGGCCACGGGCCTTATAGAAAGGGCCAATTTCAGCCCCAGGACCTCCTTGAGATCTTGACTGGAAATCATGTGTTTTGCAATTCCCTCACATATGCTTCTCCAGTCTTTTCAGAGGTGGACTGAGAAACACCTGTTGATATGAGGCCAGATATGAATTGTTCAGTAGCTTTATTTCACAGACAGCAAGTAAACATACAGAACATCAGTCAAAGCAAATTTCACTTGCCTAACTTAATCGCACTTCTCTCCTCCAAAAGAAATGCGGACAAAATAACAAATCATGCACCCCGTCCCATTTTGTGCGATAATTTACTCATTTGATATCTTCTATGTACAACTTCTGACCACCTGCGTTTTTAGCATCCGGCTCCAAGTCATAAGCTGTCTCCCTCAGTCCTTTTTTTTCAAACCTGTCATCAATCATGGGTTTCCTCTTCTTTTGGTTAATTCTGAATCCGACGGGTGGCGCCGATGCCATTTTCCTGTGCAGGGATTCATCAGCAAGTCAGCCAACCAAACTGACTATCCCTTCACCCCGGAGTATATTAATTGACTGTGGTCTGTGGCATTTCTTTTTACAAACGTGCAAACATATATAAACGGGGAATAGGTAAAGACCAGCTCGTGCAGAGAGCAGTCGTGATGTCTTAAGCCTCATGATTCACAGCACACAACGCCACTGTCCCGCGCAGCCGTGCAGCGATTGAAATCTCACCGCGGACCGCTGACCAGCTGTAACGCTGTGATAGATACCCCACAGCAAATTTAAAGGGACTGCGCACCTAAAATAAAAATTAGAGAGAATATTACCCAGTAACCACGAGCAGCAATATCATCTCCTGGGAGAAGCAAAAAAAAAACACAGCTAAAAGCCCAAGGTCAATTAGGGAGAATTTTTCCCCCAAAATTCTTCTGTCCAACTTAGGCGATCAAAACTAGTCCAGGTGAGCACATTGAGCATGATTTATATCATGTCCTATACCAAGAGGTAGCTCAGCTCTCTTCTCAAGGCATGCAATGAATCTGGGAAAAGAAGAGCCTCATAGGAACATAGGAACAGGAGTAGGCCAGCAAACACCTCAAGCCTGCTCCAACATTCAGTGAAGTGTAAGGCTTGCTTTTACCAACGTAAGAGTTTTAAAAAATATTAAAATATTTTTTTACCCAATCATTTGAACATTAAGAGGCCAAAATTGCCCTCCGCCCAAAATGGGGTGTTTTTACTGCCGTGGTGGTTGACGTGGTCACTTGAGCGAAATTCCACTCTTGGCCTTTTTTTTCAAGCGGACCAGAAGTCGCTCGTAATGGGGGCGGTAGTGCGGCGGTGAGCACACTAGGCGGTCGGAAGTTGTGGGGTGCAGAGCGGCCGCTGCTGGCTGTCATCAGCATACAGCTGATGACGTCATCATGGCATCGTGTTATCATGGCTCTCCCCTTCACTTAAAAGGGAGAGCTTGCGCGATTTTTACAGTTCGGTCCACTGGACACCATGGAGGGTTTCGGCCGGGCCAGTAGCCTGGCACCCAAGAGGGATGCCAGACTGTATGTTGGCGGCCCGGCCAAACCCGTGGCCATAATTGTCGGCCCGACGTGGCAGTTGGGCGACAAAAAAAAGCAGAGCGGTAGCAGCTGTGCGTCCTCTCCTTTAATGGGAGCCGCATTGCCAGTGCAGAAGGCCACAGCCTCACCGCACCATCGGGATAAAAAGCAGGTTTTAGCAACGCCCGGCGAGAGGAAAATTTTCATGGCGGAATTTCGACGTCGGGAGTGAACATCAGCGGTACGCACTGTAATGATGCACTTAGCATGGATCGGCAGCAGCGAAGTGGTAGGTGGGGAGTGCGTCACTGCCGGGATACCACAGGAGCGGAATTTTGATAATGGCGGCCATTACACATAAAATCGGCGGCCATTGCACTCCGCAGCGTTGTCGCCGATTTCCGGTGTTAAGAGGCCTTCAGGAAAGGGGCAATTTCAGCCCCAAAAAACCTATACAATAAGGTAAGTTTATTTTTAGCCCCTTTAAAAATTCAAGATCCAATCTACCGCTGGCTGCACTCAGGAAAACCATACCTTGAGTCCACCAGTTACCAACAAGTTTTAAAAATACACTTACCTGAATGTGGAGCCGGGAGGAGCAGGAATGCAGGAACGCTCCGCCCAACCCCACATTAAAAGAACACAGGTCACCACTTCTTCCCACCACACAATCCGATCACTGCCACTGCCCCCAGACCCAGCCTCTTATCTCCCTCCCGGCACAGTCTTCACTTACTTGAGGGCCACAGCGAAGCAGGCCGATCTTCATCCACTCTTCACTGGCAAGCTGTTCGCGTCTTGCCGGCTTGATGAAAATGTGACCCTAGGCTCAATGCTGGGACGCCTCGGGCATTACTATTCAGGTACAGTGATTGATCTCTGTGCTTTCTGCATGCCCAGATTTCTACCCCAGTGGGCCTAAGCTTGGAGAAGCAAACTCAGAAGACTAACTTACTGAGAAGAAAGGATTTGTAACCAAGAATGATTATCCAGCTTTGCCTGAAGAGCAATTTATCAAGAGGTTAGATTAAGGGATAAGCGATTTCTTGAGATTGCAACACTATTTCTGTAAGTACCTTAGCTGTTACTGTTGCAGCCCGGTATGGTTTTTTTTTGCCAAGGGGTCCTTTCGAGCACCTGGGGGAGATTGAACTGACATTGTACAAATTACAATGTTAGATAGTACACAGGAGGTGATTAAAACATTCTTCATGCTTCATGCCTTATTACAAACCAAAGAAAAATCATCAGTTGTCAAGACAGACAAATTCTACACAGGGGTTGAATTTCAAAAAGCACTGCGTGTGGTCAACAGCATTGAGATACGGGCCCGTCTGAAAATCTAGTCGTATATATCAATCAAAAGGCATTCTGCTTCCTTAACATGCAGGGAATCTATGGTACACAGAATTTAATTATGCTGATTACAGCTCAGCTCCCAAATCCCACACATGTTTTTGTTATTAATAATTCATGTGTGCGCCAGCATTATTTGAAGTGGATAACCACCTGCAGAGTTGGCTGTTGGTGGATTAAGTACATACATTTCCACATGGGCTCAAATCTCTGATTGAATTTAAACATAATTACAATCCTATCAAAATCAAAGGCAGTGTCTCTACAGCCTTCCAGCACCTTGTGTCCGGTGGCATTCTTCGTATGTAGTTGAAAAGGTGAGTGGTGGATCGCTATTCAATCGTAGGGGCTTCACTGGTGAGTACAATCCTATCTTTATCCAGCAAGTTCAAAAGTCCATTTTCTGGTCGGAGTTAATGGATGGCGATGAGGTGCAGGGATCCTCACTTCGGCAGGAAGTACTGAGACTCATTTCAGCATCCTCAATGCCACTCTATCTCATCAGTTAACTCACCACTGAACAGGGATTTGTTCTGGGGCTTGCCAGGTCTGCATGGCTTCGTACCGCACCACCACCACTGAGCATTTGCCTATTTTCCTACACAGCCAGTGGAGGAGTCATTTTGTGGTATCTTGAATGCTCTGGTGGTGTCTTTTTGTACATCCCAGTAAAATGTACACAGTATGGGGAGGCTAGATAAGCACATGAGGGAGAAGGGAATAGAGGGTTATGCTGATAGATTTACATGAGGAAAGATGGGAGGAGGCTCAAGTGGAGCATAAATGCCGGCATGGACTGGTTGGGCCGAAAGGCCTGTTTCTGTGCCGTATATGCGATGTAATCGTATATTGCATAATCTTGCAATAGTGTGGGGAATACAGCAGTAAATTTACAAGCTGTAGAAATAGAACAACAGGAACTTTAGCAGCTTCTGCCAGCAGGTTGATAGCTTGGTGTTGCTGAAGGGAAAATGAACCAACAGATATTCAGCTGAATTTATTGATTTAATAAAACTGATTATCTGTTTCTGTGGTGGATATTGTTACTGTACTATAGTGAAGGAAGACTGGTTAGTGTTATGTATGCATGCTTGTATTGTTATGATGTTCTGTACCACTGAATGTATCTTCACCCTGTATACACCTTACCTGTACACCAGAGGGTGCTGCTGCTGGAGACCTAAGGGTTACCTGTTCACTGCAGGTAACCCAGTATAAAAGGGAGCTCACCTCTTGGTGTCCTCACTCTAGGAGCTGCAAATAAAGGACTACAATCTTCACAGTTTAAGCACTATACCCCTGCCTCGTGGAGTCATTAACAAGGTGCCTACATGTACAATAGTTAGCAGGTGTAGTTTGCTCTATGTTAATCCTGAGTTATCAGGTGTCAGGTTTGGCTCAGTCTGCATGGAATCAAGTATGGGCAGTCCCACTGAGCTGGATAATACAGGAAAGCCCTTGGTGTGATCAATCATGTTAAAGGTGGCAGAGAGCTCGAGTAGGACAAGGCTGGATAATGCACCATGGTACAGTCACAGAGAATGTCATTGGTGATTTTGGTTAGGGGTGTTTTGGTGTGGTGGAAGGAGAGGAATTCTGATTGAAGAGATTCAAACAGGGAGTTTCAAGAGAAATACGCACGGATTTGGGAGGCAAATAACAAAGATGATATCATTTTTAGAGTATGATTCATGGGGGCGGGGGCAAGAAAAAAATACCGTACTATGTATCTTTGAAGTAACTTTGAGAGGCAGATAGTCTCTAAGGTTTGATTATAGCAAACACAGCTCACAAGAAAACTGGTTCTGTCTGGATGTTAAATAATAAATGAGATAGATGCGATGTATCTGAATTTATTCATGCAATAATCATTTCAAGAATTGACTGTATAAGGTAATAGTACACTGATGGAGATGTTTTCATATCTCTGACTCACTCAATATTGTACATTGTACAGTCATATTAGTATTATTTTTAGCTTAGAAGAGGTGGGCGTGGATGATGCAACTTGCATCAACATGAATAATATTGTTATATAGGGATGTGTTGCATGCTTCCAAATAAAGTAAAGAATAGATAAAATAGGAAAATGTTAAAATAAATCAAGGTTTATTAAAAAAAACTCTTCCAGCAGTGTAAGGAAAATCGCTGGAGGAAGCGAAACAAAGTGACACAGATAGTTTTCTTTGTATCTTTAACTGATTGTAATTTCATTGTTGGTTAGGACATAAATATTTTGTGATTGGAGCCCATGTAGAATAGAGACTGTTTCTCTCTGAGATTCCATCAATTTTGCAGCAATGTAATACTGTTATATATGTTCTCCTGTATACATTGTGAATTATATTATGCTGTTCATTTTTCACAATATGTTATGCAGTCCCTGGGATTAAGACGATCCATCATTGTAAGCAGTGTAATATCATAAATATCTCTCTGTGAGTGCTACTGGTTGACTCATGAATTTGGTAACTCGTTTGAATTCATACAGAAAGATAGAATTACAGACTGTTTAAATATCATGTAATTAAAACAGACTCTGGGAAACATCAAAGTAGTCTGCAGTTAGAATATGTTAGATTGATAGTCCCATTGTTGTATTCCAGGCAAATATCAAAGATATGAGATTTAATATGAGATGTCTAGGTTTTCATGACTACTGATTGAACCCCAGAGGTGCACGAGGCATTGTAAATGCTGTGCCACACTGCAAGTGGCCACGTGTGCCATCATGTCAATCAGCAAGTAGCAGAGTTCTGTAACACTGTGTGTTTCACTGCTCTGATGGGAAATTGCTGGAGAATTTGAATTAACCAGTTGAAAGGGTGTTGCCTGCTTTTGTAATCACTCTAGGATAAAAATTCTATCTGTGAAATTCTCTGAATGCCTAATGCACTCATATCATTATTTTAGTGGAAGTGTTATGTCTTTAAAATAATGCCTGTTAAAATAGCAGAGAAAGGAATTTCTTTCCTTGTGTAAGCTATATGAAGAAATTGATAACTTAAGAAAGGCCAAATCAGAATTCAGTACATTTCTGATCTGCAATCCATGCCATTTACTTGCTGATGTACTGAAGTCATCTTTAAGGCCCTTCAGTGTGATGACAAATAGGGTTGATTATGTCTTTCACCCAGGTGCCTTATTTAAGTTTGCATGTGAAGTGAAACAAAAATCCTTTGCGATGAATCTAAGAGCCATCCCAACTGTGATAGAAAACTAGCTCCGGAAGCAGCTAACATCTTGCTTATACTGTGTCGACATTTTTGCTCAGTAAAGAAGGAATTGGAACAAAATATGAATCCCTTAGTAACTATACTGACAATGAACTGAAAAGGGCATGATTTATCGTGTATTCTGATTTCACACGTGTTATGGAAATAATGCGACACAGGATAGTAACGCCATAAAAATAGCAAACCAAGCACTAGGGTTTATTTCTAGATGTGTAGAATTGAAAAGTAGCAAAGTTATGCTAAACCTGTATTAAACCTTGGTTAGACTACACTTAAGGCCCGAATTTAGTGAATTTACCACTGGCTGCCGCTGAGTTTTCTTGATGGTCTCCCTGTTTTTTCAACACTCTCCCCTCCGAGCAAGTTTGGTGAGGCCCTCATGCCAGCGGGGAGAGAAGACCACTGGGGAGCGTCCACTGGCATGCGCCGGCCGTACAACGCCAACCAAAGTCCTCCCACCCGCTCACTCCCCAGATTGGCCTGGGCGGTCCTCTGCTCCAGCAGCAGAAGAGACCGTCGTATGAAGGAAAAGGTTCGTGAACTGGTTTTCTTCATTTCTTTTGCAGCAATTTTGTTGGGTAGGGTACTCTGAAGGCTTTGCAATAGTTTTTTTTTCATTTGTTGAAAATTTTTTATTTTCCGTTCACCTCTCCTTATCTATTCTTGGAGTTACTTTGCCGAGGATCGCATTTGCTGCCCAGAATCCGACCTACCGCCTGCTGCCGCCCAGAATCGGCGTTTAATGCCCATTTTTACCGCCGCGTGTTTTTTTTTCTATTTTTCCACCAAACATCTGCCCAAAGTACCGTCAGGATCTTACCAGTCCTTTCGGCGGTACATGGGCAGAACTTAGGTTTGACCAAACTCAGGCCCTTAGAGTACTGCATACACTTCTGGCCACCACATTATAAAAAGGATACAGAAGCACTGGAGAGGGCGCAGAGAAGATTTACAAGGATGATATCAGAAATGTGAGGGTACATATATCAGGAATGGATCACCAGGCTGGGTCTCTTTTATTTTGGAAAAGAAGGCTGAGGGGTGACCTAATAGAGGTCTTTAAAAGTATGAAAGGTTTTGACAGAGTGGATACAGAGAGAATGTTTCCACTTGTGAGGAAGAGCATAGCTAGAGGCCATTAATATAAGATAGTCACCAAGAAATCCAATAGGGAATTCAAAAGAAAATTCTTTACCCAAAGCATGGTGAGAATGTGGAACTCGTTCCCACAGGTTGAAGCGAATAGTATAGATGCATTTAAGGGGAGGCTAGACAAGCCTCTGAGGGAGAAGGGAATAGAGGTTTATGCTGATAGATTTAGATGAGAACATAAGAACATAAGAACATAAGAATTAGGAACAGGAGTAGGCCATCTAGCCCCTCGAGCCTGCTCCGCCATTCAACAAGATCATGGCTGATCTGGCCGTGGACTCAGCTCCACTTACCAGCCCGTTCCCCGTAACCCTTAATTCCCTTATTGGTTAAAAATCTATCTATCTGTGACTTGAATACATTCAATGAGCTAGCCTCAACTGCTTCCTTGGGCAGAGAATTCCACAGATTCACAACCCTCTGGGAGAAGAAATTCCTTCTTAACTCGGTTTTAAATTGGCTCCTCCGTATTTTGAGGCTGTGCCCCCTAGTTCTAGTCTCCCTGTCTAGTGGAAACAACCTCTCTGCCTCTATCTTGTCTATCCCTTTCATTATTTTAAATTCTATAAGATCACCCCTCATCCTTCTGAACTCCAACGAGTAAAGACCCAGTCTACTCAATCTATCATCATAAGGTAACCCCCTCATCTCCGGAATCAGCCTAGTGAATCGTCTCTGTACCCCCTCCAAAGCTAGTATATCCTTCCTTAAGTAAGGTGATCAAAACTGCATGCAGTACTCCAAGTGAGGCCTCACCAATACCCTATACAGTTGCAGCAGGACCTCCCTGCTTTTGTACTCCATCCCTCTTGCAATGAAGGCCAACATTCCATTCACCTTCCTGATTACCTGCTGCACCTGCAAACTAACTTTTTGGGATTCATGCACAAGGACGCGGTGTCCACCGGTACGCTCGCGGCCTTCCGCGAGAGGTGGGCACCGGAGGGACTGGAGTGCATCATCACGCCCGGCAACAAAATTTTAATTTGATTTTACGTTTTAAAGTTAATTTGTTTTAATTGCCGGTGCTTTTAGTGTCCCCTTCCCTTTTATAGGGGGCACTGGGGAAAAATTGTGATTTTAGTGCCCAAAAAAAAAAAAAAAAAAAAACACAAAAAAAAAACAAAAAAAAAGGGGGGAAAAAAAAGGGCCTTGTAAATGTCTGGAGTGTCACCCAGGTCGGGTGGCACCGTTTAATGTTTTATGTTTTGCAGGTGAACTCCAAAAAGAGTTTCATGCACAAGGACCCCCAGGTCCCTCTGCACTGCAGCATGTTGTAATTTCTCCCCATTCAAATAATATTCCCTTTTACTGTTTTTTTTCCCAAGGTGGATGACCTCACACTTTCCAACATTGTATTCCATCTGCCAAACCTTAGCCCATTTGCTTAACCTATCTAAGTCTCTTTGCAGCCTCTACACAACCCGCTTTCCCACTAATCTTTGTGTCATCTGCAAATTTTGATACACTACACTCTGTCCCCTCTTCCAGGTCATCTATGTATATTGTAAACAGTTGTGGTCCCAGCACCGATCCCTGTGGCACACCACTAACCACCAATTTCCAACCCGAAAAGGACCCATTTATCCCGACTCTCTGCTTTCTGTTAGCCAGCCAATTCTCGATCCATGCTAATACATTTCCTCTGACTCCGCGTACCTTTATCTTCTGCAGTAACCTTTTGTGTGGCACCTTATCGAATGCCTTTTGAAAATCTAAACACACCACATCCATCGGTACACCTCTATCCACCTCGTTATATCCTCAAAGAATTCCAGTAAATTAGTTAAACATGATTTCCCCTTCATGAATCCATGCTGCATCTGCTTGATTGCATTATTCCTATCTAGATGTCCCGCTATTTCTTCCTTAATGATAGCTTCAAGCATTTTCCCCCACTACTACTATGAGGAAAGAGGAAAGACAGGAGGAGGCTTGAGTGGAGCATAAACGCCAGCATGGACTGTTTGGGCCGAATGGCCTGCTTCTGGGCTGTATATTCTATGAAATCCTATGTAAAAAGACTGAAGCCTGAAAAGTTCAATATCTACAAGGTATTTGATATCAAGTTAGTTTGAAGGGATAATCCTAGTTGGGCGAAGGATTTATTGATTCTGGATGCATTCCCTATACACTGTTGGTTTGTTTTCACATGCATACCTTAGAAACCAGTTGCAGAATCCTTTACAATAACTCTATGGCACAATGGTGTAGTGGGTATGGACTTACAATGAGTACTGGACTAACAACCCAGATAACATACACAAGAGATAGCACACATCAATCAAATATCATGATGTCCGGCATCTACGATGTGAAGTGAATGAAACATGTTGTAGTATTCAACACAAGTTATTGATCTCTGGAAAAGGGTACATTCTCTTCCAGATTTGAAGACTGCAAGTTTATTTTCCCGGATCTAATGGCTTTGATGTGTTATGTACACAATCTTTTTAGGGATGCGTGCAATAAAGGTACAGCAGTTACCATTGGTGACTTTAATCTACATATAGATTGGGCGAACCAAACTGGTAGCAAAACAGTGGAGGAGGATTTCCTGGAGTGTATAAAGGATGATTTTCGAGACTAATATGTCAAGAAAACAACAAGAGAGCTGGCCATCCTACACCGGGTGATGTGTAATGAGAGAGGATTAATTAGCAATCTTGTTGTGCGAGGCCCCTTGGGGAAGAGTGACCATAATATGGTAGAATTCTTCATTTAGATGGAGAGTGACACAGTTAATTCAGAGACTAGGCTCCTGAACTTAAAGAAAGGTAACTTCGATGGTGTGAGACTTGAATTGGCTAGGATAGACTGCCAAATGATATTTAAAGGGCTGACGGTGGATAGACAATAGCAGACATTTAAAGATCACATGAATGAACTTCAACAATTGTACATCCCTGCCTGGCGTATAAATAAAACAGAGAAGGTGGATCAACAGTGGCTAACAAGGGAAATTAGGGATAGTGTTAAATCCAAGGAAGAGGCATATAAATTGGCCAGAAAAAGCAGCAAACCTGAGGACTGGGAGAAATTTAGAATTCAGCAGAGGAGGACAAAGGGTTTAATTAGGAGGGGGAAAGTAGAGTATGAGAGTAAGCTTGTAGGGAACATAAAAACTGACTGCAAAAGCTTCTATAAATATGTGAAGAGAAAAAGGTTAATGAAGACAAACGTAGGTCCCTTGCAGTCAGAATCAGATGAAATTATAATGCGGAACAAAGAAATGGCAGACCAATTGAACAAATACTTTGGTTCTGTCTTCACTAAGGAAGACACAATTAACCTTCCGGAAATACTAGGTAACCGAGGGTCTAGCGAGAAGGAGAAACTGAAGGAAATCCTTATTAGTCAGGAAATTATGTAAGGGAAATTGATGGGATTGAAGGCCGATAAATCCCCAGGGCCTGATAGTCTGCATCCCAGAGTACTTAAGGAAGTGGCCCTAGAAAATAGTGGATGCATTAGTGGTCATTTTTCAACATTCTATAGACTCTGGATCAGTTCCTATGGATTGGAGGGTAGCTAATGTAACCCTCCAATCCATAGGAAGAGAAAACAGGGAATTACAGACCAGTTAGCCTGATATCGGTATTGGGGAAAATGTTGGAATCAAATATTAAAGATGAAATAGCAGCACATTTGGAAAGCAGTGACAGGATCAGTCCAAGTCAGCATGGATTTATGAAAGGAAAATCATGCTTGACAAATCTTCTAGAATTTTTTGAGGATGTAACTAGTAGAGTGGACAAGGGAGAACCAGTGGATGTGGTGTATTTGGACTTTCAAAAGGCTTTTGACAAGGTCCCACATAAGAGATTAGTGTGCAAAATTAAAGCACATGGTATTGGGGTAGTGTACTGACGTGGATAGAGAACTGGTTGGCAGACAGGAAACAAAGAGTAGGAATAAACGGGTCCTTTTCAGAATGGCAGGCAGTGACTCGTGGTGAACCGCAAGGTTTAGTGCTGGGACCCCAGCTATTTACAATATAGATTAATAATTTAGACAAAGGAATTGAATGTAATATCTCCAAGTTTGCAGGTGAGCTGTGATGAGGATGCTAAGAGGCTGCAGGGTGACTTGGACAGGTTAGGTGAGTGGGCAAATGCATGGCAGATGCAGTATAATGTAGATAAATGTGAGGGTATCCACTTTGGTGGCAAAAACAGGAAGGCAGAATATTATCTGAATGGTGACAGATTAGGAAAAGGGGAGGTGCAAAGAGACCTGGGTGTCATGGTACATCAGTCATTGAAGTTTGGCATGCAGGTACAGCAGGCAGTGAAGAAGGCAAATGGCATGTTGGCCTTCATAGCGAGAGGATTTGATTATCGGAGCAGGGAAGTCTTACTGCAGTTGTACAGGGTCTTAATGAGGCCTCACCTGGAATATTGTGTACAGTTTTGGTCTCCTAATATGAGAAAGGACATTCTTGCTATTGAGGGAGTGCAGCAAAGGTTCACCAGACTGATTCCCTGGATGGCAGGGCTGACATATGAAGAAAGACTGGATCGACTCGGCTTATATTCACTGGAATTTAGAAGAATGAGAGGGGATCGCATAGAAACATATAAAATTCTGACGGGATTGGACAGGATAGATGCAGGAAGAATGTTCCCAATATTGGGGAAGTCCAGAACCAGGGGTCACAGTCTAAGGATAAGGGGTAAGCCATTTAGGACCGAGATGAGGAGAAACATTTTCACTCAGAGAATTGTGAACTTGTGGAATTCTCTACCACAGAAAGTAGTTGAGGCCAGTTTGTTAGATATACTCAAAAGGGAGTCAGATGTGGGCCTTACGGCTAAAGGGATCAAGGGGTATGGAGAGAAAGCAGGAATCGGGTACTGAGGGAATGATCAACCATGATCATATTGAATGGTGGTTCAGGCTCGAAGGGCTGAATGGCCTGCTCCTACATCTATTTCCTATGTTTCTATGTTTTGAGTACCTTGTGAAGGACAACCCTGAAAACAGGGATCTTCACATTCATCAGTTCTGGCAGAGACAATATTAACAAAAGCCTGACTTGTCAGGTTCGTGTCGTGGGCATTTTTCAGCTTGCCAAGTGATAAATGCCAATGTTTAAAGGTTTTTCTCTGAGGTGAAAATCTTTACCACTTGGGGATAAATAATGCTCTCGGAACACAGAGTATGTACAGTATGATTTATAATACATCAGTGTGGCTTTGGTAACATTCTCACTTTCGAGCCAGATGCTCGTGAGCTTCAGCCCCACTGCAGGTCTGGAATCTACCAGTTGGATTTTTAGGTTTTTGCGAAAACGGTAGTTTTAGGCGAGAAAAACGGGCGCCCAGCTCGGAGGGACGCCCGTTTTTTATCGTGTGGAAACTTGGGCCCTGTGTTTCCACAAAGAAGTTGTAACTGAGATCTGTGAGTTAGTAAAAGCAGACCTGCAACCTAGAAGTGTTAGGAGGACTGCTTTGTCAGTTCAAGTGAAGGTTACAGCTGCACTTTCATTCTATGCATCTGGCTCATTCCAGGCCACAACTGTGGATGTGTGTGCCATTTCTCAACGATGTGTGTGCCATTTCTCAACATGTAACACATGTCTACATTTGGCAGGTGACTGCTGCACTATGTGCCCGGAGGAATGACTGCATAAAGTTCCCCATGACTGCCCAGGCAATGCGTGAAAGGGCTGTCGGCTTCTCCAGGATTGCTGGCTTCCCAAAGGTACAGGGCTGCATTGATTGTACCCACATCGCCTTGCGAGCACCTTTGGAGAATTCCGAGATGTACAGGAACAGAAAAGGCTTCCACTCTGTTAATGTGCAGTTTGTGTGTGATGACATGCATCGCAGCATGTCAGTTGATGCAAGATACCCTTGGAGCACACATGATGCATTCATCCTATGCGAGAGCGCTATATCTGCCATGTTTCAGCAGCAGCTAGAAGGGCAGAGCTGGCTACTGGGAGACAAAGGGTACGGCTTCGCTATCTGGCTCATGACGCCCCTATGCGTAACCCGGGAATACAACATGTTGCACATTGCGATGTGCAGCATAATAGAGAGGACCATTAGCATTTTGAAACAGCATTTCCGATGCTGGACCATTCCGGAGGCTACTTGCAATACTCTCCTGAGATTGTCAGTCAGTTCACTGTTGTGTGCTTCATGCTGCATAACTTAGTCATCATGAGGCAGCAGCAGCTGGTAGTAGAAGACCCACCTGAGGTGAGAGTGGCTGATGATGAGGAGAAGGAGGAGGAGGAGGACGAGAAGCCATGCAACTACATGAACCCGGAGTATGACAGCAGAGGAGGACGGGCCGTTGTGCCCCTTTAACGATTGCTCGAGCCCTGCACTATCAGCTCATCCGTGAATGTTTTGCTGCCTGAAGGCTCAATGGCAACTATTCCAAATGGACCATGTTTACTGTTTGGACCTGTTCCGTAATGTTGTGTTGTGTTAATGGAACAAATTATGGAAATGATTCTTCTTTAGTTGAAAAATTTAATAATGGAACAAATAA
Organism: Pristiophorus japonicus; assembly: GCF_044704955.1. Taxonomy (NCBI): domain Eukaryota; kingdom Metazoa; phylum Chordata; class Chondrichthyes; family Pristiophoridae; genus Pristiophorus; species Pristiophorus japonicus. The sequence goes on along the minus strand of NC_091983.1, from coordinate 42,095,514 downwards.
TGGACATGATTCAGTTATAATTTAAAATATATTTTATTCAAAAGTTTAACAAACACTTGTTTGTACTTAACTTTAATAAAAATATTCTTGTATCAAACTTTAAAGTTTTCAGCTAAGATCATTTACAAACTCTAAGTTCACTTAAAAACTTTAAGATCATTTACAAACTTTTACACTTGTAAATTTACATAACTTACTAAAAACTTTTAAGTTGAGAACAGTTACAACAGTAACAACAATAATAATAACAACAGCAGAAAAGAAAGGCTGCACCCATCTCTCCTCCACCTTATTCTAAGACCGCCCGCTGCGCTTGGTCTTGTTGACTCCACCCCTGCCCGCAGGCGGTGGCACAGCTTTTCTCGGCTTGGTACCAGGCTTATTCTTTCAAACATCTCGGGTAATGCACACTTCTTGATGGGGGCGTGGGTATGCTGTAATGTGGAAAGCCCAGCTTGGGCCTCTTCAGAGGCTGGTCTGGGGATTGATTCGATCAATAGGCGCGGGGTCTGGGCGTGTTCCCTTATTGCAGCAGCTAACACCAACATTCTCTCCCTCGTGTTCGCCGATGTTGGCTCAGCTACCTGTTACATTCCCTCCCTCATGTTGACCAACAGTGTGTAACTACCTGCAACATTCCCACCCTTATGTGCCCTGACAGTGTCCCAACTATGTGCAACATTCCCTCCCTCATTTTCACTGACAGCGCATCAGCTACCTGCGACATTCCCTCCCTCATATGCACCGACATTGTATCTGCTGCCTGAGACATCCCCTCCCTCATGTTCCCGGACAGTGTTCCCATTTCTCGTGAGAGTGTTATTACTTCTCCCGACAGTCCCGATACTTCATCGCCCGCCCAGGTGTCCAGGAGTGATCATATAAGGTCAATGCTCTCCGCACTCATTGCCATCACCTGAACTACATCTGTTAGATTCTGCACCTCAGGAGAGTGCTGTTGAGCTCTCCTTCCTCTCCTCACCCTGCGCGTGGCTCTCTGCATCCCACTGGGACCCGTAGCCTCGGACGGTGGGGCCCTGAATTTGCCTCGCTGTACCCCACTGGAATCCACAGCCTCGGACAATGGGAAACCATGGATTGGCCCACCAATATTCGTACCACTCAGGAAAGGGGCTGGCACCACAATGGGCAGCACCTGCATCTCTTCTAGAGAGAGTACAACAGTGGGGGCTTCATCCATCGCCTCCCCCTCCCCCTCCCCTTTATCCTCATGCTCTTGGTCTGGAAAGTGGGATTGGAAGATGTTCTCCTCTTCAGGCTCATCCGCATCTGAATCTTCTTCTGCATCGGCTTCAGCCTCGTCCGGGTTGGCCTCATGTTCTGCAAAATATAACAGAACAGACAAATGGTTAGCAGAAGAGGAGGGGACAGGGTGGGTGGCATGAGTAGGCTCACACAGTGCAGGCAGCAGACTTATTTCAAGGAAGACAATGAATGACAGCACGTTGCATCAACCAAAGCGTAGCTGATGGAGACATCCCTATGAACCGAAGCATGGCTAGCCCGCGCAGTACTTAACATTTAGCAAAGCCAGACTGTGTAATTTGCAGGACTTACCCTCTCCCTCGAGTGTGGGCCCAGCTTGTGCAGTGGTGGTTGCTTTTCTCCAGACAGGACCCATCAAGGCAGCGACCCTGTCTTCCAAGTGTGTCAGTGGGTGCAGATTTGTCAGGTCTCCTCCTGTTTGAGTTCTTGCCCTTTTGTTGTGTGCCACCTTCCTCTGCAAAAATGAAAATATAACTTTTTTTGATATGGTGTCTTTCTGCTGGGTGGGACATATACAGATGGTCACATTTACAATTGCAATTCCATTGAATAAATGAAAATATTACTTACACTAATTACTTGATCAAGATCCTGCCACTTCTTTTTGCACTGGCCTTCAGGCCTTGGAGTGGTCACCATTGCACAGTAATCTTCTGCAAGTTGGTTCCAGCGTTTCTTCATTTCTTTTGATGAAACCTTTATGTGACCTCTGCTGGTGTCCAGCTTGTCCAGCGGGTGTTCCACAGGCAGTGGCAGTCAGCGAGAGGCGGGAGCAGCGTGGTGAGGCCTAGAAAAGGCCCAGCGGGTGTTCCACAGGCAGCGGCAGTCGGCAAGAGGCGGGAGCAGCGTGGTGAGGCCTATAAAGGCTCAGCGGGTGTTCCACAGGCAGCAGCAGTCGGCGAGAGGCAGGAGCAGTGTGGTGAGGCCTATAAAAGGCCCAGCGGGTGTTCCACAGGCAGCGGCAGTCAGCGAGAGGTGGGAGCAGCATGGTGAGGCCTATAATTGACCCAGCTGGTGCAGGTCCAGCCGGGAGAAAAAGCAGAAAAGAAGTAGAAAGGAATCAAAAGGTGACATCACAGCCAAAGGGGTAAGTGATTGGCTGGTGATTGTTAAGTAGTTTTTCTTTTTCTTTTTTATATCAGTAAGTAACCTGTAACAGTGTTGTCACCAATTTAAGTGTATCTAAGGGTTAAGTCATGGCAGGAGAGCTCGGACACGTGATATGCTCCTCCTGTACCATGTGGGAACTCAGGGACACTTCTGGTGTCCCTGACGACTACATCTGCGGGAAGTGTATCCGCCTCCAGCTCCTGACGGACCGCGTTGCGGAATTGGAGCTGAGGGTGGATTCACTCTGGAGCATCCACGATGCTGAGAATGACGTGAGTAGCACGTGTAGCGAGTTGGTCTTACCACAGGAGAAGGGTCCACAGCCAGCTAGGGAATGGAAGACCAGCAGGAAGAGTAGTGCAAGGAAGGTAGTGCAGGGGTCCCCTGTGGTCAACCCCCTGAAAAACAGATACACTGCTTTGAGTACTGTTGAGGGGGATGACTCATCAGGGGAGGACAGCAGCAGCCAAGTTCATGGCACCATGGCTGGCTCTGTTGCACAGGAGGGCAGGAAAAAGAGTGGAAGAGCGATAGTGATAGGGGATTCAATTGTGAGGGGAATAGATAGGCGTTTCTGCGGCTGCAACCGAGACTCCAGGATGGTATGTTGCCTCCCTGGTGCAAGGGTCAAGGATGTCTCGGAGCGGGTGCAGGACATTCTAAAAAGGGAGGGGGAACAGCCAGTTGTCGTGGTGCACATTGGTACCAACGACATAGGTAAAAAAAAGGGATGAGGTCCTACGAAACGAATTTAAGGAGCTAGGAGCTAAATTAAAAAGTAGGACCTCAAAAGTAGTAATCTCGAGATTGCTACCAGTGCCACGTGCTAGTCAGAGTAGGAATCGCAGGATAGCGCAGATGAATACGTGGCTTGAGCAGTGGTGCAGCAGGGAGGGATTCAAATTCCTGGGGCATTGGGATCGGTTCTGGGGGAGGTGGGACCAGTACAAACCGGACGGTCTGCACCTGGGCAGGACCAGAACCAATGTCCTAGGGGGAGTGTTTGCTAGTGCTGTTGGGGAGGAGTTAAACTAATATAGCAGGGGGATGGGAACCAATGCAGGGAGACAGAGGGAAACAAAAAGGAGACAAAAGCAAAAGACAGAAAGGAGATGAGGAAAAGTGGAGGGCAGAGAAACACAAGGCAAAGAACAAAAAGGGCCGCTGTGTAGCAAAATTCTAAAAGGACAAAGGGTGTTAAAAAAACAAGCCTGAAGGCTTTGTGTCTTAATGCAAGGAGTATCCGTAATAAGGTGGGTGAATTAACTGTGCAAATAGATGTTAACAAATATGATGTGATTGGGATTACAGAGACGTGGCTCCAGGATGATCAGGGCTGGGAACTCAACATCCAGGGGTATTCAACATTCAGGAAGGATAGAATAAAAGGAAAAGGAGGTGGGGTAGCATTGCTGGTTAAAGAGGAGATTAATGCAATAGTTAGGAAGGACATTAGCTTGGATGATGTGGAATCTATATGGGTAGAGCTGCAGAACACCAAAGGGCAAAAAACGTTAGTGGGAGTTGTGTACAGACCTCCAAACAGTAGTAGTGATGCTGGGGAGGGCATCAAACAGGAAATTAGGGGTGCATGCAATAAAGGTGCAGCAGTTATAATGGGTGACTTTAATATGCATATAGATTGGGCTAACCAAACTGGAAGCAATACGGTGGAGGAGGATTTCCTGGAGTGCATAAGGGATGATTTTCTAGAGCAATATGTCAAGGAACCAACTAGGGGGGAGGCCATCTTAGACTTGGTGTTGTGTAATGAGAGAGGATTAATTAGCAATCTCATTGTGCAAGGCCCCTTGGGGAAGAGTGACCATAACATGGTGGAATCCTGCATTAGGATGGAAAATGAAACAGTTAATTCAGAGACCATGGTCCAGAACTTAAAGAAGGGTAACTTTGAAGGTATGAGGCATGAATTGGCTAGGATAGATTGGCGAATGATACTTAAGGGGTTGACTGTGGATGGGCAATGGCAGACATTTAGAGACTGCATGGATGAACTACAACAATTGTACATTCCTGCCTGGCGTAAAAATAAAAAAGGGAAGGTGGCTCAACCGTGGCTATCAAGGGAAATCAGGGATAGTATTAAAGCCAAGGCAGTGGCATACAAATTGGCTAGAAATAGCAGCGAACCCGGGGACTGGGAGAAATTTAGAACTCAGCAGAGGAGGACAAAGGATTTGATGAGGGCAGGGAAAATGGACAATGAGAAGAAGCTTGCAGGGAACATTAAGACGGATTGCAAAAGTTTCAATAGATATGTAAAGAGAAAAAGATTAGTAAAGACAAACATAGGTCCCCTGCAGTCATAACGGGGAACAAAGAAATGGCAGACCAATTGAACAAGTACTTTGGTTTGGTATTCACTAAGGAGGACACAAACAACCTTCCTGATATAAAAGGGGTCAGAGGGTCTAGTAAGGAGGAGGAACTGAGGGAAATCCTTATTAGTCGGGAAATTGTGTTGGGGAAATTGATGGGATTGAAGGCCGATAAATCCCCAGGGCCTGATGGACTGCATCCCAGAGTACTTAAGGAGGTGGCCTTGGAAATAGCGGATGCATTGACAGTCATTTTCCAACATTCCATTGACTCTGGATCAGTTCCTATCGAGTGGAGGGTAGCCAATGCAACCCCACTTTTTAAAAAAGGAGGGAGAGAGAAAACAGGGAATTATAGACCGGTCAGCCTGACCTCAGTAGTGGGTAAAATGATGGAATCAATTATTAAGGATGTCATAGCAGCGCATTTGGAAAGAGCATGGATTTGTGAAAGGGAAATCATGCTTGACAAATCTTCTGGAATTTTTTGAGGATGTTTCCAGTAGAGTGGACAAGGGAGAACCAGTTGATGTGGTATATTTGGACTCTCAGAAAGCTTTCGACAAGGTCCCACACAAGAGATTAATGTGCAAAGTTAAAGCACATGGGATTGGGGGTAGTGTGCTGACATGGATTGAGAACTGGTTGTCAGACAGGAAGCAAAGAGTAGGAGTAAATGGGTACTTTTCAGAATGGCAGGCGGTGACTAGTGGGGTATCGCAAGGTTCTGTGCTGGTGCCCCAGCTGTTTACACTGTTCATTAATGATTTAGACGAGGGGATTAAATGTAATATCTCCAAATTTGCAGATGACACTAAGTTGGGTGGCAGTGTGAGCTGCGAGGAGGATGCTGTGAGGCTGCAGAGTGACTTGGATAGGTTAGGTGAGTGGGCAAATGCATGGCAGATGAAGTATAATGTGGATAAATGTGAGGTTATCCACTTTGGTGGTAAAAACAGAGAGACAGACTATTATCTGAATGGTGACAGATTAGGAAAAGGGGAGGTGCAACGAGACCTGGGTGTCATGGTACATCAGTCATTGAAGGTTGGCATGCAGGTATAGCAGGTAGTTAAGAAAGCAAATGGCATGTTGGCCTTCCTAGCGAGGGGATTTGAGTACAGGGGCAGGGAGGTGTTGCTACAGTTGTACAGGGCCTTGGTGAGGCCACACCTGGAGTATTGTGTACAGTTTTGGTCTCCTAACTTGAGGAAGGACATTCTTGCTATTGAGGGAGTGCAGCGAAGGTTCACCAGACTGATTCCCGGGATGGCGGGACTGACCTATGAAGAAAGATTGGATCAACTGGGCTTGTATTCACTGGAGTTCAGAAGAATGAGAGGGGACCTCATAGAAACGTTTAAAATTCTGATGGGTTCAGACAGGTTAGATGCAGGAAGAATGTTCCCAATGTTGGGCAACTCCAGAACCAGGGGTCACAGTCTAAGGATAAGAGGTAAGCCATTTAGGACCGAGATGAGGAGAAACTTCTTCACCCAGAGAGTGGTGAACCTGTGGAATTCTCTACCGCAGAAAGTTGTTGAGGCCAATTCACTAAATATATTCAGTTAGATGAAGTCCTTACTACTAGGGGGATCAAGGGATATGGCGAGAAAGCAGGAATGGGGTACTGAAGTTGCATGTTCAGCCATGAACTCATTGAATGGCGGTGCAGGCTAGAAGGGCCGAATGGCCTACTCCTGCACCTATTTTTTATGTTTCTATGTTTCTGTGTGTCATCCAGCCTCAATTGCAGTAACTAGTGCCTCCACTTCATCCTGTAAGAAATTCTTGGTCCTTGAGCCGCATTGCATCTTGTATTGCAGCTCCAATTTTTCCAATGAGGATTAAAGTTCTCACCCACAACTGGCTCTTTAAAAATGGCCAAATGCAGACCGGGAGCTGTACTGGGCATGCGCGCCCATAGCAATCATGTCAAAAACGTCCTTTTTTTTGCGCATGCACAGAAGGGGAGGCATCATTTTTTCGGCTCAGATATTAGGCTCTTCTCCCCCGCCGCCCCAGCCCCCCGCCCGAATCTAAGGGACAGACTGCCCGGCACTAATTTCAAAAAATAAAACGAGGAAACTTGATAGTTTTTTTTTGGGAGTAGCTGGGGCCTTAAAGAACGTGTGTAACTCTTGTAGTACGCCAATAAACGGCATGGGGAAAATTGAGCCCATCGTGTGGGTCTGGGGACATGTGTAAGCCAGACCAGATAGGGGCGGCAGCGCACCAATTGGGTTTGGATGACAATCTAGCAAAACCGATCATTCTTTTTCCTGCAGCCAGCCAACAAATGACCAGGTTTTCACAATTCAATTTCGTTACTTGCCATGGTGAGATTTGAACTCATGACATCTGAGTTGTTAGTACAGTACCATACCCACTACACCATTGTACTATAGGGTTACAACATTGCAGCACCAAATCTTTGACCCAATTGGCCCAGGTTTTTATTTGTTTTTTCGCCTCTCTCAGAAGATCACATGGTTTTTCGTGGGTTAGGAAATACACACATATATATTATATATATAATATGTATGCGTGTGTTTTTATATATATCGATATAAATAATAGATATTTATATATGAAGCAGAAGATATCACAATGGTGCAGGACAGGCTGGATGGACCAGAGAGTATTTTGCTGACCCGTCAGTTTTCGTGTGTTTCTAATCCTCATGAGCTCTGCCTCCCACTGAGAGCATGTGACTGTGGACTTATCTCAGAATTATTGAAACAAGGCCCAGTCTGTCTATTGCAGTGATTCCCATGGATATTAAAGGTACCATGAACTATTTGAAGAAGACCAGGGAGTTCTCCTAGTGTACTGGTCAACAGTCTTCCCGAAACCAACTCCACTAAAAATAGATTAATATAGATACATTGGTGTGTGCAAAATGGCTGCCATGTTTGCCTACACGATAACAATCATTGGATTTCAGAATCATTCATCGTGTGTGGCGTGCTTTGTGACATTTCTCAGAGACGTAATAAGGTGCTATATAATTGTGGGAAGTCCACAAACTCTGTTGCTTCATGGAGCGGAATCCGGGTGTTGTGGCAGCAGAAGGGGCAGAAATTGAGGTGGAATCTGTCTCCATCAGGTTACCACACATTGATCACTGTGACGGCACATTTTGCTGGGGGCGTGGGAATCAGGCGCTCCTTCCACCTGCCCCCCCCCCCCCCCCACTGTTCCAATGTCAGTTTTTGGCAAGTGGGACTTCCCAGGCTCCCCTGGACTTCCTGCCAGATACGGCAGCAATGTGCTGTACAGGGCTGGATGTGAGACCCACTAAGGAGAAATCAAGTGGTACGTAATACCAGAGGGATTAATGACCATTACCATCTGGGCTCATCAGTGAATGAGCAAGAGCACAAAGTTCGGTTTATGAAAATTTACTCATTTTAATTGAGTTCTTGTTTGACAAATTAAATTAATCTCATCAATATTGTATCTAGGAATAAACCTGTTTTGTACATCAGATAATATTTAATTTATTTTTTGGTGTAAATTCTGATGGAACAGCCCTGCTTTACAATGAAACAATGGGAACCATAAAGGCTTTTTGCTGGTAATAAGCAAACAAGCTGTGGACAAGCTTTGTTTGATGGATGGTCGTTTCAATTTTCCTCTGATTTTAACCCATTTATTGATGAAAATGGCAAAGACTCAGTAAAACACCAGATTTAGTGCAAACAGCAAATGGCTAAAGATAAACAGTAAAGATCATAACATTAAACACTGCAGACTGCAAACCCTAGTTATAGTTCTCCAGAATCAATACAAATAACATGTGAAACTGGGCCATGTCTGATAGCTGTTTGCAAATTAATCTCAGCCAAGCTTGCATTTAAAGGGCTGCTATTTATGTTTTGCCAGATAGCATATAATAGTACCTGCTCAAAGCAAGACTAAAGCCATTTAAACCATAGTCTCATTGAACTGTACAATGGAGGAAAGCTTTTGGAGGAAGAAGGTGTGGGTAACCGTGCCAAGGAAGGCTCCAGAGAGGTTGAGGGGGGATCGTGCATTTGTGATTTTGGTTAAGGCCGCTTTGCTGTGACTGGGAAGGAATCCCGATTGGAGCAATTTAAACATAAGTTGCCGAAATGATGGACACAGATTTGGAAGGTGACAACACGTTCAATGACTTTTAGAGGGAATGGAGTTTGCAATGGCACAGGAGTTAAGGATGGGTTGAAACAACAAAATGTCTGTGATTTTATCATGACATAAGACTGTGGGAGGACATAGTCGACAGAGGCGTACGAAAGCATGGGCCTTACGCTAAACATCCATAAGACAAAGGTCCTCCTCGCCACACAGCACTGCCCCCCAGCCATCAACATCCACGGTGTGGCCCTGGACAATGTGGACCATTTCCCACACCTCGAGAGCCTCTTATCAACAAGAGCAGACATTGACAACAAGATTCAACGCCGCTTCCAGTGCACCAGTGCGGCCTTTGGCCACCTGAGGAAAAGAGTGTTTGAAGATCAGGCCCTCAAAACTGCCACCAAGCTCATGGTCTACAAGGCTGTAGTAATACCTGCCCTCCTGTATGGCTCAGAGACATGGACCATGTACAGTAGACACCTCAAGTCGCTGGAGAAATACCACCAACGATGTCTCCACAAGATCCTACAAATCCCCTGGGAGGACAGACGCACCAACATTAGCGTCCTCATCCAGGCCAACATACCCAGCATTGAAGCACTGACCACGCTTGATTAGCTCCGCTGGGCAGGTCACATCATTCGCATGACACGAGACTCCCAAAGCAAGCGCTCTACTCAGAACTCCTTCACGGCAAACGAGCCAAAGTTGGGCAGAGGATATGTTACAGGGACACCCTGAAAGCCTCCCTGAAAATGTGCAACATCCCCACTGACATCAGGGAGTCCCTGGCCAAAGACTGCCCTAAGTGGAGGAAGTGCATCCGGGAGGGCGCTGAGCATCTCGAGTCTCATCGCCGAGAGCATGCAGAAATCAAGCGCATGCAGCAGAAAGATCATGCGGCAAACCAGTCCCACCCACCCCTTCCTTCAACAGCTATCTGTCCCACCTGTGACAGGGACTGTGGTTCTCGTATTGGACTGTTCAGCCACCTAAGGACTCATTTTTAAGAGTGGAAGCAAGTTTTCCTGATTCTGAGGGACTGCCTATAATAATGATGATAAGACTGTGGGAGTAACATGGTGACAATCTTGGTTTAATTTCTCCCCAGCCCCTTCACAGCCTGTTAAACTTCCCCGGATACAACAACAGCAACAACAAGTGTTTAGAATAAAAACTTTAGATGAAGCAAGAAAGAAAGAAAGACATGGATTTATATAGCGTCTTTCATGACCACCGCATGTCTCAAAGTGCTTTACAGCCAGCTTTACTGTGGGAAACGCAGCTGCCAATTTGCGCACAAGCAAGCTCCCACAAATAGCAGTGTGATAATGACCAGATAATCTGTTTTTTTTATGTTGATTGAGAGATAAATATTGGCCAGGACACCAGGGGTAACGCCCCTGCTCTTCTTCGAAATAGTGCCATGGGATCTTTTACGTCCATTTGAGAGAGCAGACAGGACCTCGGTTGAATGTTTCATCTGAAAAACAGCACCTCCAACAGTGCAGTGCTCCCTCAGCACTGCACTGCAGTGTCAGCCTCGATTTTTGTGCTCAAGTCCCTGAATTGGGACCTGAACCCACATCTTCTGACTCAGAGGCAAGAGTGCTACCCACTGAGCCACAGCTGACACCAAGTAAGGTGGGAGGCTTGTTTGGATCATAATTGCCAGCATAGACTAGTTTGGCCGAATGGCCTGTTTCTGTGCTGTGCGTTCTATGTAATTCTATGTAAACTGAGATTTGAGTGCCTGAGAGCCTGAGGTTCGAAGCTATTTGTGAAACAGCAGTGAGGAACGATTGTTATGTAAAGTTAACATCTATTGAGAGACCCTGGAGCTTCCTAATTGAAAGTTTAAGGCATTGAATGGTGAAAATAAGGTTCAGCGTTTAACCATCAGATAAAAAGTCCTGCAACTGGAATTATTCATTGTAGGAGCCTGAGCGTACAGCCTGCAAGAAGCCATCAATTCAACACCGAGGACGTGCTCAGTTGTTGGATCTGAGGGGTGGGAAAAGCCCACTGATCCAAACTGGTACGGTCCTCCTCTCAAAGCTCAAAGATAAAGGAAAATGAATCTCGACAAAGAACTGCACGTTTCAAATATAATATAGTCATTGACATTTTCACTATAACTACAAATAATGTATGTGTATCATACATATAAGGCAGTAATATGTCTTCTGCATTGCTTTGTTTGTCGACTGTTTTCTTGAAATCCAGATTGTACGCTGATGCAATCCTTTCTCTTTCACTTCCTCTCTTGTCTTGTTCCTCTTCCCCCGTCTCTTTCATTCCACCCACTCTATTAAATGGAGCAGGTCTGGTGATGTCATTAATGGCGCATTTTCAGCCGGAATCTTTAAAGGGACCATGGCTACATTAGATTTGAAGTTTAATCTAGCATAGTGCTGTCAGTGTACTACAAACACTGATAATCATTGCACAGAGGCAGAGAGCTACACCCAGCTTCTCAGATAACTCTCTCCATATACTTATTCTCTTCCCTTCAGATGGGCGGAAGAGACCTCCCCAGGAGACCAAAACAGCCTGGTTGCAGATTGCAGAGGAGGTCACCAGCAAGGATGTGGTCAGGAGGACCTGGGTGCAGTGCCAAAAATGTTTCAAAGTTCTCATTAGATCAGAAAACATTCGTACAAAGCCAAACTCAACTTCATCCTGCTATGCCTCTCGTAATATCCCTATCACTCTGTCTTCCTTGCTTACTCCTGCACAACCTTACTCACACCAACCTTACTTGCACCTCCACCCATCTCTCTATCTACATTATCACTTCCCCATCTCACTCGCCACCCCTCAAACTTACCCTCATCCTAGTGCAATCATACCAACTAATAACACACAAGGGTAGCCACTTGGGTGTTTTATCCAATGTCCATGTAAAGTTTCTGTTAATGTGGTGTCAAACATTGAAATCTTTATTTTCAGCACTTGGACCGATTTGTGTGCACCTTTGGAAGTGGCTTAGTGAGTTGCAGTGAATGGTGAGTCATAACGGTACCCCTCACAATGATGATGAGTGTGAAAGAAACAGCTTGGGCATTGTAGGGATACTTTATGGTGTTAGTGTGGGGTGGTGCCAACCTGGCGCATCACATGACAGCCATATAGATGTATGGCGCAAAATTAACTAAACATCATCATCATCATCATCATAGGCGGTCCCTCGAACGAGGATGACTTGCTGCCACATGAGTTCGCAGATGTTTCAATGAAGGACCCAATATTCCAGTCCTGAACTCCAGTGGACTTTTTTAACGTGTGGTGACCATCGCACATCAGCCACCACACAGGCTTGACATAGCTAGGCCTTTATCCAGTGGCAAGGGTTAACCAGGACGACTGGAGACCAGCTCTGCTGCATGGACCTAGTGTGCACACATATCGCAGTGTGGGCTGGCCCATGCTGCCCCATGGCCCTCGGCTCTTCTGGGCCCCGTACCCTCATTTGCCACACCTCCGCCACAATCTCTCACCGCACCTCCGCACCAAACATTTGCCGAATCTCTGCCACGATCACCCATGAATCTTTGCCATGATCCCTCAACACTCCTCTACCTCGATCGGAAGTACTGCAGTGCTGTTGACACCCATGGAGCAATGACCAGCAAGGGTGACTGCTACTCATCAGAGAAAAGTCAACCAGCATTAAGCCAAACTGGCTCTCTTCTCCAGCACAATCTAGTAGGATGAGTGTTGTAATGACTAAACCCTGATGAGCTCACACACTATCACCTTATCGAATTATCATTTTTTTATTACAACTAAACATGGCCATGATGAGGCTATCCCTGGCCTCCCGGGTAGCAATGTGCTCAGGTGCTGATGCCATGTGTCCTGTGCAGCCTCAGGTGATTGCGGACAAGGTTGGTGTTGTTGTTGGTGCTGCTGGTGTGCCTGGTGCTACTGATGTTGGGGCTGATTGTGGTCCGATTCTGAGGACTAAGGTGAAACAGTATTAACGGCACCCATGTTGATGGAATAGATGGCAGGTGAAGTAGCGATGACAGAAGCGATCTGTCAATGGTGAGAGAGTTCTTCTAATGAGGTGACACTGGATGGAGACTTTGCTGGAAAGATTTGCAGCCTGCAGAATATGTGATGGAAATAGACTGAGCAACAGCTTCAGGCTGAGGATGTGATCATCTGTCAAGTGGGAGCTTTTACTAAACATTTCATCAGCCGGAGCAATGGCCATGGAACTCCCACCTCCGGTTTACAGGCGTGGTTTACGAACATCATGTTTGTCATGGCCATGCAATTAAATTTTAAAAGTAAGTTAAAAAAAAGCCTGTCAAAGGTCTGACAATTGACTGTTAATCATCTCAATTGGGTCACCCACCGCTGTCGGTCGGGTCGGCTCCACAATGACAGACGTGCCTGGGAGAAAGGTGTGTGGGGGCAGGGTGACTGCAGGTTCCTGACCCGCTCTCAAAATTTGCAACTTTCCCACCCGACCCGCAACCGATAGCGGCCATGACCACCCCAGAAAATACCGGCCTTTGTTTTATTTTCATAAACGATTGAAGTCTTAAGTAAAAAGGAGGGCAGCCCAACTCCCCTCTAAATTACAGGCTTCATTCTGAGTCCAATATATGGGCATAAGATTTCCTCAGTTCACTGTTTGTTGCAACATCATAAACACATTCTTTATAAACATCTTTACGATTTTGCCACAAAATATGAAGAGAGGAAATCTATTTTCTCAATGGTCAGTTGCTCAACTAAAAAGTAGTCATCACAAATTCCTGGGGGAGAAATTTGCATTGTTTGCGCCTCCCGTTAGCATCCCCGGGGATGCTAATGGGGCGCAAACGACTTCTTGCAAGGGGCTGCTGCCATGTCCCCCGTAATTCTGCGGAATTTAGCGAAGGCACAAACCGGTAGCACCTTGGCCATGCCGGTATCACTCCGGGCCGCTGCACACGGCAATGACCCATTTTTGCCCTGGAGCGAAACTTCGGTAGCACCCCGTGAGGCCAACGCAGGCGATGCCCGTGCCAGCTTCACGGATCACGAACCGAGCTGCACTCCACTCGCAGGGCGAAAATTAAAGGGGAGGTGCTGCGCTCAATTTTTTTTACAATGGTCGACGTACCGGTCACGGCCTTGCCTTGCCGAATTTGTGGGGTCCGTGCCGTGATGTTGCAGCCTTTAACGGAAGGGGAGGGCACTGTGCTCCCGCCAGCGCTACGTGGCTCTCTGCTTAGCGCTGGAAAATTCCCGCGGTTAGTGCCCTAGTCCTGCCCCCGAGAGGAAGCGGAGCGCGAAAATTGTGCTGCACTTCCTCTCAGGGGCGGTAACCCCAATTTTGCTGCTGGGGCAGGACTTCCGCACTTGGCACAGGAAGTCCCGTCTCGCCTCAGTTACGATCCCCGAACGGAACGGTACCGAATTTCGGTCCGCCTGTGTTTTAGGGATTGCTACATGATAGAAAATGTTCATAGGCCTTGAATAAGTTTAAATGAATGCCATTGACTATATTAGGGTATATCTTCCAGTTGTCATGGCTGGTGATGCAGGAGTGAAAGGGATGAACAGAGGTCACAGAACCGGGTGTATATACATATGGCAAGATCTGTGCCACCTTTGCACCGAGTGAGATCTTCCACACAGCTTTTTGGCCTGACCAAATGTGATCTCACCCAACATATTTAAGAGCTTTGTTTAAATATAATAATTTATATTAATCAGTGCATGAGTTTCTGCCCACTAAAGACAAGATTGTCCTTAGCACACCATTGGCTGTTCCAAGTGAGCCTAAGGCTTCATGTGAGATGGAGTTCTTAATGGTGCAGAGGGATTTTAGCCAATATTTATTTGAGTGTTATTTTAGCCCATCCTTGTGGAATAGCTCCTAAAAATCTTCAAAACTATTGCAATGTCCCACAAAATGGAAACCCCTTCCTGACACCAGCCCCATAGCCATGTGTCAATCGCTCTAATCTTTCTATCCTTCCCAGTTGTAGCATGTGGCTGGTTGAGTAATTGAGAAATTATCACTCTTGAAGTCCTGCTCCTAAGCTTATTCTTGGCATTCCTGCTCTACTCTGTTCCTCCTCGCTTTGTCTAACCTGTGGATAGACACTAATCCTTCCTCGGCCACTGCCAGCTCCCCATCACTCAATGGGGTGACTACCTTCTGAAACCTTTGCTCCAAAAAACGCTCTCCCTCCTTAACGCGTCAGATTGTTACCAACTCCACCTCAAGTTCTGAGATCTTGAACTTAAGTAATTTCGGGGTTGGAGACACGTCGCCCAGGTGCATTTATACGAGTCAACATGTGCGACTCAAATCTCCCACATCCTGCAAGAACTGTGTATCACTGTCCCTTCCTGGGCCACCATTCTAACTATAAGCAAAAGCAAAATACTGGAAATCTAAAATAGAAATCAGAAATAGAAACAGAAAATGCTGGAAACATTCAAGTGGTCGCTAAAAATGTTAGTTAAGTTATGGTTAAAGTCTCAATTGACTTAAGCTTCAATGAAGCTACTCTGCTCCACTCCGTGAAATTCCCATTTTAGAAGTACAGTACTCACCTTACTGTGTTGCAAGCTCAGTCCAGGGTCAGTGCCCTCCACCTAAGCTCTTACTACTGCATTTCCCAAAGTAGAAGTAACGGGGTCGTATTCTTCCTCTACTACGACCACTTGGTCCTCTCTGCTTCTGTGCTGGGACTCCTGGAGTGCTATCTTAAGCTCTCTGTCTGCATCCTTTTAGGACGTGCATAGCTGTGCTGGGTGCTTACAAATATTCATGACAGGTCTGCAGGATGCTGTGAGGTGTTATCCCTGACATTGCTGGAAAGCTGCTCCTCTAGGCTGACAATGACAGAAAAGGAATAAATGATAGCATCCAAGTTACACCCTACAAACAAATTCCATATCACAAGATACTGACTGTATCTGATTAGAAAGTATTACAAGGTGGTATGCTCCTTTACCACGACAGGGAGCAATGCGAGCTGGTGCAGGAGGGCAATGGCTCTGAAGAGGGTGACTGCATTAGATGTCACCATAACCAAGTTGGTGATTGGAGCAAGAGATTGCAGAGTGATATGATCGGGGCCCAGGAGAGGCATGAATTGGGGCCCAGAAGAGACGTGGCCAGCTCACACTGCGATATGTGTGTGCGCACTAGGTCCGTGCAGCAGAGCTGGTCTCCAGTCGTCTCACGCAAGGCATCTTCTACCCTTCAACATGCAGTTCTGGATCTGGAATATTAGGTCCTTAATTGAAACACCTGTGAACTCATTGAATACATCCCTTTGATGTGGAAGCAAGTCATCCTCGATTCGAGGGACCGCCTAAGAAGAAGATGATTACAAGGTCTTACAAAGTAATGACTGCACAGAAACAGGCTATTCAGTCTAACAGGTCCATGCCGGTTTTTATGCTCCCCACAGCCTCCTCCCATCCCCCTTCATCTAACTTCATCAACATAACCCTCTATTCCTTTCTCCCTCGTGTGCTTATCTAGCTTCCTCTTGAATGCATCTATGTTATTCATCTTAAATATTTCCTGTGGTAGCAATTTCCACATTCTAAACACTCTCTAGGTAAAGATGTTTCTCCTGAATTCCCTATTGGATTTATTAGGGACTATTATATTCATGGCTCCTAGTTTTGGTCTCGCCCACAAGTGGAAACATCTTTTCGACATCTACCCTATCAAACCCTTCCATAATCTTGAAGATCTCTAACAGCTGACCCCGCTTAGTCTTCTCCTTTCCAGAGAAAAGGGGCCCAGCATATTCAGTCTTTCTTGATAGATATAACCTCTCAATTCTGGTATCATTCTAGTAAGTCATTTTTCTACCTTCTCCAGCACCTCTATATCCTTTTTTATAATATGGAGACTGTTATATATGTAAACTTGTATTTACTCTGTACAGCCACAGGAAGGCTCATCCCCTGGAGTCCCAAGGGATCCCATAATCCCTTGGGAGCACAGGTATTTAAGGAGGCCTCACAGGTTGGAGAGGCACTCTGGACACCTGCAATAAAAGACTGTCACACTTTACTTTGAGCTCACAGTGTTCAGGTTGACTCTTTCTCCATACATAACAACTGGCAACGAGATACAGATAGCGAACACAAAGATGCAGAGAACAGTGGGCATCCTGGAGAAATTCTCGGAGGGAGATGATTGGGAAACTTTTGTGGAGCGACTCGACCAATATTTTGTGGCCAACGAGCTAGATGGGGAAGAGAATGCTGCCAAACGAAGGGCAATCCTCCTCATCATCTGTGGAGCACCAATGTATGGCCTCATGAAGAATCTGCTCACTCCTGCGAAACCCACAGAGAAACCGTACGATGATTGTGCACACTGGTCCGAGAGCATTTGAACCCAAGGGAAAGCATTCTGATGGCAAGGTACCGGTTCTACACCTACAAAAGGTCTGAAGGCCAGGAAGTGGCGAGTTATGTCGCCGAGCTAAGACGCCTTACAGGACATTGCGAATTTGAAGGACATTTGGAGCACATGCTCAGAGACTTCTTCATACTTGGCATTGGCCATGAAGTGATACTTCGCAAACTTTTGACTTTAGAGACCCCAAGCTTGAGTAAGACCATAGCGACAGCCCAGGCGTTCATTACCATCAGTGACAATACTAAGCAAATCTCTCATCACACAAGTGCTGCTACAAGTACTGTGAACAAAGTGATGTTGTTTTCGAATCGCAACATACAGGGCAGGTAACACATACCTGCAGCTGCACGTCCACAGATGTCTCCGAGTCCACCATCAAGGGTGCTGAATGCAAGGCCATTAACACCTTGTTGGCGCTGCTGGAGTGATCATCGTTTCCATTCATGCCGATTCAAAGGGTATGTTTGCAAGGGCTGTGGAATAATGGGACACCTCCAATGTATGTGCAGACGAGCTGCTAATCCAATCCTGTTAAACCTGCAAACCACCATGTTGCAGAGGAGGACAGATCCACGGAGGATCACGACGAACCAGAACCTCAGACCGAGGAGGCAGAGGTACATGGGGTGCACACATTCACCACGAATTGTCCCCGGATAAGGCTGAATGTTGAACTAAATGGACTCCAGGTGTCAATGGAACTGGACACGGGCACGAGCCAGTCCATCATGGGCAAAAAGACTTTCAGAAGATTGTGGTGCCAACAAAGCCTCAAGGCCAGTATTAACTCCAATTCGTACGAAACTAAGAACTTACACAAAAGAACTGATTCCCATAATCGGCAGTGCTACCGTAAAGTTCTCCTACGATGGAGCGGTGCACAAGCTATCACTCTGGGTGGTACCAGGCGATGGTCCCACGCTGCTCAGCAGGAGCTGACTGGGAAAGATACACTGGAACTGGGACGACGTCCGAGCGCTATTGCCCGCTGATGACACTTCGTGTGCCCAGGTCTTAAACAAATTTCCTTCCTGTTCGAACCTGGCATCAGGAAATTCCAAGGAGCAAAAATGAAGGTCCACTTAATTCCAGGGGCGCGACCCATCCATCACAAGGCGCGAGCAGTACCGTACATGATGAGAGAAAGGGTAGAGATCGAGCTAGACCGGCTGCAACGAGAGGGCATCATTTCATCGATCGAGTTCAACAAGTGGGCCAGCCCGATCATTCCTGTCCTCAAGGGAGACGGCACCATCAGAATCTGTGGCAATTACAAAGTAACTATCAATTGTTTCTCCCTGCAGGACCAATACTTATTACCAAAGGCCGACGGCCTCTTTGCAATGCTGGCGGGAGGAAAGATGTTCACGAAGCTGGACCTGACTTCAGCCTACATGACGCAGGAACTGGAGGAATCATCGAAGACCCTCACCTGCAACAACACGCACAAAGGAATTCGATCAGTGGTGGCGATATTCCAGAGAAACATGGAAAGCTTACTGAAGTCGGTCCCACACACCGTGATCTTCAAGGACGACATCTTGGTCACAGGTCGGAACACAGTCTATCATCTACAGAACCTGGAGGAGGTTCTTAGTCGACTCAACTGCATGGGGCTCAGGTTAAAACGCTCGAAGTGCGTTTTCCTGGCGCCTGAAGTGGAGTTCTTGGGAAGGAGGATTGCGGCGGATGGCATCAGGCCCACCAACGTAAAGACGGAGGTAATCGAGAACGCACCAAGGCCACAGAACGTGACGGAGCTGCGGTCGTTTCTGGGACTCCTGACCTACTTTGGTAACTTCTTACCGGGTCTCAGCACACTGTTAGAACCACTGCATGTCTTACTACGAAAAGGGGGTGAATGAGTTTGGAGCAAAAGCCAAGAAAATGCCTTTGTAAAAGTGAGAAAATTGTTATGCTCAAACAAATTGCTTGTGTTGTATGATCCACATAAGCATTTGGTAACTAGCATGTGATGCGTCGTCATATGGCGTCGGGTGTGTATTGCAACAAGCTAATGATTTCGGGAAACTGCAACCGGTTGCTTATGCATCCAGGAGTCTGTCTAAGGCTGAGAGAGCCTACAGCATGATTGAGAAAGAAACGTTAGCATGCATCTGTGGGGTAAAAAAAATGCATCATACCTGTTTGGGCTAAAATTCGAATTGGAAACTGATCATAAGCCACTCATATCCCTGTTTTCTGAGAGTAAAGGGATAAATTCCAACACATCGGCCCACATCCAGCGATGGGCACTCATGTTTTTTTTTTTTTTTTTTTTTTAATTTATTTTTTTTTTTTTTAATTCATGTCCAATCGTTATCCAATCGTTACAATTCTTTGTCAAACGCCAGAGGTCACCCTGCACCAGTCAAGGATCACTCTGCGCCAATGCTCTTAGCCAAAAGGCCTAGAGCCACTGCACCGTTCCTGGAAGTACTGCAATACCAGGTTCGTGCCATGGAGGTGGATGGGTCAGGTCCCCCACACACCTCCGTGGAGGTGGATGGGTCACCAATCCCACCCACCTCCTGTTTACAAAAATGTAAGCATATACCTTCCTGACCAGGGAGAAACCACCCGGAAGTCATGGTGGCTGGTCAGGTTAGTTATGCAGATCTTAGCCAAAAGGATGGGCACTCATGTTGTCCTCATACAACTACACCATCTGCCACAGGCCAGGCACAGAAAACTGCGCTGATGCTCTCAGTAGGCTGCCATTGCCTATCACTGGGGTGGAAATGGCGCAGCCCACAGATCTAGCCATGGTTATGGAAGCATTTGAGAGTGAGCAATCACCCGTCACTTCCCGGCAGATCAAAACCTGGACGAGCCAAGACCTCTTATTCTCCCTAGTCAAAAGCTGTGTGCTTCACGGGAGCTGGTCCAGTGTCCCAGTGGAAATGCAGGAAGAGATAAAGCCGTTCCAGCGTCGCAAAGATGAAATGTCTGTACAGGCAGACTGCCTTCTGTGAGGCAATCGTGTAGTGGTTCCCAAGAAGGACAGAAACACCTTCATCAATGACCTCCACAGTACCCACCCAGACATCATAATGATGAAAGCGATAGCCAGATCCCACGTGTGGTGGCCCGGTATCGATGCGGACTTAGAGTCCTGCGTTCACACATGTAATACATGCTCGCAGTTAAGCAATGTACCCAGGGAGGCGCCGCTAAGTTTATGGTCTTGGCCCTCCAAACCATGGTCTAGGGTACACGTCGACTATGCAGGCCCGCTTTTGGGTAAAATGTTCCTTGTGGTTGTAGACGCGTACTCCAAGTGGATTGAATGTGAGATAATGTCAGCTAGCACGTCCGCTGCCATTACTAAAAGCCTGCGGGCTATGTTTGCCACACACGGCCTACCCGATGTCCTGGTGAGCGACAATGGGCCATGTTTTACCAATGCTGAGTTCAAAGAATTCATGACCCGTAACGGGATCAAACATGTCACATCTGCCCCGTTTAAACCAGCGTCCAATGGTCAGGCAGAGAGAGCAGTGCAAACCATCAAGCAAGACTTGAAGAGGGTAACTGAAGGCTCACTGCAGACCCGCCTATCCCGACTCCTGCTTCGCTATCGCACGAGACCCCACTCGCTCACTGGAATCCCACCTGCTGAACTGCTCATGAAAAGAGCACTTAAGACAAGGCTCTCATTAGTTCACCCTGATCTATATGAACAGGTAGAGAGCAGGCGGCTTCAACAAAGTACATACCATGACAGCGCAAGTGTGTCACGCAAGATTGAAATTAAAGATCCTGTATTTGTATTGAATTATGGGCAAGGTCCCAAGTGGCTTCCCGGCACTGTCGTGGACAAAGAGGGGAGCAGGGTGTTTCGGCTCAAACTTTCAAATGGACTCATTCACCGGAAACACTTGGACCAAATCAAACTCAGATTCACGACTATCCTGAGCAACCCACCTTGGACACTACCTTTTTTGATCCCCCAACATACACACCAGTGGCAACCGGCACCACGGTTGACCACGAAGCAGAACCCATCATCCACAGCAGCCCAACAGGACCTAACAAACCAGGCAGCCCAGCAAGGCCAACTGCACAGCAGTCCAGCGAGGGCCCAACAAATGATCCAACAATACCAGCTTTCACACCGAGACGATCAACCAGGGCAAAAAGGGCCCCAGATCAGCTCACATTTAAATAGTCACATTGACTTTGGGGGGGGGGGGCAATGTTGTCATATATGTAAACTTGTATTTACTCTGTACAGCCACCAGAGGGCTCATCTCCTGGAGTCCTGAGGGATCCCAGAATCCCTTGGGAGCACAGGTATTTAAGGAGGCCTCACAGGTTGGAGAGGCACTCTGGAGACCTGTAATAAAAGACTAAGGTCACACTTTACTTTGAGCTCACAGTGTTCAGTCTGACTCTTTCTCCATACATAACAGGGACCTATACTGTTCACAGTACAATGAAGTTTGTGCAATCATCATCATAGGCAGTCCCTTGGAATCGAGGAAGACTTGCTTCCACTCCTAAAGTGAGCCCTTTGGAGGCTGAACAGTCCAATGCGAGAGCCACAGACCCTGTCACAGGTGGGACAGACATTCGTTGGGGGAAGTGGGGTGGGGTGGGACTGATTTGCCACATACTTCTTCCGCTGCCTGTGCCTGACCTCTTCACGCTCGCGGCGTTGAGATTCGAAGAGCTCAACGCCCTCCTGGATGCACTTTCTCCCCGTAGGGCAGTCTTCGGTCAGGGTCTCCCAGGTGATGTCGCACTTTACCAGCGAGGGTTTGAGGGTGTCCTTGTCACCTTTCCACTGCCCACCTTTGGCTCGTTTGCCATTAAGGAGCTCTGCATAGAGCAATTGCTTAGGGAGCCTCGTGTCTGGCATGCGTACTATGTGGCCTGCCCGGCGAAGCTGATCGAGTGTGGTCAGTGCTTCAATGCTGGGGATATTAGCCTGGGCAAGGACACTGATGTTTGTGTGCCTGTCCTCCCAGGAGATTTGCAAGATCTTGCAGAGACATCGTTGGTGATATATCTCCAGTGACTTCTATACATTATCTATGCCTCTGATCCATACAGATGTGTGTGGGGGAATCAATGAACGGAGAACTGTAAATAACAGCTGGATGATACATGCGTAGAGCTTGGGGAAGATTTCTTTATTTACCCTTCTCCACTCTCCATGGCCTCTGGTCCCAGTTTTCAAGAATGGTCTCCTTAAATCTAGTTAATGGACGGATATTGCCGCGGTAGTCCTAACTATTTGTGCTGCCGTACCCTGCAAGGCAATAGCGTAGAGATGTTGAAAGTTTAAGGAGTGCAGACAATACCACCCTGCATCCAAACTTATGCATAAATCAATACACATGCATCGTGTGAAAGAGCTGCAAGGTTTTCCAAGAGCTTTGAATGCAGTCTCAATCAATCTGTACCAGGTGTTGCAAAGAAACGTTTTGTGAAATTACACACTTTACGTACAATTATGCTGGATGATCTTCCTGAGGCTGACAAATCTTTTGCTCAATTGCTGCCAGTTTCTAAGGATGTTGGAGACTGCGTTGATCCTTTTTGCCACCTCCACCCATGCAGTACAGACTGCTCTTCTGTGAGGAGGGAATGCTTCTGCCACAAAGAAGACAATTTTCTTCTGCAGCAGCAGCGTAGGAGTTGCGTCAGATAACGGGTTCAATGCTCTTCCTTCTTCTTCACCACCTGGTTCAGTTAAATTGGAAGGGTTCCAGCCTGTGTTCCCTGTAATTTCTTTTGGCGCTGCGCAGCCCCTTCAAGGAATCCTGCGTGGGTTCCCTGAAGCAATGCGCGGCCACACACCTTACAAGGAACAACTGGTTCTAGCAATAATTCTGTGCCTGGTCAAACAACAAGCAACTTCCCTTTAAGTAGCTGCAGGGTCAGGCCTAATCCTAGGCAAAAGCGTACTAGAAATATTTAAATGTGTGACCTTGGTCGGTCTCAAAATTAGCAAGAGCAATGCCTGTTGTGATTCAGTCCTACTGCCTTTGCACCAGGATCAGAAACTTTGCCCCAACTCTTATGTCTTATACATTTTAAGATTTTGTTTGTTTATTTAGGGCTAGTTATTAGGCTTTTATTTCCATTTTCAACCAAACTTGGTTGACTGTCTTTTTGAATCTTCTGGTAAACAGCTTCATTGTCTATGGGAACTGCAATATTTTACCAGTTTCATGGGCCCGTACTTTGTATCTCAGCACAGGTGTACAACTTAATGACTGAGATGTTGCGGGGGTTATTTCAATGGGATTGTGTTTCATTGAATCAGTTCACACCTCATTTTTTCTTTCCATTCATTGTTGTTGTAATATACAGCCAATGGCCAAAGGGCCCATTTACTATAAATGTTGAACATAATTTTTCCAAATTTCAATCATAGCATATTTCATACCACTCTTTCTAAACATACAGTGCCCTAATTAGTGCATAAACTTATGAATTAGTGTCAGCAGTGTTATTAATATGACTGCACGATTATTTGAGTAATGTTTTTGGTGCCACCCATTAAATTTTAATAGTTAAAAAATTTATCACTTTTAAATTCAATTATTTTTTCACTCACCCCCTTTTTTAATTTCCTTTCTACACCTAAATGCAAATTATATTGGCCCAGAAATTGCTGGAGCGGGGCATCTCGCAGAAAGCTCTGTAAATTAGGTTTTTCCCTTACCCTTCAGATCGGAATGGCTTGGATTTTAGTGGCAAATGAATGGCACTCAATGTTCATTGCAATTTTACACTGTCATTTGCTATAATCAAACAGAGAAAACAGCACAGCACCATCTTCAGGGGATCAGGAATTTGTGTGAACAAGCCAAGCAACAGCCTGTCTCCACAACCAATCAGATTGAAGAATCCTTACTGAGACACACGGGGAGAAATTCATTATCGTCCCGATTGGGGGTGGTAATTTTTGAAAGCTGGGAAACAGCGCTAATGCGTCCCAGCTTTCAAAAAATTGGCTTTAGCGCTCGAGGAAGGAAGTGGGGTGCTAAAGGATGCAGGTGGGGTGGAAACCTCAGTAGCGCTGCACACTAGGCCGTGCGGCATTGCCGCATTCAAAGGGCTGCAATTTAAAACAGACCTACCTGGACCACCAAGCAGAGTTCCAGGCTGAACGATCGGGGGCAGGAACCCGTGAAGAAAACGGCATCGGCAATGGTAAATTTTTTTTTTACTTACTTCGGCCACCTCGCCTTTAATCATCGCCCCGGTAGCTGCCGGCACCCTGTTCCACGCCTTCTGCAGCTGCCTGTGTTTTGACCTGGCCCTGCTGCAGGGGGCGAAAGTGAATTCCGGGTCTGGGGCAATACTCACGGCGATGACATCATGATCTCCGGGCGCATAATAGAAACATTTCATTTACATTTTTTTATTTTAAATCTCCAACAATAATTAAAATCTGAAGGAATGTGACTCCATACTTGTAAAAGTTCATTTTCAGTGCCAGAACGGTTGTTTGGCAGTAATTAAGACTTACCACGTTGTTAAAAATACACTTGAATGGACAAGCCCTAACTTTTTCTGGCATGTTTAGTGGGTAACTAGTGGGTAAGTACAGCAACTTCAGGCCCCTCATGTGTTTGAATGCTGAGTCTTTCGGCAAGGTACCAGGGCAAATCAGACATCAACTTCCTGATTTCCACGTTTAGCTGCGCATTTGTGGACAGCAGAAGATGCTTTACTCCATAATAGTTTGATTTACTCCATAATAACGCTGAGCGCTGATAACCTCACTGTTATTCTTACCGCAAAATCTGGGCCATTATGTTTGCACAGCAAATTGCTGGAAGTGCTTGCTGATAGCAGCACGCTGAGGGCAAATTGGCATCTGAGACCTCCTGAATGTCGGGTCCAATGCTTAATTATATTTAAGGATAGAAACAGAAACCAAGCAAACTACAGAGAAGGAAATAGGGTGAATTAGAGACAAATTAGATTCAGAAAGAGAAATAAAGAGAGGGAAAGAAAGATTGGATGAAGAGATAGAAAAAAAAAAGAGACCGAAAGGAAGAAAAATTTCAATTTCAAATTTCATAAACCTCGAGGAACAATTTACTACCTGCAGGAGTGAGACTCCACAGTTTCATGTGTTCCCTCTGGGCCTCCGAGGTTGAGTGGAATATCAGGATCATAAATCACATCATTAACAGGGTCATTGTGGCATGAATTACCAGTCCAAAATGGCTGCAGCGAGATTAATTCTATTTTTACGGTGCAAATCCAGCAATTCCTTGAGATTCAATGTCAACGGGGAGCTTCATGGCGAGATCCCTTTTCGCAAGGCTAACAACGGGACGACTCAAATCGTCCCGCGATTTGTGACAATTTACAATTTACAGCGTATCTCTGCCTCACCACAAATTGCTGTTTTTGTTATGCACTAATAAAGGCGGGCACCGTCAACTCACCATTGAGCCAGGATTTGCCTTCTGAAAAGAGCTTCATACATATTTGTAATAACGCGATGGAAAACCAGACTCGCATCATGCTCCAATTAGATATTTCTCTAGTGACAAATTATTCGCAATCTTGATTCTGTAATAATCTTGAATGTATTCTTCATGTATTCTGAAGAATACATTCAAGATTATTACAGAATCTGGATCTGGATCTTTTTGAATTGATATATATTTAGTTTTCAGGTCCGGGTGATTAGCTAAGCATGCCAGTCTAGTTCCCCAACCAAGCTTGCTTTGCAATAGATTCTTGAAAGAGGGTCAAAAAATGATTCATCGGACTTCTTTTGAGATTTCAAGGACCAAAATCAATCAGCAACACCACTGAGATTGTTTGGAGCATCTGTGAGTGTTTCTCCCATTCTATGGGGCTAAGTTTCAGCCTGAGTTGCTCCTGTTTTTTTGGAGCAACTCGTTTGGAATGGAGCATCTTAGAAATTGCAATTCTCGGCATTTAGTTTGCTCCAGTTCTAGTCAGTTAGAACAGTTTCACTTTGGAACAGAATTTTTTATTCAAAAGGGGGCGTGTCCGGCCACTTACACCTGTTTTGAAAGTTTAGGCAGTGAAAACTTACTCCAAACTAACTTAGAATGAAGTAAGTGCAGATTTTTGTACACTCAGAAAAACCTTGCCTACACTTTACAAATCAGGCGTAGGTTACAAATCAGGCATAGAGGGGAGGGGGCGGTGGGGGGCGGGGGGAAGGGAAGTAATTAAATTCTACTAGCATTCAACAGTCTTACTTATACAAATAAAGAGCCATCCTGAATAAAAAATTATAAACAAAGCAAAGACAAAATATTCAATGTTCCTACCTGTGTGAAGCAGCAGCAGCCTTCGAGCTGCGGTACTTCAGGCAGACCTTCTATGTTGGAGACAGGGGCGGCGGCAGTGGCTCAACGGCAGCCGAAGAAACAACAAACAAGCAGCCTTCGAGCTGTGAGGGGGACTGAGGCCATTCGGCCATGGTATAGGGGCATCGTCAGTGGCTGGACGGCAGCCGAAGACACAGCAAGCAAGCAGCCTTCAAATCAACAAGTCCCTTTAAAAATGGCCGAGTGCCAATGTTTATGCGCTACTGCGAGTGCGCGCGCGCTTCAACGCGCACGCGCAAGGCTGCCGGCACGATGTTGTCTCATTTAAATTAGCCCCGCCCCCACCACATCTAGAATCAGCGCGACTCTCTTGCTCCGCCCCCCACTGCTCTGTGCGCGCTGCGCCAAGCTCCAAAGGACCTGCAGGGAACTGGAGAATCTGAAGGTATTTTTTTGACGCACTTTCGGGCACGAAAAACGGGCGTCCAGGTCGGGGCTGCGCCATTCTAGGCGCGGCCCGAAACTTCAGCCCTATTAAAATAAACAAAGAGCTCAAGCAGTTCAATTGACTGAAGTGTCAGATTATCATGTACCGGACGTGCTGTTAATTAATCTCTTTTCTGTGCTGGAGCACAGTGGTGCAAAGGTAATGGTGACATTTTGCACTGATCATAGTTGGCAAAGCAGGCCTCACATTTGGTTGACACGAAGGCGAGGAAGGATGGATTGAGGAAAGATTACATGCCGATGTCAAATTAAATATTTTATATGATACAGTAGTAGAGAGCAAGTAGCAGGATTTTGTTTTTGTTTTACTTTATTTTGCTTTATTTCATGTACCCAAGCCTTGGTCCATGTCGTTCTATAACTGTCCTTTAAAGATATCTTTATCTTATCCCAGTGTAGACCCGACATGTGGCTCTCATGGTTTACATGATGTTTGATCATATGACCTTCGACCACACTGACGTTCAATTGCATAATGTTCCATCACATGATGTTTGATCATGTGACGTTTGCCCACGGTTTGCAAATGTTAGTGCACTTACTTTAGTTAAGTGTCTCAGTACTGCAGCATTCCTTGCCGTCCCAGCAATATAATTCTGCTCATGCATAGACCACTTCACTTTTGGAATTTTTCTAACACTCACAGTATTAAAAATGACTGACTGTTAGTCTTTCTATCTGTAAAACTCTTGCATTTGGAATGTACTTGTGTCTGAAACACATTTTGTAACTCGTGTAAATTTCTGTGTCACAGTTAAAATTGTGTGTATGAAATCTTGTAAAACTGACATGTCACAACTGACCAGGTACCAATAAACAGGTTGCAAGTGGGAATGAAAACTATCGAGTCAGGCACCTGCAAAACTCTAAACTAGAATCTGAACAGGGGAATCAGCAAGCAGTTAACCATAGCAAGAAGCAGAAGATGAACCGATAAAATTGTTCCAAATATTTCTTGAAAATCATTTCAGCTAGCATTTTGGTTTTTTGCTAATTTGAGAAACTTAATACTGGAAGGAAGGTTTGTAACATAACTTTTACAATTAAATGGTTAAAATAACCGATACAATAGTATTGTGTGTATTTAAGACCTGTGCCTGTGACTTGAGTTCATGGGTTGAGGGTGGAGTGGTGGGGGGGGGGGGCGGGGTGTCTAAAGTAGCCAACTCTGGTTCGACATATTCACGAAGGTGTCATCACATGACCTCATGCCTCAAACTGCCCCGCCCCTTCGTCCTCCCATTGGTCATCCAACATGTCCATACTCACAGGGCACCGCCGGCCGACACCAATTGGAAAGTGAATATAGACTCCCCATTACCCAATTGGATGATTCTTGATTGTCAGTCAAACAACCCTTTTTTCTCATGTCCAATATTTTTTATAAATAATAGACAAAAGTGTGGAAAGATTTTTTTTTTAAACAATTTTTTAATTTCCCTGTGATTTTTATCCTGGGTTGCTCACAGCAACATCCTGGAGATAATCCTGAGTTGGCAACTGTAGGAGGGACAGCAGAGCTATCACTGTCAGCCCAAAAGACTCTACAAAATGGAAAACTAGAGTTCCCAGAATACAACTGTACCACCAAAAGCCAGATGCTTTTAAGAACTAATAATAAGATTAACCATTCACAAAGCACACCCGGACCTGCTGTTCGTGGCCCCCCATCCACACTAGTAATGGAAAAGTAACGACAGCACCAAGGGCCAGGCAACATTTTTTCAGAACACTGAAGGTAATCAGAATTTTTTAAAATCTGAAATACTCAATACAAGATCAAACTTGAACTTTTCCTGAGGTATCTCTATTGAATGGTTTGTTTATTTAGAACAGAAAGTGAAAATATTAATGCACCTGAAATTGCAGTCGGAGCCTTCCCTGGAACGAATGCCTCCGATCCGCAAGAAAGGCATTTGACAAGGTGCCACACAAAAGGTTACTGCACAAGATAAAAGTTCACGAGGTCGGGGGTAATATATTAGCATGGATAGAGGATTGGCTGACAAACAGAAAACAGAGAGTCGGGATAAATGGTTCATGCTCTGGTTGGCAATCAGTAACCGGGTGCCGCAGGGATCAGTGTTGGGACCCCAACTATTTACAATCTGTATTAATGACTTGGAAGAGGGGACTGAGGGTAACGTAGCCAAGTTTGCTTACGATACAAAGATGGGCGGAAAAGCAATGCGTGAGAAGAACAGAGAAAATCTGCAAAAGGACATAGACAGGCTAAGTGAGTGGGCAACAATTTGGCAGATGGAGTATAATGTTGGAAAATGTGAGGTCATGCAATTTGGCAGAAAAAAAATCAAAGAGCAAGTTATTATTTAAATGGAAAAAGATTGCAAAGTGCTGCAATACAGCGGGACCTGGGGGAAACAAAAAAGGAGAGTATTCAGGTACAGCAAGTGATCAGGAAGGTCAATGGAATCTTGGCCTTTATTGCAAAGGGGATGAAGTATAAAAGCAGGGAAGTCTTGCTACAGTTATACAGGGTATTGGTGAGGCCACACCTGGAATATTGCGTGCAGTTTTGGTTTCCATATTTACGAAAGGATATACTTACTTTGGAGACAGTTCAGAGAAGATTCACTAGATTGATCCCAGGGATGAGTGGCTTGACTCATGAGGAAAGGTTGAGTAGGTTGGGCTGCTACTCATTGGAATTCAGAAGAATGAGAGGTGATCTTATCGAAACATATAAGCTTATGAGGGGGCTTGACAAGGTGGATGCAGAGAGGACATTTCTACTGGTGGGGGAGACTAGAACTAGAGGGCATGATCTTAGGATAAAGAGCTTCCCATTTAGAACTGAGATGAGAAATTTCTTCTCTCAGAGGGTTGTGAATCTGTGGAATTCGCTGCCTCAGAGAGCTGCGGAAGCTGGGGCATTAAGTAAATTTAAGACTTAAATGATAAGGGGATAAGAGGTTATGGGGAGCAGGCGGGGAAGTGGAGCTGAGTCCATGATCAGATCAGCCATGAACTTATTGAATGGCGGAGCAGGCTCGAGGGGCCGTATGGCCAACTCCTGCTCCTATTTCTTATGTTCTTATGTAAAAGCACGCATCTACCTGGTGCCTTTGTATCTTTGGGCTCTTGCAGTCCTGAGCCTGCACGTGTACACCTGCGTAAAGGCCTACATATCCCAGGGATGCATGTGGTTCACAAACACCCCTGGAGTCACGTTGGCTGGCTCAACCAATCAAAAAGGGGGTTTCCCATTATGCTTGTGGGGATTCCATTTATCCCCATAAGCAAATAGGAATCACATAAAAAATACATTTTCACACAACCGAAATAATAATAAATCATCACATGTTTAAAATTAATTAAATAATCAATTTAATTAAATATTTGAAACAAAAAAAATTAATGATTTTAAAAATAAATGTAAACATTTTTAAAGGGGCTAGAAATAACCTGAATTGATTTTAAATGTTTTTGAATGTTTAAATGATTTTTTTAAATTATCTTAATGTTTATTTAAAGCCTTACACCTTCTTTTGCAGGGCGTAACTTTCATGGCCATTCGCTGGGCAGTAATTGGGCAAATAGCCAAACTCTGCGCTAACAAATGTCCATTTCCTGCAGATGCGCATGATCTGTCAAGCTGAAAATTGATAGATCGCAAGTTCAGGGTTTTCGCGCATGAGCATTAGCTGTGCATACACCATCCTGGGCCCTGGAAAATCCAGGCCAATGATTAAAGCTGTATTTGGTTAAAAGAAAACTCTGCAGGAAGACACAAATAATCTTCCGGAAGTACTAGGGGACCGAGGGTCTAGTGAGAAGTAGGAACTGAAGGAAATCCTTATTAGGCGGGAAATTGTGTTAGGGAAATTGATGGGATTGAAGGCCGATAAATCCCCGTGGCCTGATAGTCTGCATCCCAGAGTACTTCAGGAAGTAGCCCTAGAAATAGTGGATGCATTGGTGATCATTTTCCAACAATCTATCGATTCTAGATCAGTTCCTATGGACTGGAGGGTAGCTAATGTAACACCACTTTTTTAAAAAGGAGGCAGAGAGAAAACGGGTAATTATAGACCAGTTAGCCTGACAGCAGTAATGGGGAAAATGTTGGAATCAATTATTAAAGATGAAATAGCAGCACATTTGGAAAGCAGTGACTGGATCGGTCCAAGTCAGCATGAATTTATGAAAGGGAAATCATGCTTGACAAATCTTCTAGAATTTTTTGAGGATGTAACTAGTAGAGTGGACAAGGGAGAACCAGTGGATGTGGTGTACTTGAACTTTCAAAAGGCTTTTGACAAGGTCGACCACAAGAGATTTGGTGTGCAAAATCAAAGCACATGGTATTGGGGGTAATGTATTGACGTGGATAGAGAACTGGTTGGCAGACAGGAAGTAGAGAGTCGGAATAAACGGGTCCTTTTTAGAATGGCAGGCAGTGACTAGTGGAGTGCCGCAGGGCTCGGTGCTGGGACCCTAGCTATTTACAATATACATTAATGATGTAGATGAAGGAATTGAGTGTAATATCTCCAAGTTTGCAGATGACACTAAGCTGGGTGGCGGTGTGAGCTGCGAAGAGGATGCTAAGAAGCTGCAGGGTGACTTGGACAGGTTAGGCGAGTGGGCAAATACATGGCAGATGCAATATAATGTGGATAAATGTGAGGTTATCCATTTTGCGGGCAAAAACACGAAGGCAGAATATTATCTGTATGGCAGCAGATTAGGAAAAGAGGAGGTGCAACAAGACCTGGGTGTCATGGTACATCAGTCATTGAAAGTTGACATGCAGGTACAGCAGGCGGTGAAGAAGGCAAATGGTATGTTGGCCTTCATAGCTAGGGGATTTGAGTATAGGAGCAGGGAGGTCTTACTGCAGTTGTACAGGGCTTTGGTGAGGCCTCACCTGGAATATTGTGTTCAGTTTTGGTCACCTAATCTGAGGAAGGACGTTCTTGCTATTGAGGGAGTGCAGAGAAGGTTCACAGACTGATTCCCGGGATGGCTGGACTGACATATGAGGAGAGACTGGATCGACTGGGCCTTTATTCACTGGAGTTTAGAAGGATGATCTCATAGAAACATATAAAATTCTGACAGGGCTGGACAGGTTAGATGCAGGAAGAATGTTCCCGATGTTGGGGAAGTCCAGAACCAGGGGACACACTCTAAGGATAAGGGATGATCCATTTAGGACTGAGATGAGGAGAAACTTCTTCACTCAGAGAGTTGTTAATCTGTGGAATTCTCTACCGCAGAGAGTTGTTGATGCCAGTTCATTGGATATATTCAAGAGGGAGTTAGATACAGCCCTTATGGCTGAAGGGTTAAAGGGGTATGGAGAGAAAGCAGGAAAGGGGTACTGAGGTGAATGATCAGCCATGATCTTATTGAATGGTGGTGCAGGCTCGAAGGGCCGAATGACCTACTCCTGCACCTATTTTCTATGTTTCTATGTTTCTATGTTTGAATGCTCAGTTTGTACAATAGAGGTCAGATAACTATAAGCATTTATAACGTGATTATAAATTTATAAATTTAACGTTGTTATCTGCTAATTTAATATTGCAACTAGCAGTGATGGGCTGGCCTTTAATGAAACCACTTTTGTGGCTGAACAAATGTAGGTGCCAAAATTCACCCCCACCTGAAACGGGTCACATAAGAGTGTATCAAAAACTGAGGCCATAGCAGGAGAAAATAGTAAGAAAACATATTTAAAGGCTCTTTATCTGAACGCACGCAGCATTCATAACAAATTAGATGAGCTGCTGGCACAAATAGTTACACATGGGTATGATCTGTTAGCCATAACAGAGATGTGGTTGCAAGGTTACCAAGACTGGGAACTAACTTCAGGGGTACTTGACAATCCGGAAGGACAGACAGAAAGGAAAAGGAGGTGGAGTAGTTCTGTTGATAATGAATGGAATCACTGCACTAGTGAGAAACGATATTGGCTCAAATGATTAGGATGTTGAAACAGTTTGGGTGGAGATAAGGAATAATAAGGGGAAAAAGTTACTGATGGGCGTAGTCTATATGTCCCCTAACAGTAGCAACTCTGTTGGTCGGAGTATAAACCAGGAAATAGTGGGGGCTTATAAAAAGGAAACAGCAATAATCATGGGTGATTTTAACCATATTGATTGGACAAATCAAATTGATCAGAGTATCCTTGAGGAAGAGTTCATAGTGTGCATAAGGGATGGATTCCTTCAGCAATATGTAATGGAACCAACCAGGGGCAGGCTATCTTAGATCTGGTCCTGTGTAATGAGACAGGATTATTAAACAATCTCCTAGTAAAGGATCCCCTTGGAATGAGTGATCATAGCATGGCTGAATTTCAAATTCAGATGGAGGGCGAGAAAGTTGGATCTCAAACCAGCATACTAAGCTTAAATAAAGGAGACTACAAAGGTATGAGGGCAAATTTGGCTAAAGTGGACTGGGAAAATATATTAGAGTGTAGGACCTTTGATAAGGAGATATTTCATGACTCTCAAGAAAAATATATTCCAGTGAGGAGCAAAGAGTGTAAAAGAAAAGATAGCCATCTATGGCTAACTAAAGAAATAAAGGATGGTATCCAATTAAAAACAAGAGCATACAAAGTGGCCAAAACTAGTGGGAGGACAGAAGATTGGGAAGCTATTAAAAGCCAGCAAAGAATGTCTCAAAAAATGATTAAGAAAGGGAAGATAGACTATGAAAGTAAACTAGCACGAAATATAAAAACAAATAGCAAGAGTTTCTATAGGTATATAAAAAGGAAAAGAATGGCGAACGTAAATGTTGGATGCTTAGAGGACAAGACCAGGGAATTAGTAATGGGGAACATGGAGATGGCAGAAACTCTGAACAAATATTTTGTATCAGTTTTTACAGTAGAAGACACTAAAAATATCCCAATAGTGGATAGTCAAGGAGCTGTAGGGGGGGGGGGGGGGGCGGAGGAACTTAATAGAATCACTAAGGAGGTGGTACTCAGTAAGATAATGGGACTAAAGGTGGATAAATTCCCTGGACCTGATGGCTTGCATCCTTGGGTCTTAAGAGAAGTAGCGGCAGGGATAGTGGATGCATTGGTTGTAATTTATCACAATTCCCTGGATTCTGGGAAGGTCCCAGCAGATTGGAAAACTGCAAATGTAACGTCCCTATTTAAAAAAGGAGGTAGACAAAAAGCAGGAAACTATAGACCAGTTAGCCTAACATCTGTGGTTGGGAAAATGTTGGAGTCCATTATTAAAGAAACAGTAACAGGACATTTGGAAAAGCATAATTCAGTCAGGCAGAGTCAGCATGGATTTATGAAGGGGAGTCATGTTTGAATAATTTGCTGGAAATCTTTGAGGATGTAATGAACAGGGTGAATAAGGGGGAACCAGTGGATGTGGTGTATTTGGACTTCCAGAAGGCATTTGACAAGGTGCCACGTAAAAGGTTACTGCACAAGATAAAAGTTCACAGGGCTGGGGGTAATATATTAACATGGATAGAGGATTGGCTAAATAACAGAAAACAGAGATTCGAGATAAATGGTTAATTCTCGAGTTGGCAATCAGTAACTCATGGGTTGCCGCAGGGATCAGTGCTGGGACCCCCAACTATTTACAATCTATATTAACGACTTGGATGAAGGGGTAATAATGACTTGGAGGAAGGGACCGAGTATAACGTAGCCAAGTTTGCTGATGATAAAAAGATGGGAGGAAAAGCAATATGTGAAGAGGACATGCAAAAGAACATAGACAGACCATGGCCCTAAGTTTCCACACGCGGCGAAAAAGGCGCACCTCAGAGCTGGGCGCCTGTTTTTTGCGGCGAAAACAGCGCCGGAAAAAAAGTGCGGTATTCTCGAGCTCCTTGGAGCTCGATGTCTGCTTGGCGTGGCGCACGTGGGCGGAGCCTACCACTCGCGCCGATTTTGTAAGTAGGAGGGGGCGGGTACAATTGAAATGAGGCTTCTTGGTGCCGGCAACCCTGCGCGTGCGCGTTGGAGCGTTCGCGCATGCGCAGTCTGAAGTAAACATTGGCACTCGGCCATTTTTAAAAGTACTGCAGAAAAAGTGAAGATTTGTTTCTTGGACCCCTGCAAAGGCTTGTATTTTAATTTTCTTGATATTTCTGTGTGTGAGGGAGTGCTTTTAGCAGCACTGCTGAATAAATCACCTGCTGAAATCAGTGAGTTCAGCTTTTCACTGCTAAACTTGCAGAACCGGTGCCTGCAAATTAAGGACTGTGTGTTTGGAGAAATAAAAGTGCCAATTCAACTTTGCAATGGATCAACGTCCACCAAGAACAAAGAATTTCTTGCATGAGGAAGCAAACCATTGCATAATATGTGGTGTTGACAATGCAGCACCCATTCTGCAAATTTAAATATAAAGATGTCGATGTGGCTGCCTCTCCCTGCCCAAATGGCCTCAGTCAGTCCCCCTCACAGCTCGAAGGCTGCTGTTGTTCTTTCTTCGGCTCCCGGCCATCCACTGACGCTGCTGCAATCCCATGGCCGAATGGCCTCACGTCCGCTCCTGATTCTTCGGCTGCCTTCGAGCCACTGACGCCGCCCCATAAGCGTGGCCGGACGGCCGAAAGAATTTTAAATCTGCAGCTGCGTGTGTCCTGTGTTCATTCTTCGGCTCCCGACCAGCCACTGACGCCATTGAAATCCCATGGCCGAATGGCCTCAAGTCCGTCCGGGTGCTGCATCTTCGCGGGGAATGAAGGCCTGCCTCAAGCACCGCAGCTCAGCTCGAAGGCTGCTTGCTGCCTGCCGCTGCCGTCGAGACGAGACACTGACGCCACACCGCTGCCTGTCTCCAACATGAAAGGCCTGCCTCAAGCACTGCAGCTCAGCTCGAAGGCTGCTTGCTGCCTGCCCCTGCCGTTGAGACACTGACGCCACACTGCTGCCTGAAAGGCCTGCCTGAAGCACTTTCACACAGGTAGGAACATGGTTTATTTAATCTTTTCTTTGCTTATAAATTTTTATTCAGGTTGGATTTATTTGTATAATATTTGTATAAGTATAACTAAGGATTGATTGTAGAATTTAATGACTTCCCTTCCCCCCCTCCCCCCCCACCTCATTCCCTATGCCTAATTTGTAACCTGCGCCTGATTTTTTAAAGTGTAGACAAGGTTTTTTCAAGCGTACAAAAATCTTCACTTACTCCATTCTAAGTTAGGTTGGAGTACGTTTTCACTGTGGAAACTTTGAAATCAGGCGTCAGTGGCCGGACACGCCCCCTTTTGAAAAAAAAATTCTGTTCCAAAATGAAACTGTTCTACCTGACTAGAACTGGAGGAAACTAAATGTGGAGAATTCCGATTTCTAAGATACTCGGTTCTACACCAGTTGCTCCTAAAAATCAAGAGCAAATCATGTGGAAACTTGGGGCCTAAGTGAGTGGGCAAAAATTTGGCAGATGGAGTATAATGTTGGAAAGTGTGAGGTTATGCACTTTGGCAGAAAAAATCGAAGAGCAAGTTATTATATAAATGGAGAAAGATTGCAAAGTGTTGCAGTACAGCGGGACCTAGTGCATGAAACACAAAAGGTTATTATGCAGGTACAGCAAGTGATCAGGAAGGCAAATGGAATCTCGGCCTTTATTGCAAAGGGGATGGAGTATAAAAGCAGGGAAGTCTTGCTACAATTATACAAGGTATTGGTGAGGCCACACCTAGAATACTGTGTACAGTTTTGGTTTCCATATTTGAGAAAGGATATACTTGCTTTGGAGGCAGTTCAGAGAAGGTTGATTCCAGAAATGAGGGGGATGGGGATGAGGAAAGGTTGAGTAGGTTGGGCCTCTTCTCATTGGAATTCAGAAGAATGAGAGGTGATCTTATCGAAACATATAAGATTATGAGGGAGCTTGACAAGGTGGTTGTAGAGAGGATGTTTCCACTGATGGGGGAGACTAGAACTAGAGGACATAATCTTAGAATAAGGGGGCCGCCCATTTAAAACTGAGCTGAAGAGGAATTTCTTCTCTCAGAGGGTTGTAAATCTGTGGAATTTGCTGCCTCAGAGAGCTGTGGAAGCTGGGTCATTAAATAAATTTGAGACAGAGATAGACAGTTTCTTAACCGATAAGGGAATAAGGGATTATGGGGAGCAGGCAGGGAAGTGGACCTGAGTCTATGATCGGATCAGCCGTGACCGTATTAAATGGCGGAGCAGGCTCGAGGGGCTGTATGGCCAACTCCTGTTCCTATTTCTTATGTTCTTATGTTCACCGACCGTTTTTCTTGTGTTTTCACTGCCGCGGTGAATGCATGGTCTCTGGCGCGAAATTCAGCTCTTTGTCTTGTTTTTTCGAGTGGGGTGGAAGTGGTTATAATGGGGGCAGAAATGGGGCAGAGAGCAGAAGATCGGTCATAAGAGGGGCGGAAGTGGGGACGGGCGAGTGAGTGTCTGGTGCTGTCAGTCATCAGCGTTATGCTGATGACACCATCACGCTATCGCACCACTACGTCTCTCCTGTTCACGTAAAGGGGAGAGCTGCTGCGAGCTCTGCGATTATTTTAGTTCGGTCCACTGGGGCACCAGGGAGGGGTTCAGAGGGGCAGCGGCATGCACCCAAGAGTGGGTGCCAGGCTGTCAGTTGGTGGCCCGGCCGAACCCGGGGGCATAAATGTTGGGGCGACCTGGCAGTCGGCTGACAAAGAAAAATAGGCCGTGGTATTGTGCCCTCCCCTTTAATGGCAGCCGCACTGCCATTTTACACACACTGCAAACACAGTACGGCGACAGAAAAAACTGTCGGATGCACTGCGCGGCGGACAGATTTTTTCGGTGAATTTTGCTTGCGGGGCGGGGTATCGGCGGTGTGCGCTTTGTTGAGGAGTTAGGAGGATTCAGCAACAGCGGGGCAGAAGTGGGGATCGCTGGAAAAACCACCGAGGAGAATTTCGGGAACGGCGGCCATTCGACAAAAAAATCGGCGGCCATGCAACACCGCCGCATGGCCACTGCTTTCCGGCGGTAACAGGCCTTATCGAGAGGCTGGATTTCGGGCCCGTCATGTTTTAATCACTGTTACCTGACTCTTGTGCCTAATTGTGAGAAAAAATATGGAGTCATGCATGTGTAGCAAAAATTAAAATTACAGTTATAGAAACACAGCTGTGTGGAAGGCCAAATGCCTGGTTCTTCAATGAAAAATGGAACCATCTGTGACATGTGCACAGATTTATTTATTAACCTACCTGCAGTGAGTCAAGAAAATCAATCATTAAACACTTACTGCCCATGAGCACCTTAGTTTCAAACCTCTTCCTGGTTCCCTTCAATGCACCCTTGCCCTATCCCAGACCCTCACACCAACCATCCCTGCTGTGTAGAATCATAGAATGGTTAAAGCACAGAAGGAGGTCATTCGGCCCGTCAAGCCCGTGCTGGCTCTCTGCAGGAGCACTTCAGCCAGTCCCACTCCCCTGCACTTTCCCCATAGCCCTGCAAATATTTATCTTTCAGGTATTTATCCAATTCCCTATTGAAAGCCTCGACTGAATCTGCCTCCACCACCCTTTGAGGCAGTGAATTCCACATCATAACCACTCACTGCGGAAAAAAGTTTTTCCTCATGTCGCCTTTGGTACTTATGCCAATCAACTGACATCTGTGCCCTCTGGTTCTCGGCCCTTCTGCCAATGGAAACGGTTTCTTTCTATCTACTCCGATTAGACCCCTCATGATTTTTAATACCTCTCTCAAATCTCCTCTCAACCTTTTCTCACCTAAGCAGAACAACCCGAGCTTCCCCAGTCTATCCATGTAACTGGTCCCTCATCCCTGGAACCATTCTGCAGCCTCTCTAAGGCTTTAACATCCATCCTAAAGTGCAGTGCCCAGAATTGGACACAATACTCCAGTTGAGGCAGAACCAGTGTTCTATAAAGATTCAGCATAACTTCCTTGCTTTTGTACTCTATGCCTCTATTTATAAAGTATTTTTTTTTAACCACTCTCTCAAACTGCCCTGTCACCTTCAACCATTTGTTCACATATATACCCCGAGGTCGCTTTGTTCCTGCACCCCCATTTGAATTGTACCCTTTAGTTTATATTGCCGCTCCTTGTTCTTCCCACCGAAATGTATCACTTCGCACTTAGAAACATACGAACAATGATGGACAGGTAAAGACCATTTGATCCATCGAGCCTGTCCCACACAATTGCAATACCTTGTGTATCACAACACATACACTCCACTCCACCCTAATCCAAGTGATCTCCTGGGAGAGGCAAAAAAACAGATTAAAAAGCCCAGGCCAATTGGGAAAAACAATGAGAGAAATTCCTCTCCGACCCATCTCGGCGATCGAAACTAGTGCAGGAGATCACTCTGGCCATTAAATTTCCTGCAATACCAACTTCTGTAAGAGGTGATCTCTGCCACAGCCAGAAACAAATTCAGCTTTCGCTTGAAGGAATTCTGTGAGTCTGCATCCACCACATGAAACGGCAGTTTGTTCCAGAGGTGTATTTTTCTCTAGGAAAAGAACCACCTCCTGACATCTAACCTAAATCTAGCCCTATACAACTTAAATTTGTGACCCCTGGACTTGCCTAGCCTATTTAATTGAAATAAACTGTCAGCTGGAACACCGTCTATTTCCTTCATTATCTTATAAACCTCAATCATATCCCCCTAAGTCTACGCTGCTCTAAGGTATGGAGTCCCAGCTCTTTTAGCCTATCTTTATAACTAAGATGCTTTCGAGTTGGAATTAGTCAAGTGGCCACTTCTGTGCCCTTTCCAGAGCCTCAATATCACCCCACCATGTGAGGAGACCAAAACTGGACACTGTATTCCAAGTGTGGCCTGACTATGGTCTTGTTCAGGATAAAACAGTAGGCCTCGTCTTATACTCAATTGTCATATGGATACATCCCAACAACCTATTTGCTCTAGCTACCACTGCATGGCATTGCTCATATACCTTTAAGGATGTATGCACTAGAATGCCCAAATCACTTTCTATCTCCACCATCTTTAATGCCTTTTCCTGGAGGTTGTATGAATTTTGAGTATTTGCTCTGCCCACATGCATAACACTGCACTTATCTAAGTTATCCATCATTTTCCAGTCTTTATGCATTAAATTTCAGCTGCCAAGTGTCCGCCCATTCCACCAGCCTGTCTATGTCCTCTTGAAATCTAGCACTATTCTCCTCGCTGTTCACTATACTTCCAAGTTTTGTGTCATCTGTAAATTTTAAAATTGTGCCTGTACACCCAAGTCCAAGCCATTAATATATATCAAGAAAAGCAGTGGCCCTAGTACCGATCCCTGGGGAACACCACTGTATACCTTCAGTCTGAAAAACAACCGTTCACCATGACTCTCTGTTTCCTGTCACTTAGCCAGTTTCATATCCATGCTGCCACTGTCCCTTTTATTCCATCGGCTTCAACTTAGCTGGCAAGCCTAGTATGTGACACTTTATCGAACACCTTTGGAAGTCCATGTACACATCAACTGCATTGCCCTCATCAACCCTCTCTGTTATCTTATCACAAAATTGAATCAAGTTAGTTCAGTACGATTTGCCTTCAACAAATCTGTGCTTGCTTTCCTTAATTAATCCACATTTGTCCAAGTGACTGTTAATTTTGTCCCAGATTATTATTTTTAAAAGCATCTCTGCCACCGAGGTTAAACTGACTGGCCTATAGTTGCTGGGTTTATCCTTACGCCCTTTTTTGAACAAAGGTATGTATAACATTTGCAATTCTTCAGTCCTCTGGCACCAGCCCTGTATCCAAGGAGGATTGGAAGATTATGGCCAGTACCTCCGCAATATCTACCTTTACTTCCCTCAGCATCCTTGGATGCATCCCATTGTCCTGGTGACTTATCTACTTTAAGTACAGCCGACCTTTTCAGTACCTCCTCTTTCTCGTTTTTTTTTATCTCATCCAGTATCTCAACTATCTACTATTTCACTATGACTTCTTCCTTGGTAAAGACAGATGCAAAGTACTCATTTAGTACCTCAGCCACGCCCCCTGCCTCCATGCGTAGGTCTCCTTTTTAGTCCCTAATCACCCCTCCTCTTACTACCCCTTTATTAATTATACGCATTTGAAGACTTTTGGATTCCCTTTTATAGGCCCCAAGTTTCCACATAATTTGCTCCTGATTTTTAGGAGCAACTGGTGTAGAATGGAGTATCTTAGAAATCGGAATTCTCGTCATTTAGTTTGCTCCAGTTCTAGTCAGTTAGAACAGTTTCACTTTGCAACAGAATTTTTTTTTCAAAAGGGGGCGTGTCCAGCCACTTACGCCTGATTTCAAAGTTTCGTGAGTGAAAACTTACTCCAAGCTATCTTAGAATGGAGTAAGTGAAGATTATGTACGCTCGAAAAAACCTTGTCTACACTTTAGAAAATCAGGCGTAGGTTACAAATTAGGCGTAGGGAATGGTGGGGGGGGGGGAGGGGGGGAAGGGAAGTCATTAAATTCTACAATCAATCCTTAGTTATACTTATACAAATATTATACAAATAAATCCAACCTGAATAAAAATTTATAAGCAAAGAAAAGATTAAATAAACCATGTTCCTACCTGTGTGAAATAGCATCAGCCTTCGAGCTGCTGTGCTTGAGGCAGGCCTTTCATGTTGGAGACAGGCAGGGGTGTGGCGTCAGTGTCTCGATGGCAGCGGCAGCAAGCTTCGAGCTGAGCTGCAGTGCTTGAGGAAGGCCTTCATTCTCTTCGTGGCTGGCCGCGAAGAAGCAGCAGCGGACGGACCCGAGGCCATTCGGCCATGAGATATCAGCGGCGTCAGTGGCTGGCCGGCAGCCGAAGAATCAGCAGCGGACCGACGTGAGGCCATTCGGCCATGGGATATCAGCGGCGTCAGTGGCTGGCCGGCAGCCGAAGAATCAACACCTGACACACGCAGCTCTTTATGGTGCTTGAGGCCATTCGGCCACGCTTTAGGGGTGGCGTCAGTGGCTCAACGGCAGCCGAAGATACAGCAGCAGCCTTCGAGCTGTGAGGACTGAGGCCATTTGGACAGCAGCCACATCGACAGTTTTATATTTAAATTTGCAGAATGGGTGCTGCATTGTCAACACCATGTATTATGCAATGGTTTGCCATCTTTGTTCTTGGTGGATGTTGATTCATTGCAAAGTTAAATTGGCACTCTTATTTCTCCAAACA
This sequence comes from Pristiophorus japonicus, assembly GCF_044704955.1. NCBI lineage: Eukaryota > Metazoa > Chordata > Chondrichthyes > Pristiophoridae > Pristiophorus > Pristiophorus japonicus. The sequence goes on along the minus strand of NC_091983.1, from coordinate 42,053,277 downwards.
CACAGTCCTTAATTTGCATGCACCAATGCAGCACCGGTTCTGCAAGTTTAGCAGTGAAAAGCTGAACTCACTGATTTCAGCAGGTGATTTATTCAGCAGTGCTGCTAAAAGCACTCCCTCACACACAGAAATATCAAAAAAAATTAAATTACAAGCCTTTGCAGGGGTCCAAGAAACAAATCTTCACTTTTTCTGCAGTATTTTAAAAAATGGGCGAGTGCCAATGTTTGCGTGAGACTGCGCATGCGCGCACGCTCTAACACGCACGCGCAGGGTTGCCGGCACCACGAAGGCTAATTTAAATTGTACCCGCCCCCTGCTGCTTAGAAAATCGGCGCGAGTGTTAGGCTCCGCCCCCTGCTGCGAAGAGCGCGCCGCGCCAAGCAGACATCGAGCTCCAAGGAGCTCGAGAATATCGGACTTTTTTTAGGCGCAGTTTTTGGCGCGAAAAACAGGCGCCCAGCTCGGAGGTGCGTCGTTTTCACCGCGGGACGAAACTTGGGGCCTATGTTAGCTTCCAGTCTATTCTCATACAATGCGGAACCCCCAAATCACCATTAGCAATGCAACAGGAGGCCGCCTAGTTAGTACAATTTTGTCTAGTGAACTTAAACCCACTAGGAATTATGTTCAGATTATTCTACCTCATTTCACGTAGAACCCTGACAACTATCAGTGATAAGAGGCGTGCTTACCATTGGATCTGTGATAAATCTGGAGCAGACAACGAGAGATAATACAACTGCCCCAAAATATTTCCTCACGTGCATAAAAAATAAAAGCATATGCTGCTGAAATATTTCTTCTAACTTCAGACTCCTGAACTTGTTTTTTTGATCTAATATACAGCTGTGTAACATTTTGTGCTAAGATTTCATATAATGATGCCACTTCCAAAGAAGCTGCACCTTCGCAGTGAAGATGCTGGTCTGGTTTGAAAACAATGTTGATGTTCAGAAGGGTAAGAGTTTTATTTTTTTATTTTTATCTTTATAGCTGCTGGAAATGTTACAAATTTGAATGAATTACAAAACAGCTTAGGATTTCTATATAAAAAATGGAAACGTCAAAATGAAAACTGCAAAAGGGCAAATATACTATAGTCTGTAAATCAGGTAGTGGCTGATTTAATGAAGCCCTTATGGGGAATTACATACATTATTCTGTAGTCCTTCGGGGTAACGTGCATTCTACAATGAAATGTAAAGAGACTTAACAAGCTGCATCACCGAGGAGCTGCTGACCACAATGCTGCAGTGTGTGATTATGATTCTGGAAGTGTGCTACGTGTGGGTGGCTGCTCGGAACATCTTTCTGCAGACAAACTGAATTGCCGTTGAGGTGTAAAGAAAATCCGTGCTCGAATTAGAACACATCACTAACTTCTATAAAAGAGCTAAGGTGCTTCAGTATCGCATAAAAGATCTGAATTTGCTCACCAGTCACACTGACTTCAATTGAAGGTCGGAGCTGCAGTAACAGGATTTTAATTTTAATTATTTAGTTTATGAAATATAAAAATAACAAACCAAAAAATACGGTTATGGTCATGCGATAAAATATCGAAGTCATTGAATTTAAATATTAGTTAGTTCTGCACATTCAGGTATTTCATTTGGCTCGAAATGATTTTATGAAGATGAGAAGATGAGTCTCTCACTGAAGAGAGCATTTATTTCCATTCTCACTGGCATTCATGCAGATGAAAGCATGTTGCGCTCTCAGTCGTTATAATACTTGGCCGTGGATCTTTTAACGAGCTTTGAAACAAGTGCAGATAAAATGGCAGTTGTTCGGATTCTTCTGTTTGAATAGGTCGGTTCAGATGCATGTTCAATCGCAATGAAGTGGAAGGTGCACTTCAAGATCGGGTGGTGTTCCATCTCCACTGGGACCACACAGCCCAACTGTCATCATTTTAACCCATCTGTCAGCCTCCAAAACCAGCTTTTTTTACATTGGCATTCAGGGCTGGGAAACAGGACTGGATCTGCTCAGAACCAATCATATGGGCTGGAGGCTGGGACTGAAAGCTGTTCGAACCATTCAGATGGGTCAGAGTGTGAGACGGAAACCTGTCAGAACCAATCAATCAGAAGTCACTCTCTCCCGGTGTTGTTTGCACATGACCTTGAGGCAGGAACGTCTTAAAATGAGCAAATGGCTTCTGAAAGTCACAGTTGCAGGCATGTTTATTTAGTGTCCGGCCCTAAAGAAATGATAAATAACAAATAAGCTGCTAGATGCAGCTTTTAAATCTGTCAGTTTCCTCAAAGGAACTTTTTTGAGAGAAGGCGATTTGATTTTGAGCTAAGATGTTCCTCAAAGTGAACACATTACTGGTTCTATCTGAGTGATCCTGTCACTGTATTTGCCAAATCATGAGAAATTAAAATCAGAGCAAAATGGTAACAAATTTTACTTTGATTTTAAAAGGTTGTGCCAAGCGTCCCACACGAAGAGTTCCACAGCAATGTAGTATGTGTGTGATATGGACTGTTGTACTGTCTGCTTATGAGTGTAATGCTCAGTTATGCTCTGTTGCTTTGAAAGCTGTTTTCAGTTTGCAGTTTAAACTCCTTTGCTACCATGCAGTAACTGGGGAGCGAGCTTGCCTTAGCCAGCTTGCACCAGCCATATTCGAGCAGATAGCAATTGTAGAGAAATGTTGAAGAATATTATTAATAATCAATGAAAGTAGAATAGATAGCAAACCCTGGATTGAAGGCAGTCAGTCAGTCAGGCCCACCTGAGAACCAAAAATTCAGTTCCCCATGCCTGTTCCTGCTAACCATGTTTCCATGCGCTTCAATTTATTTCTAGTATGTAATAATTAAAGTTTCCAGCCTCCCGTTTTAAGGCTTTAAAAGCAGAGAGGGGTTAAAATTCAACGTTGGAAGACGTGCAAGGCAGGCAGTAGTGTATTGGCCACCCATTGTACACTCTGCCAATTTATCTCTCCATTGACTTTGGAGTATAGTGAAGGTCTCAGGAAAAGAAAAATTCAACAAAAAAAATCACAATGAAAACTGCTATGAAACTTCAGAAATGTAAATTACGCTGACATCAGGTGACTTTAGGCTGTGCTGTGTCTACATTTTTGGCAGTAAATCTATCTACGCCAGTGCATTATTCATGTAAATCTAGGAAACTCGCATTAAGTGGCCTTTTGAATGAGGGAAGCAGAGGTAAATAAATGAGAGACAGAGGATTTTGGCAGACATTTCTTGCAAATGATCAAGGAAAATCATGAGTAGTGATGTTACAGTGTAAAACTGATCTAAGTCAGCTGCAACAGAACTATCATTTAATGTGCTAAAAACATCCAAAGGCACTTCACTGGAACATTATCAAAACCAAATTTGACACTGAGCCACATAAAGAGACATTAGGACAGGTGACCAAAAGCTTGGTCAAAGGGCTAGGTTTTAAGGAGCGACTTAAAAGGAGGAGAGAGAGGCGGAGAGATTTGGGAAGAGAATTCCTGAGCTTAGTTACATGTGCATTTCCTCAGGAAAAAGAATAGAATAACGCCGTAGTTATGTCAAAACATTCCGGGAAATTTTGTGTCTGTAGCATAACGCATCAGAGGACCTCACAGTAGCAAAATGTTGCAAAATGGAGCGCGGTGCTTTCTGTGATCTAAACTGAAGGTGCCACGGTCACAATGGGACCTTCCTTTCCTACGACCGCCTGATTTTGTGTCATTAGGAGAAATGAACCAGATAGAACTTATGAACTAAATTGTCACAAGAACTTGTCAAAAGCAAAATAATACGGATGTTGGAAATCTGAAATAAAAACAGAAAATGCTGGAAATACTCAGCAGGTCAGGCAGCATCTGTGGAGCGAGAAACAGTCAGTGTTTCAGTTCTGACAAAAGGTCTCTCCACAGATGCTGCCTGACCTGCCGCATATTTCCAGCATTTTCTGTCACAAGAAAGTGGTTAATGAGCGCTCTGTGCTTGTTTCTGGAGAGATTATGTGCATGAATCTGTGTGATTGGTACCAATATGCACGCTGTCACTGTACAAAGATTAGGTGTGAGTTTTGCAGGACTATATTGTTCTTTTCACTAAAATGGGTCTGTGTCCAAATGATTAAAAAACAGTACATTGTAGTCCATTCATTGCTTCATAGATTGTACACTTATGTATTTGTGTACCACTCAGAAATGTTTGTTGTCAATTCCTATAGAAATAACAAGTATTAAAGGGATTTTCACAATGAACTGCTTCTTAGTCAAATAATCTTGCCATTTCAGAAATTGCTGAGTGAAAGCTGTCCCTTTCTCTCTCAGTAAAGTGGTTGTAAAATGGGTTCATGCCTCCGACCAACATCAATCAAATAAATGTATACCATAGACTGCAATGCTCATCCCTGAGAAAACACCCATGAGTCCCAATTTTTTACAGGCCTATTTCAGTTCTTAATGAGGGCATAATGGAATATGCCCATCTCATGCTTATAAAGGACTGAAAGCTGAACATCTCAAGTTCAACAGCTATCTCCCTTCTATCAATAAGTCACAGAAGATTGTGTGCTTAAAAAAAAGACTTGCATTTATATAGCGCCTTTCACAAAACTGGATGTCCCAAAGCGCTTTACGGCCAAGGAACGATTTTTGAAGTGTAGTCACTGTTGTAATGTGGGAAACGCGGCAGCCAATTTGCGCACAGCAAGCTCCCACAAACAATAATGTGATAATGACCAAATAATCTTTTTTTGTTCTGTTGATTGAGGAATAAATATTGGCCAGGACACCGGGGATAACTCCGCTGCTCTTCTTCAAAATAGTGCCATGGGATCTTTTACGTCCACCTGAGAGAGCAGACGGGGCCGCGGTTTAACGTTTCATCCGAAAGACGGCACCTCCGACAGCGTGTGCTCAAATCCCTGGAGTGGGATCTGATCCCACAACCTTCTGACTCAGAGGAGTGTGTGCTACCCACTGAGCCCCAGCTGACACTAACTGCTATGTTTGACCTTTAAAATATTTTCCTCGTGCCCATTCTACCACCATTAACCAGGAGGTGTAAACTGACCAATGAACACGATCCTGCAAGGGCAGAATTGTTCGTGGGTTTTTTAGGTCCTTTGGAAAACTATTTGGAGGTATATTTCCTGCTTCATCGCTGCTAACTCCAAATAACCACTCACAGTAGTGGTAATAATTAGCTGCTCTTGTTTCCAGTCCCACTGGAATAGTTCATCAAAGAATAATAAACGTAACACGAGAAACCTTGAAGTATAATTGCTACAATGTCCTTACTCTCGTCAGAGGATGGTCTAGTGTTTAGTTAACAACATACATATTGATACTCAAACGAACTACTTTACTAACATTAGCGAACAGAAGAAAATGTATCCCTTTGTTTTCTGTGATGTCCTGATGTCAATATATAGATATATATTTTAATGAAGGGTAAATAACCATCACAAGTTGCCATTTACTGACCTGTTCTAAGTTGTGATACTGGAATTTATTTTTGTTTATATCCAGAAAGCATATTGTATTGAGGCTCCTTTATACCTCCTGCTTATTGGTGGTAGGATGGGCACAAGGAAAATATTTTAAAGGTCAAACGTAGCAGTTACTGTCAGCTGTGGCTCAGTGGGTAGCATATTTAACCAGTCTTACAGGTTTAACCCTGGCCTGCCGAGTCTCCCAGGTCTCGGGAAACCCAGCGGCTGAAGTTAGGCCAGGACTGCGGCTGGAAAGGTAAGTGTCTTTACAGCACTGCTTGTGGGCCAGGAGGAGCGGGAGAGCTGCGCCCACCAAGCTTCCCTTCTTCCCATTGGACCCCTCTCCCCACCATCAAACACCGCCATCCAAAAGAACCCCGCACCGCACGATCGGACCCCCGAGGAGCAGGGATTGGATCCCTCCGAAACCAGGGATCGGATCCCACCCCTGGGATCGGCGTTCGGGCCCCCTCACCCTCCCACGCTGCCACGACCACAGCTGTAGGTTCCCTACCTGCTCCTGGCACGTCGGTCTCCACCACAGGGTTCCCCGCCCGACAGGAAGTCAAACCTGTCAACCAGGCTGGCGTCCAGGCGGGGAGGCCACTAGAAGAAAGAGATGCATGCTGTGACATTAAAACTTCACAGCATTTACCAAACACAGCACCTCCCCCAAACAACCCATCGGTCATGGAACCGGCGCTGAGCAAGTGGTATATAGAAACATAGAAAATAGGTGCAGGAGTAGGCCCTTCGAGCCGGCATCACCATTCAATAAGATCATGGCTGATCATTCACCTCAGTACCCCTTTCCTGCTTTCTCTCCATACCCCTTGATCCTTTTAGCCGTAAAGGCCATATCTAACTCCCTCTTGAATATATCTAACGAACTGACATCAACAACTCTCTGCGGTAGAGAATTCCACAGGTTAACAACTCTCTGAGTGAAGAAGTTTCTCCTCATCTCGGTCCTAAATGGCTTACCCCTTATCCTTAGACTGTGACCCCTGGTTCTAGACTCCCTCAACATTGGGAACATTCTTCCTGCATCTAACCTGTCCAGTCCCGGCAGAATTTTATATGTTTCTATGAGATCCCCTCTCATTCTTCTAAACTCCAGTGAATACAGGCCCAGTCAATCCAATCTCTCCTCATATGTCAGTCCTGCCATCCCGGGAATCAGTCTGGTAAACTTTTGTTGCATTCCCTCAATAGCAAGAACGCCCTTCCTCAGATTAGGAGAACAAAACTGAACACAATATTCCAGGTGAGGTCTCATCAAGGCCCAGTACAACTGCTGTAAGACCTCCCTGCTCCTATATGGAACAGGCTTCCTAGGGATAGTTTTTAGTCATTCAAATGCCACTTGGTTGGATTTCAGAAAATCACATTTTGGGATACGTATATGCATAACTTGAGACATGACATGTGTAGAATACTTGGGCGGAACAGTTGGTTTTGAACAAATGAGCCGCGTAGGGCCCATTGTTCAGGCACTGTGCAACCTATTAAGGCCCTAGAAAGGTGGGCTGGAATCGCAGGCACACTTCTGGTCAGAAGTGCTCCGATCGCCATATTGAGTAAGGAAAAACAAGAGGTGACCTTTATCCACGACTGAAGGAGACGTTAAGCCCTTGCATATGATTAGGTTGCAGGAGTGGTCCTCCTGACTCCACCTTAAAGGACCCCATTGCTGCTCCCGACCTCCGATCACCTTCCACCGACCCCCACAACCCCCCACCCCCCACCCCGCCCCGGCCCTGACCCCTGATTGCGGATATCAGATCCTGTGCCCCGATTTCCAATCGCCTTCACCCTCCAGGCTTCGCCCCCTGGCCACAGACTCCAGATCACCTGACCCCAGATCTCAGTCCCTGAACTGACCCACGACCTCAACTCAAACCCCGATCCACTTATCTGAGAGCTGCTTCTTCGCAGTTCCTCTGATCGTCGTGGACGATGTGTTGACAATGAGATCCGAGGCCCAATACCTTCTCCCCTTCCATCAACCCCCGAGCATCCAAAAGTGGTCGTTCCCGAATTTGCAGCCCATAGTTCCCAAAGCATCCCACTACAGGGGGGTTTCCTCATCTCATGTCTGGGTCTGTTATAGACTACTCGACAGAGATTGATTGCTATGACTAATCAACAACTCCATCAGTATTGTATCAAGCGACTACCAGGATGGTAGACGAGAAACTTGACGGTCCTTGGTCTCTTTTCGTCTAGCAATTCCTGTGCTTTTATGTGAAGATGATGGAGGATGGGATGATTAAGGGAATGCGACATGGCCCCTCCCCTCCCAGTTTCAGCCCTCCGATGGGTGGGCAGGGTTAAGACTGACCCTTAAGTTTCAGTTGAATATTCCACACATTTAGACAACGCAAAAATAGTTTATGAAGACAGGAAAAAAAAAGTACATCCCAGCCTACATGTCATGCTACTGATCTGTCTGATACATGCTGGAAATAATCTCAAACCAGTGCACAATGATGTTACACACAGCAGGCCCCACTATTTGTATGGCTAAGTAAGGCAATTCCAAATAGATCATTACTTTGACTTTGGAAACGATGCATAATACATTGTTACAGAGTAACATATTGGCGAGTCTGATATCAAAGCACAACATCTAGCCTTGAATTGCATCTAAAGCCTTGAGTAATCAGACTTTCTCAATACTTTATTACAGCTTTTGATCCAGGTCAGGAGTAATGGATCTCATGAACTACTCTGACATATCAGAACCCAGAACCACAGGTTTCTAATTGACTCTTTATCTGCTCCGCTGTTGCTTATAAAACTTTCCACTTTCTACAGGCTTACTTAACTTCTTTTGCAGGAGTGGGGTGGAGAATGAGAAGACAAATTAAAAAATATTCCATTTCTGAAAGTTGAAGCAGGTATCCATTTTTCTGAACCATTATGAGTGGAGGGAGAGACAAGACTCTCCATGTCTGATTAAAAATATATGGAATAGAAGGAACACTAGGTGATGATATAAAAAAAATAACTGGAGTTTTTCCCTTCTGTATGCATTTTGTGGTCTCCGCTATGCAAATCTTCTCATCCTGTGAGTATGTACCTATGGTGGTATTCTCTGTGTTTCCTTTTGTAAACATTTGTTCCGGGATGTGGACATCGCTGGCAAAGCCAGCATTCATTGCCTAATTGCCCTTGAGAAGGTGGTGGTGAGTCGCCTTCTTGAACCACTGCAGTCCGTGTGGTGAAGGTGCTCCCTTAATGCTGTTAGGGAGGGACTTCCAGGATTTTGACCCAACGACGATGAAGGAAAGGCGATATACTTCCAAGTCAGGATGGGGTGTGACTTGGAGGGAAACTTGGAGGTCATGGTGTTCCCAAACGCCTGTTGCCCTTGTCCTTCTAGGTGTAGAGGTCACGGGTTTGGGAGGTGCTGCTGAAGAAGCCTTGGCAAATTACTGCAGTGTATCTTGTAGATGATACACACTGCAGCCACAGTGCACCAGTGGTGGAGGGAGTGAATGTTTAAGGTGGTAGATGGGGTGCCAATCAAGCGGGCTGCTTTGTCCTTGATGGTGTTGAACTTCTTAAGTGTTGTTGGAGCTGCACTCATCCAGGCAAGTGGGGAGTATTCCATCACACTTCTGACTTGTGCCTTGCAGATGGTGGAAAGACTTTGGTGAATCAGGAGGTGAGACACTCACCACAGAATACCCAGCCTCTGACCTGCTCCTGTTGTCACAGTATTTATGTGGCTGGTCCAGTTGAGTTTCTGTTCAATGGTGATCCCAGGATGTTGATGGTGGGATTCGGTAATGGTAATGCCGTTGAATGTCAAGGGGTGGTGGTTAGACTTTTGATTGTTGGAGATAGTCATTGCCTAGCACTTGTATGGCGTGAATGTTATTTGCCACTTATCAGCCCAAGCCTGAATGTTGTCCAGGGCTTGCTGCATGTGGGCATGGACTGCTTCATTATCTGAGGAGTTGCGAATGGCACTGAACACTGTGCAGTCATCAGCAAACATCCCCACTTCTGACCTTATGATGGAGGGAAGGTCATTGATGAAGCAGCTGAAGATGGTTGGGCTTAGGACCCTACCCTGAGGAACTCCTGCAGTGATGAATTGGGGCTGTGAGGATTGACCTCCAACCATCACAACCATCTTCCTTTATGCTAGATATGACTCCAGCCAGTGGAGAATTTTCCACCTGATTCCCATTGACCAGTTTTACTCGGGCTCCTTGATGCCACACTCGGTCAAATGCAGCCTTGTTGCCAAGGGCAGTCACTCTCACCTTACCTCTGGAATTCAGCTCTTTTGTCCATGTTTGGACCAAGGCTGTAATAAGGTCTGGAGCCGAGTGGACCTGGCAGAACCCAAACTGGGCACCGGTGAGCAGGTTATTGGTGAGTAAGTGCCGCTTGATAACACTGTCGACGACACCTTCCATCACTTTGCTGATGATTGAGAGTAGACTGAATTGGCCGTATTGGATTTGTCCTGCTTTTTGTGAACAGTACACATCTGGGCAGTTTTCCACATTGTCGGATAGATGCCAGTGTTGTAGCTGTACTGGAGCAGCTTGGCTAGAGGCTTGGCTAGTTCTGGAGCACAGGTCTTTAGCACGACAACCGAGATATTGTCGGGGCCCATAGCCCTTGCGGATCCAGTGTGCTCAGCTATTTCTTTATATCACATGGAGTGAATCGAATTGGCTGAAGATTGACCTCTGTGATGGTGGGTACCTCAGGAGGAGGTCGAGATGCATCTTCCAATTGTCACTTCTGGTTGAAGATGGTTGCAAACCCTTCAGCCTTGTCTTTTGCACTCACGTGCTAGGCTCCGCCATCATTGAGGATGGGGATGTTCATGAAGCCGTCTCCTTCTGTTAGTTGTTTAGTTTCCCACCACCATTCACGACTGGGTGTGGCAGGACTGCAGAGCTTTGATCTGATACATTGATTGTGGGATTGGTTAGTTCTGTCTATAGCATGCTGCTTCCGCTGTTTAGCATGCATGTAATCCTGTGTTGTAGCTTCCCTAAGTTGGCATCTCATTTTTAAGTACGCCTGGTACTGCTCCTGGTATGCTCTTCTGGTAGTCATATGATTGGTGGAAGGTAGTCTGTCCAACTGTGGACCTCCAGATTGTTCACAGGGAATACCAGAAGGATCAGTAATGTTTCTTAATAGTAGCATATCAGGCTGAGAAATGCCTTGATCAGTTGCAGCAAGTAGCTCACAATCTTCCAATGAGATACCAGAAGAAATGTGACCAGGATTGAACAGCATCAGGCTGTTGTCATGAATTCCAACATTGTCCTTTACAGCTCAGCAGTGCCTTTGTTATGCCACTTTAGTGAACATCTCCTCACAGGTAACATTGATCTGTCTCAGCACATATGTATCTCTCTCTATAAGATGAAAAAACATTTTTGCTTGTGGCTCACAGAAATTTTTCACTTAAACTATCAAAGCCTTGGGAAGTTTTACTACTTTAAGGAAGCTATATAAATGCAAGTCATTGTAGTAACTGCAAGCTAGTCTTGGCAAATAGACTCCACGTCAGACTAAACAATACTCTGAACCCTCAGACACAACCATTTTGTCTTATGTCACCCATTCCAGATGTTCCAAGCCAAAAACATTGCAAGATATATCTCAGGTAGTGTCAACTCTTGGATCCCATGTAGCCCAACATTTTGCGCATCTTTGATGAAGTTAGATTTAGCTTGACTTTCTTCTCTACAATGTGTAATCTGTCACTAACATCCTGCCATCTTCTGTGGAAAGTGGACATGGCTCTGTCTCGGCTTTGCTTTCTTATTATGTGGATTGGGTTGTGTGCCAGAGCCAAATATTGCTGTCCCCCTGGCCAGTACCTTTTGCAAATCACATTCACCACTGCATCATTAAAATGTGTGACCTTCTAGTCAACTTTTCCATAGTAAGTTTCCATTCAGCACATCTGTATTAGCAAAATGTTCATTACTTACCGGGGTCAGGAGGCTAACTTTGTTCTTGGGAAGGTGCCAAACTCTGATAAAACTCTGTGGTTGATTGAAAATGATTATTAAACCTGACAAAGATTAGGCCGCATTGGGAAGCTTTAACATTCCCACCTGTTCATAAGTCCTTTCAATTTGATGATAAGAAGATCCATTAGCAGTTCAATGTTCTGACATTCAGAATTTCACTTCCCTTCACCTGGTAATTTGCCACAGATTTGGTTTGCATTTATAACTCCGTTATGCTTAAAATATTAATTTATTTTTAAATTTGGACATTACTGATAAGGTCTGAGTTTAGCAACCAACTTCCAATGCCAAATTCGCAAGTTAGCATTTTCTTATAATGTGCAAGACGCAATCAGCTGGGAGTTCTCATTTGCACGGTTTTCTCCCCCACTCTTGGTTCTGATCCTGGCCAGTTGCTTTCTCTAATCCCTTCCTTCTGTTCCACTTCTAGACTGTTAAGATTCAATATTTTGGGAAAATACATACAGCATTTATGTCACAGTGAAGCTGAACTGGATTCAGTTATCGAGTGAACCAGGTGATGTAATCATTGTCCGAGCTAATGTTTTCCAAGTATTGCAGGAAACCGATTCTTCAGTTTGTCAGCTTTATACAAATTAATCAGTTTTCCTGTCTTAAACTAGAATCTGTAGCTATGAATACAGTGGGAATCGGATAGTAAGACTCCATGTCAGACATAACTCAGAACATTGGAGACCAGATCCAGCATCCCCACCTATTACAAATCCGAGGGAAATATGACTCTGTTCATAGTTTTTTGCAATATGGATGCAATACTAATCCCGTTATTCACATTTTTAAAACATTTGCAGTTGCAATGAATCACAAAAGACTGACATTATTCAAATCTAATATAACTGTGGTTGTTGCAGTAATTATAAGAGTAGCAGGATGCAAAATAGCTCCAATAATCACAGCTGAACAAATTATACAAATTTGTGTCCAGGGACAACAAATCTCACAGCCACAATCATAAAACCAGAACCTGCAGCATCTGGTGGTATCTACCATTATATTTTGGGCACTGAGAAAAAAGTACAGTCAGCGCTACTCTGGTGATATGCCAGGTGTTAATTATGTAGCAGGAGGTCGATATAGGTTTGCCAACATTGGCTGGATGTATTCCGGGAAGTTACTTCTTGTGACTTCCCGCACTTCAAGCAATTTACACTTCAGAAAGTTTGTGACTTTAAAATGAATGGGCCAAAGATTGCAGTCGGCGGTGTACCTTCGCAGTACGCTGTCGATCTGCGAAGAGAATACGCACTTAACTGATGGCGGCCCTCCTGCGGAAACTTGCGCTCTGACACTGCAAGTAGGAGGGCAGCGTAATGGCCCAGAGAGCCCAGGGACACAGCCTGTGTAGAAGTGTACCTGGGATCACATGGACCTGGTCCTCCAATCAGAAAACAGATTGTCGATCTTTCATTCATTTAAATTACAATACTTCATTACTACAGCCTTTAAAATACTATCCGAGTTGGCTTGTATCATGGGAATCCGATTAATTACTCATAATTCCCACTCCTAAACAAAAACTGTGCAGAAAGTTAGGAAATATTTTTTTTAACTAGCAGCTTTATCATACTCTAGGATTGTTTCTCGTTAAAGCTTTTAAGGCATTTAATTTTTTTTTATAAAGCATTTTTTTAATTTCATATATCCCCTCACACTATGCCGTAAACCAGCTGTGAAATTCACATACGTAATTGCTGGGCAGTTGTTGGGCAATTAGCCCAGCTCAGTGCCAGCAATAGGTTTTTGGAGGTGGAGCGGATAGTCTGTTAACGGGAACGTTGACAGACTGCAGGTTCGAGATTTAGCGCATGCCACTACATCATAGCCACTACAAAACTGGGCCAATAACTTAAATTCACTGAGTATAAGCTAATCTTGCATTTCATGAAACAAATCATCATCATAGGCAGTCCCTCGGAATCGATGAAGACTTGCTTCAACTCAAAACATGAGTCCTTAGGTGGCCGAACAGTCCAATATGAGAACCACAGTTCCTGTCACAGGTGGGGCAGATAGTTGTTGAGGGAAAGGGTGGGTGGGACAGGTTTGCCGCACGCTCTTTCCGCTGCCTGCGCTTAATTTCTGCATGCTCTCGGCGATGAGACTCGAGGTGCTCGGCCCTCTCCCGGATGCACTTCCTCCACTTCGGGTGGTCTTTGGCCAGGGTCACCCAGGTATCAATGGGGATGTTGTATTTTATCAGGGAGGCTTTGAGGGTGCCCTTGTAATGTTTCCTCTGCCGACCTTTGGTTCGTTTGCCGTGAAGGAGTTCCGAGCTGAGCGCTTGCTTTGGGAGTCTCATGTCTGGCATGCAAACAGTGTGGCCTACCCAGTGGAGCTGATCAAGTGTGGTCAGTGCTTCAATGCTGAGGATGTTGGCCTGGTCGAGGATGCTAATGTTGGTGCGTCTGTCCTCCCAGCGGATTTGCAGGATCTTGCGGAGACATCGTTGTGGCATTTCTCCAGCGACTCGGGTTGTCTACTGTACATTGTCCATGTCTCTGAGCCATACAGGAGGGTGGGTATTACCACAGCCCTGTAGACCATGAGCTTGGTGGCAGATTTGAGGGCCTGGTCTTCGAACACTCTTTTCCTCAAATGGCTGAAGGCTGCACTGGTGCACTGGAGACAGTGTTGAATTTCGTCATCAATGTCTGCGCTTGTTGATAAGAGGCTCCCGAGGTATGGGAAATGGTCCACATTGTCCAGGGTGGTGCCGTGGATCTTAATGCCTGGGGGGCAGTGCTGTGTGCTACAAACAACACATATGAAAACATTCTGATTAACAAAATATAAACAAACACTGCAACCAAATCATAAGTTACACGGTTTTCAGGGATTGTTCGCCTTAGAGCAGAGGAGATTAAGGGGCAATTTAATAGATTTATTCATAATCATGAAGGGTTTTGAGAGAGTAAATAAGGAGAAACTCTTTCCAGAAGTCACAGATTTAAGGTGGTTGGCAAATGAATCGGGGGAAGATGAGCAGAAATTGTTTTATGCACTGAATGTTACGATCTGAAAGGGCAGTTGAAACAGATACAATTATAACTTTCAAAAGGGAATATATATATATATATATAAAATAGTCTACAATACTGCTTTAGGCCTACTTCTGGGCCTCGCTGTAACCAGGGCCTCTGGCTCCAACTTCTGACCACTGACCTTAGCAACAATTTAAATCTGTCTGCTGACCTGCGGGCCATCCATAATTATTTTACCAGACTTGACCATTGCTTTACTCTACCTTGTGCATTACCTTTCTTGGTCTTTGCTGTGCCTTTGAGGTCATAATAAAACCCCCAGTCACAAGTTGATTACTGTCTAACTTCACACTGGCTGATCTGTCTATTTTGCCCAAGCTTCAGACCCTGCCTACTATGAGCAACCATTAGGGAAAAGAAAGGTCCTACGACAAATGTGAGTGTGCATATTTGTCCACTGGTTGTAGTGGGTCCAGCGATGCTCAGAGCTGTCAATAGTGCGAGAGTATCTGATCAATTTATGATCAAAAAGTCACAAATTTTTTTCAACACTGGGAGATGTATTTGCTTTTAGTTACTTGTTGATGTCATGTATGTAACCTTTATGTAACAACACTGCAATACTGTATATACGTAAGAAATGCACACCTTGACCACAGGGGGTGAACTTGTGGGAGACACTCCTCACCTGGTCATCCAGGAATATAAAGGGAGGTCCCACGCAGGGTCATCACTTCTTGGTCCTGTGAATAAAGGTTCAGGTCATGGAGTGACCTTGTCCATGGAATGTGCCTCATGTGGATTTGTGGTATTGTGTAAGGACTTTACATTGGCGACGAGAAACGGGAATCAACGACCCACGAGAATGGCCACTGGCAGCACAGATGAACGGTACTGTGTGGTGAGGACTGGGACGATTTCATTGAGAGGCTCCAGCAGAGTTTTGTCACGAAGGACTGGTTGGGAGACGCAGCGGCCGACAAGCGAAGGGCTCATCTGCTGACCAGCTGTGGACCCAAGACTTACGCGCTCATGAAAGACCTGCTAGCACCCGAGAAGCCGGCGGAAAAAACCTTTGAAGAGCTCAGCAAACTAATCGGTGAGCACCTCAACCAGCGAGCAGCGTACACATGGCCCGATACAGATTCTATACACACCGACATCGGGAAGGACAGAGCATACCGGATTTCATTGCGGATCTCCGGTGCTTGGCCAGCCTCTGTAAGTTCACAGACGCCTGCAGGGGGGAGATGCTAAGGGATTTCTTTATTGAGGGCATCGGTCATGCTGGGATTTTCAGAAAGCTAATTGTGACCTTGGAAGCGGCGGCGTTGATGGCTCAGACTTTTATGGCGTGGGAGGAGGAAACCAAGATAATATACGCGCGCAATTCTGGATTAGGGAGTCAATATCATAAATGCGACACAGATCCCCGCAGACAGGCAAGGGCAGTTCGAGGCACCCCAGGCAGCAATAGACCCAAGAGTAAGTCTCCAACAGAGACAATAGCAGGCTGAACGGACATTTACGCTCCCCCAGTGGACAATGCGGCCCGGGATGGGGCCATTGACACCCACTAACAGGGTGCTCAAGAGCAGTCAAAGGGACAATCAGTGAGGAATGCCTTGCAACAGCTCTTTTGTTCACAACAATGGGAATCTCAGTTCATGCTAGAAGTGTGGGGGAAGACATGCTGCCAGGACCTGTAGGTTTCAACAGTTCGTCTGCAGAAATTGTAACCTCACTGGCCATTTAGCCAGAATGTGCAGAAAGCCTGTAACCAGGCTAATATACGAGGTGGATGAACGAGATGAGGGGTCTGCGAGGCTGGATGACGTTTGGGGCAAATCAATGGATGCTGAAGTTCAGCGGGTTCATGTGGCAAACATTCACAGCTCATATACCAAAATGCCACCTATGATGACGGCATCCCTGTACGCATGAAGTTGGACACGGGGGCCAGCCAGTCACTCATGAGTGTTCAACAATTCGAAAAGCCGTGGCCACTCAAAGCCAGCAGACCCAAACTAGAATGCATTGAGATGCAATTACGGACGTACACCAAAGAAATCATACCAGTGCTAAGCAATGCAATGTTGGTGGTCACACACAATGGATCGGTGAACTGGCTGCCGCTCTGGATTGTCCCAGGCAATGGTCCCGCACTGTTAGGGAGGAGCTGGTTAGCTGAGATGAACTGGAAATGGGGGGATGTGCACGCCATGTCATCTGTGGAGCGAAGCTCATGCTCACATGTCCTACAGCAATTTGAGTCACTATTTCAACCTGGTGTCGGGACGTTCAAAGGTACCAAAGTAGTGGTAGCATCATCCCGGACGCCAGACCAGTGCACCACAAAGCCAGAGCTGTGCCGTATGTGATGCGGGAGAAAATTGAGAGCGAGTTGGACCGGTTGCTGAGAGAGGGCATCATCTCGCCCGTTGAATTC
The DNA here is from genome assembly GCF_044704955.1 of Pristiophorus japonicus. Classification (NCBI taxonomy): domain Eukaryota; kingdom Metazoa; phylum Chordata; class Chondrichthyes; family Pristiophoridae; genus Pristiophorus; species Pristiophorus japonicus. Next base: position 42,036,337 of record NC_091983.1, on the reverse strand, counting down.
TGCGACTGGGCAAACCCCATCGTTCCCATCCTAAAAGCGGATGGCTCGGTCAGGATCTGTGACGACTACAAGGCCACTATCAACCGGGTGTCCCTGCGAGACCAATACCCGCTCCCGAGAGCAGGGGACCTTTTTGCCATGCTGGCAGGCGGCAAGCTGTTCACCAAGTTGGACCTCACTTCAGCCTACATGACCCAAGAACTGGCCGACGAATCTAAACTACAGACCACCATCACCACGCACAAGGGACTGTTTGTTTACAAAAGGTGTCCGTTTGGCATTCGATCAGTGGCCTCGATTTTTCAAAGAAACATGGAAAGCCTGCTCAAATCTATTCCTGGAACAATCGTATTTCAGGACGACATCCTCATCACCAGTCGTGACACCAAGGAACACCTCCACAACCTGGAGGAGGTGCTACATCGACTGGACCGGGTAGGCCTGCGACTCAAGAAGTCTAAGTGTGTGTTTTAGCCTCCCGAGGTCGAGTTCCTGGGCAGGAGGGTTGCTGCAGACGGAACGGAGGCGATTCGACGAGCGCCCAGACCCTGCAACACATCGGAGTTGCGTTCATTTCTGGGACTCTTGAACTATTTCTGGAACTTTCTGCCGAACTTAAGCACATTGTTGGAGCCGCTACACATGCTCCTGCGTAAGGGTTGTGATTGGTTTTGGGGGGACTGTCAGGAACGGGCTTTCAATCGGGTGCGGAACCTACTTTGTTCAAATAAGTTGTTGACCCTGTACGACTCCCAGAAATTGGTTCTGACATGTGATGCATCGTCCTATGGGGTTGCGTGCGTCTTGCAGCAGGGTAACGCTGAGGGCCAACTACAACCTGTGGCTTATGCCTCCAGGTCGCGCTCTCAAGCTGAACGGGGATATGGGATGGTCGAGAAGGAAGCACTCGCATGTGTCTATGGGATGAAAAAGATGCACCAGTACCTTTTTGGCAGGAGGTTCAAATTATAAATGGACCACAAGCCATTAACATCCCTGTTGTCAGACAGCAAGGCTGTCAATGCCAATGCCTCAGCTCGCATACAGCGATGGGCTCTCACACTCGCTGCGTATGACTACACCATCCGGCACCGGCCCGGCACCAGAATTTGCACTGACACGCTCAGCAGGCTTCCACTGGCCAGCACCGAGGGGGCAGTGGAGCAAAGCGCTGAGATGGGCATGGCTGTTGATGCCTTTGACAGCGCAGGCTCCCCCATCACAGCCCGCCAGATCAAAATCTGGACCAACAGAGATCCCCTCCTATCCTTGATTAAGAAATTTGTCCTGACTGGGGATTGGGCGCCTGCACACGGAGCATGCCCTGAGGAGGTCAGACCGTTTCACAGACGGATGGATGAGCTCTCCATCCAAGCCGACTGCCTACTATGGGGCAGCCGGGTAGTCATGCCCCAGAGGGGCAGGGAAGCATTCATCAGGGAACTCCATAGTGAGCACCCAGGCATTGTGCTGATGAAGGCCATTGCCCGGTCACATGTGTGATGGCCGGGAATTGATTCAGACCTGGAACATTGTGTTCGCAGGTGCATGACATGTGCCCAGCTAGGTAATGCCCCCAGGGAGGTCCCGCTCAGCCCATGGCCCTGGCCCACCAGGCCATGGTCACGTATTCACATAGACTACGCGGGCCGGTTCATGGGAAAAATGTTTCTCATTGTGGTTGATGAATATTCAAAATGGATCGAATGCATCATTTTGAATTTGTGCACGACATCCACCACCGTGGAGAGTCTGCGCGCGGTCTTTGCGACCCACGGCTTGCCGGACATCCTTGTTAGCGATAATGGTCCATGTTTCACAAGCTACGAATTCCGGGAGTTCATGTCGGGTGATGGCATTAACCATATCAGAACAACACCATTCAAGCCGGCCTCCAATGGCCAGGTGGAATATGCAGTCCAAATCATAAAACAAGGCATGCTCCTAATTCAAGGACCTTCCCTTCAATACCGCCTATCGCGCCTCCTGCTGGCCTATAGGTCCCGACCGCACTTGCGGTCCTGCCCACGGAGCTACTCATGAAACGAACACTCAAAACGCGGCTGTCCCTCGTTCATCCAGTCCTGTCCGACATTGTTGAGGGCAAGCGCCAGTCCCAAAATGAGTACCATGACCCAAATTCAAGGGGGAGATGTATAGAAATTGATGACCCCGTATTTGTTCTCAATCACGCTTTGGGGCCCAAATGGCTTGAGGGTACTGTAATAGACAAAGAGAGGAATAGGGTCATAGTGGTGAAACTTAACAATGAGCAGATGTGCCGCAAGCATCTGGACCAAGTAAAAAAAAGGTTCAGTATGGACACTGAGGAACCTGAGGAAGATCATGAGATGGTATTCACACCACCGCCAGTGAACGAGCAACAAGAACATTCAGCAGCATGCACAATCCCTGCGGTCAGCCCGGACAGGCCGGAATCACCACAGGTGACAGACAACGCATACCAAGGCTCAACACCAGAGCCCCAACTGCGGCGCTTCACGAGAGAAAGGTTACATACATGACAGTTACTATAGCTGGGGTAGGCTTTCATGTGTGGTACACATCGGGTGGGTGGTGGGCAGAGCGATTGGGATACCCTCCCGATGGCACCGCGAGAGGCTTGAATCATTTTTATGGTCGGGCCTCATTTTAATATTCACGGCTGACTGGCCGCTCACTGACTTTGGGCAGGTGCAGGGAATCTGGGAGCTCTTATGCGGAAATGTGCTGGCATTTTCATCCCGAGGGATGGCTGCGGAGTGTTGGGCATTGGCGGGTCAATTGTTGTGGGGCCAGGAAGAACATTACCGCCCCTCCTGGTCCCACACAATCACAACAGAAACCTGCCTGTCCCACTTTTACAGTGGCTTCAAGCAGTCCCTTTAAGGAGTGCTGGTTAAGCCCCTCTATATCCAGTGCCATTGCATTGAGCTTCTACTGAAGTCATCAGCCTCCAATTTACTCTGTAAGTTGCAGTTCCTGCCTGTTTCCATCAGGAGCGTTGGCCATTTCTCTGATGGCCCCAATCAATTTGATGGTGGAGAGTATGTCAGCCGGACAGGAGTAGTGAGTTATTCATTCCAATTTTGAGAGCGCTACCACCCTTTCTCTGCCCCCCTCCCCACCCTCCCAAAATGGGAATGAAAATCAGGGCCAACGTATGACTCATTCCAAGTGGGTGAGGGTTGTCGGGCCCAGGTGCTCCTTTTCTTTTTCCCAGGAAACATCATGAATTGTTCAGACATGTTTACAGTTTTCGACAGAGCAGTGTCTTGTGTTTAACAACAACAACTTGCATTTATATAGCATCTTTAATGCATTAAAACATCTCAAGGTGCTTCCCGGGAACGTCAGCAAGCAAATGTTTAAGGAACCTATGAATTGATGCTGATGCAAGTGCTGTTCTGTTCCAATGTTGAGATTTCAGACATTGCGACAGATTTTTTTCAATTTCATTTTGTCGCCACTTGCGTTGCAATCTTAGCTGTCGCTCTGACCTTCTACAATATTCCCATTCCTCAGCTCACTGTCTACTAGATCCCTTAAACAGCAAAGGCCTCATCATGTGCTAACACCATGTAGCCCCCAGCAGAAAGAGTGAAACATAGAAATTGTCGTGTAAATCACCCAATATTAGATTTTAAACATTGCTATCAAACAGTGAGTCATAAAAATGCTGCTGTCCCGCATCATATTTGAGACTGAGAATTTATTTGCACCTCGAGAAAAAAGGCATGCCGTAAGGGACTTTACAGCAACTGAAGGCTATTCAGCTATTGAAAGGAAAAGCATCATCATTGGCTTGCAGTCAGGGGAATGGGGGAGTACTGCTGAAATATTGTTGTGATCCAGTCACTTTATCATTGTGAATAACTGTTTCCACGCCACAGGTGAGGACAATAGCACAAGCAGTTGCAGAGTAAGAATAAGATCGAGGTCACAAGCAATATTTCAGCAAGTCTTGAATCCCTGCACAAGCGTTTTCTCTGATATAAGACATATTATTGCGCAATTCCGTTAGGAAAGTTACACGGTTGGATATCTCACGCAGCGATACAGAGAGGCTAGCATGAGATCAGAAATGTCACGTTGGATTTGCACTAAGTGCCTTTAAGAATCTGAAACTAAAATATATTGGGCTAGATTTTCAGTTCGAGGCTTGTTAGGGTGCTAATGGCGGCAGGGTGGTACATTTTGCGCCAGGGAATGGTTTGCACCGGCATCCACAAAATTCAGCAGCTGGGCCCTGAGAGTGGAGCGGAGTGCTAAGGGAGGCGTTCCACACCTCTCATTGGGCGCTAGGCCGGGTGAGCAACTGAAAATCTGTTGCTAAAGTACAGCCTCGGAGTACCCTAAGAGAGGCCTCCCTGCCAAAAATTAAAATGGGACACAAATGACAGAAAACATTCGCAATCTATTACTGACCCAAAATAAAGATAAATCGCAAAAAAGAAAACAGTAAAAACCAATCACACTTACCTCATGCAGTCATTCCTTCCCTCACCGCCGCCGGAACAGATCGGACCGCCCGCTTTCCCTGGCATTCCCACTAGGGGGCGGTGCGGGTGCGGCTCCAACCACATTTCACACATTCGAAACCGGGGGTGTTGCACGATGCTCCCGGGTGCTACTGCTTAGCGCCACCGCAAAACCGGCACCAAATGTCCCGGCGGGGCACTGGAAGCTGGCTTTCCAGAGCCATTACCGCCGCTCCGGGGCACTAACAGAGGCAGAATCAAACCGAACATCCAGCCCATTATTTTGGACCATGTTTTTGCATCTATGCGTATGGCATAACAAACCTGGAAGGGCAGAACACACACACACACACACACACACACACACACGACTCAGAAGCTCAGGCAACATCTGAGGAGAGCAAAAATGGTAAGCGTTCAGTAGATTTTTCAAAAGAATGGATATCGTGTGAAGTTGTGCATCCATATGTATTAGCTGTGATTAAAACTGCTTGAATATTGTCCTATCAATGAGATGATCATTACTACATTGGGTTATCAGCACTAAAAATCCAGAGATTGGTGTTTTACAGAAGCGTTGATAACCATTGCAGCTATTTATTTCAGAACCTTTTCTTCCCTTCTCCCCCCCTCCTCCCCATCTTCATGTGCCGTTGTTATTTTTGTCGTGTAATTACTTTCACTGTGATGACGTCAATAGCTGAAAATGAGTCAGTTTACATAAAAATAAAGAACAGAAGAGCGAAAGGAAGATTAACTGCTTCGGGATAGAACTGCAGAGGTTAAATGTTGGAAAATAAATACTGGAACAGTATCAATAGATCATTTTAAAAAAAAAGCACAAGATCATGTGTAAAAGCAACTAAGGGCAATGAAATACAATTGTATACTTCATGCTTGTGCTGATAGGCAAACGAAGATAGGAAAAAAGCCACAGATGTAAACCAAAATAAGATTCTGTACAGTTTACTTGGGCAAAAATGAGGAAGTAGCAAGCAATGATGTTCTCTGGATTGTTGCATTCAAATGGCAGCCTGAGGCCTTGGGCCTAATGCCCGAGCCATCCTTTTCATCTTCAGTTGATTGATTTAAAATGAAAGCTGAAGTTTTGTAACATGTCCTCACAGTGGCCGATGCAGGCAAACATTATGAGAACAAGGAATGAGCACAGTCTATTCAGCCAATAAAACACCTTGCTTTATAAACCACGCACCACCTGTGCTGCCCTGGGTTCTGTTCGAAATTAATATTTAAAGGAAAAGTTCTGCAAAATTTCTGCCTCCATCCAAAAATAATTAGGCAAACTTAAAGAATGCCCATCTACCTTAGATGAATCATTTGAAACTGGTTGCCTTCCTTGCCACGGCATTTGCAAGATCCCAGTTGCTCAGGAATGATCGTGTTCCATGGAAGATATGACCACATCGCTCCCGACTGATCCTTAAAGGTTTAATCCTGCTCCGTCCTAGAGATTTAGCCAGCTCTTCTTTTCATTCAGGGGAATTAATTGACACCACATATGTAAAGTCCTTACACAATACCCCAGATCCACACGAGGCACGTTCTATGGACAAGGTCACTCTGTGACCTGAACCTTTATTCACAGGACCAAGAAGTGATGACCCTGTGTGGAACCTCCCTTTATATACCTGGATGACCAGGTGAGGAGTGTCTCCCACAAGTTCACCGCCTATGGTCAAGGTGTGCATTTCTTACGTATATACAGTATTGCAGTGTTGTTACATAAAGGTTACATACATGACATCACCTCCCCCTCAACATCTTATTGGGATCATAGGTTAAGTCTCTCGGGTGGTCTGCGCTCTCTCGTGGAGCGCCGCAGTTGGGGCTCTGGTTGTTGAGCCTTGGTATGCGTTGTCTGTCACCTGTGGTGATTCCGGCCTGTCCAGGCTGACCGCAGGGACTGTGCATGCTGCTGAATGTTCTTGTTGCTCGTTCACTGGTGGTGGTGTGAATACCATCTCATGATCTTCCTCAGGTTCCTCAGTGTTCATGCTGAAACTTTTTTTTACTTGGTCCAGATGCTTGCGGCATATCTGCCCATTGTTAAGTTTAACCACTATGACTTTATTCCCCTCTTTGTCTATTACAGTACCCTCAAGCCATTTGAGCCCCAAAGCATGATTGAGAACAAATACGGGGTAATTTATTTCTATACATCTCCCCCTTGAATTTCGGTCATGGTACTCATTTTGGGACTGGCGCTTGCCCTCAGCAATGTCGGACAGGACTGGATGAATGAGGGACAGCCGCGTTTTGAGTGTTCATTTCACTCCGCAGGCGGGACCCCCATGAGCGAGTGCGGTCGGGACCTATAGGCCAGCAGGAGGCGCGATAGGCGGCATTGAAGGGAGGGTCCTTGAATCCGGAGCATGCCTTGTTTTATGATTTAGACCGCACGTTCCACCTGGCCATTGGAAACCGGCTTGAACGGTGCTGTCCTGACATGGTTAACGCCATTACCCGACATGAACTCCCGGAATTGGTAGCTTGTGAAACATGGGCCATTATCGCTAACAAGGATGTCCGGCAAGCCGTAGGTCGCAAAGACCGCACGTAGACTCTCCACAGTGGTGGATGTCGTGCACAAATTCAAAATGATGCACTTGATCCATTTCGAGTACACATCAACAACAATGAGGAACACTTTTCCCATGAACAGGGCTGCGTAGTCTGCGTGAATACGTGACCATGGCCTGGTGGGCCAGGACCACGGGCTGAGCTGGGCCTCCCTGGAAGCATTACCTAGCTGGGCACACGTCGTGCACCTGCGAACACAGTGTTCGAGGTCTGAATCAATTCCCGGCCACCACACATGTGACCGGGCAATGGCCTTCATCAGCACAATGCCTGGGTGCTCGCTGTGGAGTTCCCTGATGAATGCTTCCCTGCCCCTCTGGGGCATGACTACCCGGCTGCCCCATAGTAGGCAGTCGGCTTGGATGGAGAGCTCATCCATCCGTCTGTGAAACGGTCTGACCTCCTCAGGGCATGCTCCGTGTGCAGGCGCCCAATCCCCAGTCAGGACACATTTCTTAATCAGGGATAGGAGGGGATCTCTGTTGGTCCAGATTTTGATCTGGCGGGCTGTGAGGGGGGAGAGTGCACTGCCGAAGGCATCGACAGCCATGACCATCTCAGCGCTTTGCTCCGCTGCCCCCTCAGTGCTGGCCAGTGGAAGCCTGCTGAGTGTGTCAGCACAATTTTCGGGGCCGGGCCGGTGCCGGATGGTGTAGTCATATGCAGCGAGCGTGAGAGCTCATCACTGTATGCGAGCTGACGCATTGGCATTGACAGCCTTGCTGTTATGTATTGATGTGTGTAACGTCCTGGTACCTTAAATGTATAATAAGCAGAATGGTACACCACAGAGGGCGCTGTGGTGGGAGAGCTGAAAGTACCTGCACGATGCAGTATAAAAGGCTGACCACCACACCTGAGAGTCACTCTGAGGCTGTTCAATAAAGGACGAAGGTCACAGCAGTTAGATTAACACCAGACTGTGTGGAGTCAGTGATTGTGTGCTACATACACAACACTGGCTGTCTGACAGCAGGGATGTTAATGGCTTGTGGTCCGTTTCTAATTCGAACCTCCTGCCAAAAAGATACTGATGCATCTTTTTCACCCCATAGACACATGCGAGTGCTTCCTTCTCAACTACCCCATATACCTGTTCAGCTTGAGAGAGCAACCTGGAGGCATAAGCTATAGGTTGTAGTTGGCCATCAGCGTTACCCTGCTGCAACATGCACCCAACCCCATAGGACGATGTATCACATGTCAGAACCAATTTCTTACGGGGGTCGTACAGGGTCAACAACTTATTTGAACACAGTAGGTTCCGCGCCCGATTGAAAGCCCATTCCTGACAGTCCCCCCAAAACCAATCGCAACCCTTACGCAGGAGCACATGTAGCGGCTCCAACAATGTGCTTAAGTTCGGCAGAAAGTTCCCGAAATAGTTCAAGAGTCCCAGAAATGAACGCAACTCCGGTGTGTTGCAGGGCCTGGGCGCTCGTCGAATCGTCTCCATTTTGGATTTGGTAGGCCGAATCCCATCTGCAGCAACCCTCCTGCCCAGGAACTCGACCTCGGGAGGCTAAAACACATACTTAGACTTCTTGAGTCGCAGGCCTACCCGGTCCAGTAGACGTAGCACCTCCTCCAGGTTGTGGAGGTGTTCCTCGGCATCAGGACCGGTGATGAGGATGTCGTCCTGAAATATGATTGTTCCGGGAATGGATTTGAGCAGGCTTTCCATGTTTCTTTGGCATTCGATCAGCGGCCGCGATTTTTCAAACGGGCACCTGTTGTAAACAAACAGTCCCTTGTGCGTAGTGATGGTGGTCTGTAGTTTAGATTCGTTGGCCAGTTCTTGGGTCATGTAGGCTGAAGTGAGGTCCAACTTGGTGAACAGCTTGCCGCCTGCCAGCGTGGCAAAAAGGTCCTCCGCTCTCGGGAGTGGGTATTGGTCTTGTAGGGACACCCGGTTGATAGTGGCCTTGTAGTCACCACAGATCCAGACCGAGCCATCCGCTTTTAGGACAGGAACGATGGGGCTCGCCCAGTCGCTGAATTCAACGGGCGAGATGATGCCCTCTCTCAGCAACCAGTCCAACTCGCTCACGATTTTCTCCCGCATCACATACCACACAGCTCTGGCTTTGTGGTGCACTGGTCTGGCGTCCGGGGTGATGCGTATCATCACTTTGGTACCTTTCAACATCCCGACACCAGGTTGAAATAGTGACTTAAATTGCTGTAGGACCTGTGAGCATGAATTTGGCTCCACAGATGACATGGCGTGCACATCCCTCCATTTCCAGTTCATCTCAGCTAACCAGCTCCTCCCTAACAGTGCGGGACCATTGCCTGGGACAATCCAGAGCGGCAGCCGGTTCACCGATCCATTGTGTGTGACCGCCAACATTGCATTGCCTAGCACTGGAATGATTTCTTTGGTGTACGTCCGTAATTGCATCTCAATGCATTCTAGTTTGGGTCTGCTGGCTTTGAGTGGCCACAGCTTTTCGAATTGTTGAACACTCATGAATGACTGGCTAGCCCCTGTGTCTAGCTCCATGCGTACAGGGATGCCGTTGAATCAGACTTTCATCATCATAGGTGGCATTTTGGTATATGAGCTGTGAATGTTTGCCACATGAACCCGCTGAACTTCAGCATCCATTGATTTGCCCCAAGCATCATCCTGCCTCGCAGACCCCTCATCTGGTTCATCTGCCTCATACATTAGCCTGGTTACAGGCTTTCTGCACATTCTGGCTAAATGGTCACTGAGGTTACATTTCTGCAGACGAACTGTTGAAACCTGCAGGTCCTGGCAGCATGTCTTCCCCCACACCTCCAGCATGAACTGAGATTCCCATTGTTGTGAACAAAAGAGCTGTTACAAGGCATTCCTCGCTGATTGTCCCTTTGACTGCTCTTGAGCACCCTGTTAATGGGTGTCAATGGCATCATCCCGGGCAGCATTGTCCACTGGGGGGGGGGCGTAAATGTCCGTTCAGCCTGCCATTGTCTCTGTTGGAGACTTACTCTTGGGGCTATTGCTGCCTGGGGTGTCTCGAACTGCCCTTGCCAGTCTGCGGGGCTCTGTGTCGCGTTTATGATATTGACTCCCGAATCCATCGCCATGTTGGAGGCAGAGTTGCACGCATATATTATCTTGGTTTCCTCCTCCCCTGCCTTAAAAGTCTGAGCCATCAACGACACCACTTCCAAGGTCAAGTCCTTGGTCTCAATTAGCTTTCTGAAAATCCCAGCATGACCGATGCCCTCAATAAAGAAATCCCTTAGTATCTCCCCTCTGCAGGCGTCTGTGAACTTAGAGGCTGGCTAAGCGCCGGAGGTCTGCACCGAAATCCGGCATGCTCTGTCCTTCCCGACGTCGGTGGGTATAGAATCTGTGTCGGGCCATGTGTACGCTGCTCGCCGGTTTGAGGTGCTCACCGATTAGTTTGCTGAGCTCTTCAAAGGTTTTGTCCGCCGGCTTCTCGGGTGCTAGCAGGTCTTTAATGAGCGCATAAGTCTTGGGTCCACAGCTGGTCAGCAGATGAGCCCTTTGCTTGTCGGCCGCTGCGTCTCCCAGCCAGTCCTTGGTGACAAAACTCTGCTGGAGCCTCTCAATGAAATCGACCCAGTCCTCACCAACACAGTACCGTTCATTTGTGCTGCCGGTGGCCATTCTCGTGGATCGTTGATTCCCATTTCGCGTCGCCAATGTAAAGTCCTTACACAATACCAGAAATCCACATGAGGCACATTCTATGGACAAGGTCACTCCATGACCTGAACCTTTATTCACAGGACCAAGAAGTGATGACCCTGCGTGGGACCTCCCTTTATATACCTGGATGACCAGGTGAGGAGTGTCTCCCACAAGTTCACCCCCTGTGGACAAGGTGTGCATTTCTTACGTATATACAGTATTGCAGTGTTGTTACATAAAGGTTACATACATGACAACATGCAACGGTGTTTATTGGCAGACTGTTTCACGCGTCCATTGTTCTTTGCCGGGGTGGGGGGGGGGAGGTGCGGGGCGGGGGCGAATACTCTTCAGCCTTGCTTGAGACTGTTTTCATTTTGTACTCGTGCCCTTTACTTCAGTCTCGCTGTCTAAAACTTTCCTGATTTGAGGTGCTAGAAGAGGGAGCCCTGAGGGTGTTTGTGGACAAATCATTGAAGCTGGCAGGCCAGGTTAACAAAGCAGTTGATAAAGTATATGGGATCTTGGGATTTATAAATAAAGGCCTGGGGTAGAAATTGTCCCCTCACCCGAAACGGGACGCTCCCACCCCGTTTCGATGGTTTTTACCGCAGATGTGGTTCAGGTTGTCTCTTTTACGACATTCGGCTCTTTGTTGTTTTTTTTCCCTTGCATTCGGAACGCGATCATACTGGAGACAGTGACTACACCTGAGGGGCAGATACGGAGTGGTGACTACACCTGAGGGGTGGATACAGAGTGGTGACTACACCTGAGGGGTGGATATAGAGTGGTGACTACACCTGAGGGGCGGATACGGAGTGGTGACTACACCTGAGGGGTGGATACGGGGCAGTGACTACACCTGAGGGGTGGATATGGGGCAGTGACTACACCTGAGGGGTGGATACAGAGTGGAGACTACACCTGAGGATCGGTTACGGGGCAGTGACTACACCTGACGGGTGGATACAGAGCGGTGACTACACCTGAGGGGTGGATAGTGAGTGGTGACTACACCTGAGGGGTGGATACGGGGCAGTGACTACACCTGAGGGGTGGATACGGGGCAGTGACTACACCTGAGGGGTGGATACTGGGCGGTGACTACACCTGAGGGGTGGATACGGAGTGGTGACTACACCTGAGGGGTGGATACAGAGTGGTGACTACACCTGAGGGGTGGATATAGAGTGGTGACTACACCTGAGGGGCGGATACGGAGTGGTGACTACACCTGAGGGGTGGATACGGGGCAGTGACTACACCTGAGGGGTGGATATGGGGCAGTGACTACACCTGAGGGGTGGATACAGAGTGGAGACTACACCTGAGGATCGGTTACGGGGCAGTGACTACACCTGACGGGTGGATACAGAGCGGTGACTACACCTGAGGGGTGGATAGTGAGTGGTGACTACACCTGAGGGGTGGATACGGGGCAGTGACTACACCTGAGGGGTGGATACGGGGCAGTGACTACACCTGAGGGGTGGATACTGGGCGGTGACTACACCTGAGGGGTGGATACGGAGTGGTGACTACACCTGAGGGGTGGATACGGAGTGGTGACTACACCTGAGGGGTGGATACGGGGCAGTGACTACACCTGAGGGGTGGATACGGGGTGGTGACTACACCTGAGGGGTGGATACGGGGCAGTGACTACACCTGAGGGGTGGATACAGAATGGTGACTACACCTGAGGGGTGGATACGGGGCAGTGACTACACCTGAGGGGTGGATACGGAGTGGTGACTACACCTGAGGGGTGGATACGGAGTGGTGACTACACCTGAGGGGTGGATACGGGGCAGTGACTACACCTGAGGGGTGGATACGGGGTGGTGACTACACCTGAGGGGTGGATACGGGGCAGTGACTACACCTGAGGGGTGGATACGGGGCGGTGACTACACCTGAGGGGTGGATACGGGGAGGTGACTACACCTGAGGGGTGGATACGGGGCAGTGACTACACCTGAGGGGTGGATACGGGGCAGTGACTACACCTGAGGAGTGGATACGGATCAGTGACTACACCTGAGGGGTGGATATGGGGAGGTGACTACACCTGAGGAGCGGATACGCGGCAGTGACTACACCTGAGGGGTGGATACAGGGCGGTGACTACACCTGAGGGGTGGATATAGAGTGGTGACTACACCTGAGGGGCGGATACGGAGTGGTGACTACACCTGAGGGGTGGATACGGGGCAGTGACTACACCTGAGGGGTGGATATGGGGCAGTGACTACACCTGAGGGGTGGATACAGAGTGGAGAATACACCTGAGGATCGGTTACGGGGCAGTGACTACACCTGAGGGGTGGATACAGAGCGGTGACTACACCTGAGGGGTGGATAGTGAGTGGTGACTACACCTGAGGGGTGGATACGGGGCAGTGACTACACCTGAGGGGTGGATACGGGGCAGTGACTACACCTGAGGGGCAGATACGGAGTGGTGACTACACCTGAGGGGTGGATATGGGGCAGTGACTACACCTGAGGGGTGGATATGGGGCAGTGACTACACCTGAGGGGTGGATACAGAGTGGAGACTACACCTGAGGATCGGTTACGGGGCAGTGACTACACCTGAGGGGTGGATACAGAGCGGTGACTACACCTGAGGGGTGGATAGTGAGTGGTGACTACACCTGAGGGGTGGATACGGGGCAGTGACTACACCTGAGGGGTGGATACGGGGCAGTGACTACACCTGAGGGGTGGATACAGAATGGTGACTACACCTGAGGGGTGGATACGGAGTGGTGACTACACCTGAGGGGTGGATACGGAGTGGTGACTACACCTGAGGGGTGGATACGGGGCAGTGACTACACCTGAGGGGTGGATACGGGGTGGTGACTACACCTGAGGGGTGGATACGGGGCAGTGACTACACCTGAGGGGTGGATACAGAATGGTGACTACACCTGAGGGGTGGATACGGGGCAGTGACTACACCTGAGGGGTGGATACGGAGTGGTGACTACACCTGAGGGGTGGATACGGAGTGGTGACTACACCTGAGGGGTGGATACGGGGCAGTGTCTACACCTGAGGGGTGGATACGGGGTGGTGACTACACCTGAGGGGTGGATACGGGGCAGTGACTACACCTGAGGGGTGGATACGGGGCGGTGACTACACCTGAGGGGTGGATACGGGGAGGTGACTACACCTGAGGGGTGGATACGGGGCAGTGACTACACCTGAGGAGTGGATACGGATCAGTGACTACACCTGAGGGGTGGATATGGGGAGTTGACTACACCTGAGGAGCGGATACGGGGCAGTGACTACACCTGAGGGGTGGATACGGGGAGGTGACTACACCTGAGGGGTGGATACAGGGCGGTGACTACACCTGAGGGGTGGATACGGGGCAGTGACTACACCTGAGGGGTGGATACGGGGCAGTGACTACACCTGAGGGGTGGATACGGGGCAGTGACTACACCTGAGGGGTGGATACGGGGCAGTGACTACACCTGAGGGGTGGATACAGAGTGGTGACTACACCTGAGGGGCGGATACGGGGCAGTGACTAAACCTGAGGGGTGGATACAGGGCAGTGACTACACCTGAGGGGTGGATACGGGGCAGTGACTACACCTGAAGGGTGGATACGGGGCAGTGACTACACCTGAGGGGTGGATACGGATCAGTGACTACACCTGAGGGGTGGATACGGGGTGGTGACTACACCTGAGGGGTGGATATGGGGAGGTGACTACACCTGAGGAGCGGATACGGGGCAGTGACTACACCTGAGGGGTGGATACGGGGCAGTGACTACACCTGAGGGGTGGATACGGGGCAGTGACTACACCTGAGGGGTGGATACGGGGCAGTGACTACACCTGAGGGGTGGATACAGAGTGGTGACTACACCTGAGGAGCGGATACGGGGCAGTGACTACACCTGAGAGGTGGATATGGGGCAGTGACTACACCTGAGGGGTGGATACAGAGTGGTGACTACACCTGAGGGGTGGATACGGGGCAGTGACTACACCTGAGGGGTGGATATGGGGCAGTGACTACACCTGAGGGGTAGATACGGGGCAGTGACTACACCTCAGGGGTGGATACGGGGCAGTGACTACACCTGAGGGGTGGATAGTGAGTGGTGACTACACCTGAGGGGTGGATACGGGGCAGTGACTACACCTGAGGGGTGGATACGGGGCAGTGACTACACCTGAGGAGTGGATACGGGGCGGTGACTACACCTGAGGGGTGGATACGGGGCAATGACTACACCTGAGGAGTGGATACGGGGCAGTGACTACACCTGAGGGGTGGATACGGGGCGGTGACTACACCTGAGGGGTGGATACGGGGTGGTGACTACACCTGAGGGGTGGATACGGGGCAGTGACTACACCTGAGGGGTGGATACGGGGCGGTGACTAAACCTGAGGGGTGGATACAGGGCAGTGACTACACCTGAGGGGTGGATGCGGGGAGGTGACTACACCTGAGGGGTGGATACGGGGCGGTGACTACACCTGAGGAGTGGATACGGGGCAGTGACTACACCTGAGGGGTGGATACGGGGCAGTGACTACACCTGAGGGGTGGATACGGGGCAGTGACTAAACCTGAGGGGTGGATGCGGAGTGGTGACTACACCTGAGGGGTGGATACGGAGTGGTGACTACACCTGAGGAGCGGATACGGGGCAGTGACTACACCTGAGGGGTGGATACGGGGAGGTGACTACACCTGAGGGGTGGATACGGGGAGGTGACTACACCTGAGGGGTGGATACGGGGCAGTGACTACACCTGAGGGGTGGATGCGGGGCAGTGACTACACCTGAGGGGTGGATGCGGGGCAGTGACTACACCTGAGGGGTGGATACAGAGTGGTGACTACACCTGAGGGGTGGATACGGGGCGGTGACTACACCTGAGGAGCGGATACGGGGCAGTGACTACACCTGAGGGGTGGATACGGAGTGGTGACTACACCTGAGGAGCGGATACGGGGCAGTGACTACACCTGAGGAGCGGATACGGGGCAGTGACTACACCTGAGGGGTGGATACAGAGCGGTGACTGCACCTGAGGAGCGGATACAGGGCGGTGACTACACCTGAGGGGTGGATACGGTGCAGTGACTACACCTGAGGAGCGGATACGGGGAAGTGACTACACCTGAGGGGTGGATACGGGGCAGTGACTACACCTGAGGGGTGGATACAGGTCGGTGACTACACCTGAGGGGTGGATATGGGGCGGTGACTACACCTGAGGAGTGGATACGGGGCAGTGACTACACCTGAGGGGTGGATACGGGGCAGTGACTACACCTGAGGGGTGGATACGGGGTGGTGACTACACCTGAGGGATGGATACGGGGAGGTGACTACACCTGAGGGGTGGATACGGGGAGGTGACTACACCTGAGGGGTGGATATGGGGAGGTGACTACACCTGAGGGGGGGATATGGGGCGGTGACTACACCTGAGGGATGGATACGGGGAGGTGACTACACCTGAGGGGTGGATATGGGGCGGTGACTACACCTGAGGGGTGGATACGGGGAGGTGACTACACCTGAGGGGTGGATACGGGGTGGTGACTACACCTGAGGGGTGGATACGGGGTGGTGACTACACCTGAGGGGTGGATACGGGGTGGTGACTACACCTGAGGGGTGGATACGGGGCAGTGACTACACCTGAGGGGTGGATACGGGGCAGTGACTACACCTGAGGGGTGGATACGGGGCGGTGACTAAACCTGAGGGGTGGATACAGGGCAGTGACTACACCTGAGGGGTGGATACGGGGCAGTGACTACACCTGAGGGGTGGATACGGGACAGTGACAACACCTGAGGGGTGGATACGGGGCAGTGACTACACCTGAGGGGTGGATACGGGGAGGTGACTACACCTGAGGGGTGGATACGGGGCGGTGACTACACCTGAGGGGTGATACGGAGCAGTGACTACACCTGAGGGGTGATACGGGGCAGTGACTACACCTGAGGAGTGGATACCTGAGGGGTGGATACGGGGCAGTGACTACACCTGAGGGGTGGATACGGGGCAGTGACTACACCTGAGGGGTGGAAACGGGGCAGTGACTACACCTGAGGGGTGGATACGGGATGGTGACTACACCTGAGGGGTGGATACGGGGAGGTGACTACACCTGAGGGGTGGATACGGGGAGGTGACTACACCTGAGGGGTGGATACGGGGAGGTGACTACACCTGAGGGGTGGATACGGGGCGGTGACTACACCTGAGGGGTGGATACGGGGAGGTGACTACACCTGAGGGGTGGATACGGGGCAGTGACTACACCTGAGGGGTGGATACGGGACAGTGACTACACCTGAGGGGTGGATACGGGGCGGTGACTACACCTGAGGGGTGGATACGGGGAGGTGACTACACCTGAGGGGTGGATACGGAGAGGTGACTACACCTGAGGGGTGGATACGGAGAGGTGACTACACCTGAGGGGTGATACGGGGCAGTGACTACACCTGAGGAGTGGATACGGGGTGGTGACTACACCTGAGGGGTGGATACCTGAGAGGTGGATACGGGGCAGTGACTACACCTGACGGGTGGATACGGGGCAGTGACTACACCTGTGGGGTGGATACGGGGCAGTGACTACACCTGAGGGGTGGATACGGGGCAGTGACTACACCTGAGGGGTGGATACGGGGCAGTGACTACACCTGAGGGGTGGATACGGGGCGGTGACTACACCTGAAGGGTGGATACGGGGCAGTGACTACACCTGAGGGGTGGATACGGGGAGGTGACTACACCTGAGGGTTGGATACGGAGGTGACTACACCTGAGGGGTGGATACGGGGCAGTGACTACACCTGAGGGGTGGATACGGGGCAGTGACTACACCTGAGGGGTGGATACGGGGAGGTGACTACACCTGAGGGGTGGATACGGGGCGGTGACTACACCTGAGGGGTGGATACGGGGCAGTGACTACACCTGAGGGGTGGATACGGGGCAGTGACTACACCTGAGGGGTGGATACGGGGCAGTGACTACACCTGAGGGGTGGATGCGGGGCAGTGACTACACCTGAGGGGTGGATGCGGGGCAGTGACTACACCTGAGGGGTGGATACAGAGTGGTGACTACACCTGAGGGGTGGATACCTGAGAGGTGGATACGGGGCAGTGACTACACCTGACGGGTGGATACGGGGCAGTGACTACACCTGTGGGGTGGATACGGGGCAGTGACTACACCTGATGGGTGGATGCGGGGCACTGACTACACCTGAGGGGTGGATGCGGGGCAGTGACTACACCTGAGGGGTGGATACGGAGTGGTGACTACACCTGAGGAGCGGATACGGGGCAGTGACTACACCTGAGGAGTGGATACGGGGCAGTGACTACACCTGAGGGGTGGATACAGAGCGGTGACTGCACCTGAGGAGCGGATACAGGGCGGTGACTACACCTGAAGGGTGGATACGGGGCGGTGACTACACCTGAGGAGCGGATACGGGGCAGTGACTACACCTGAGGGGTGGATACGGGGCAGTGACTACACCTGAGGGGTGGATACAGGTCGGTGACTACACCTGAGGGGTGGATATGGGGCGGTGACTACACCTGAGGAGTGGATACGGGGCAGTGACTACACCTGAGGGGTGGATACGGGGCAGTGACTACACCTGAGGGGTGGATACGGGGTGGTGACTACACCTGAGGGATGGATACGGGGAGGTGACTACACCTGAGGGGTGGATATGGGGAGGTGACTACACCTGAGGAGTGGATACGGGGTGGTGACTACACCTGAGGGGTGGATACGGGGAGGTGACTGCACCTGAGGGGTGGATATGGGGCAGTGACTACACCTGAGGGGTGGATACGGGGCAGTGACTACACCTGAGGGGTGGATACGGGACAGTGATAACACCTGAGGGGTGGATACGGGGCAGTGACTGCAACTGAGGGGTGGATACGGGGAGGTGACTACACCTGAGGGGTGGATACGGGGCGGTGACTACACCTGAGGGGTGATACGGGGCAGTGACTACACCTGAGGGGTGGATACGGGGTGGTGACTACACCTGAGGGGTGGATACCTGAGAGGTGGATACGGGGCAGTGACTACACCTGACGGGTGGATACGGGGCAGTGACTACACCTGTGGGGTGGATACGGGGCAGTGACTACACCTGAGGGGTGGATACGGGGCAGTGACTACACCTGAGGGGTGGATACGGGGCAGTGACTACACCTGAGGGGTGGATACGGGGCGGTGACTACACCTGAAGGGTGGATACGGGGCAGTGACTACACCTGAGGGGTGGATACGGGGAGGTGACTACACCTGAGGGGTGGATACGGGGCGGTGACTACACCTGAGGGGTGGATACGGGGCGGTGACTACACCTGAGGGGTGGATACGGGGCGGTGACTACACCTGAGGGGTGGATACGGGGCAGTGACTACACCTGAGGGGTGGATACGGGGAGGTGACTACACCTGAGAGGTGGATACGGGGAGGTGACTACACCTGAGGGGTGGATACGGGGAGGTGACTACACCTGAGGGGTGGATACGGGGCGGTGACTACACCTGAGGGGTGGATACGGGGAGGTGACTACACCTGAGGGGTGGATACGGGGCAGTGACTACACCTGAGGGGTGGATACGGGGAGGTGACTACACCTGAGGGGTGGATACGGAGGTGACTACACCTGAGGGGTGGATACGGGGCAGTGACTACACCTGAGGGGTGGATACGGGGCAGTGACTACACCTGAGGGGTGGATAGGGGGAGGTGACTACACCTGAGGGGTGGATACGGGGCGGTGACTACACCTGAGGGGTGGATACGGGGCAGTGACTACACCTGAGGGGTGGATACGGGGCAGTGACTACACCTGAGGGGTGGATACGGGGCAGTGACTACACCTGAGGGGTGGATACGGGGCAGTGACTACACCTGATGGGTGGATGCGGGGCAGTGACTACACCTGAGGGGTGGATGCGGGGCAGTGACTACACCTGAGGGGTGGATACGGAGTG
This sequence comes from Pristiophorus japonicus, assembly GCF_044704955.1. Taxonomy (NCBI): domain Eukaryota; kingdom Metazoa; phylum Chordata; class Chondrichthyes; family Pristiophoridae; genus Pristiophorus; species Pristiophorus japonicus. Next base: position 42,016,543 of record NC_091983.1, on the reverse strand, counting down.
GTGACTACACCTGAGGAGCGGATACGGGGCAGTGACTACACCTGAGGAGCGGATACGGGGCAGTGACTACACCTGAGGGGTGGATACAGAGCGGTGACTGCACCTGAGGAGCGGATACAGGGCGGTGACTACACCTGAGGGGTGGATACGGGGCGGTGACTACACCTGAGGAGCGGATACGGGGCAGTGACTACACCTGAGGGGTGGATACGGGGCAGTGACTACACCTGAGGGGTGGATACAGGTCGGTGACTACACCTGAGGGGTGGATATGGGGCGGTGACTACACCTGAGGAGTGGATATGGGGCAGTGACTACACCTGAGGGGTGGATACGGGGCAGTGACTACACCTGAGGGGTGGATACGGGGTGGTGACTACACCTGAGGGATGGATACGGGGAGGTGACTACACCTGAGGGGTGGATACGGGGAGCTGACTACACCTGAGGGGTGGATATGGGGAGGTGACTACACCTGAGGGGTGGATATGGGGCGGTGACTACACCTGAGGGATGGATACGGGGAGGTGACTACACCTGAGGGGTGGATATGGGGCGGTGACTACACCTGAGGGGTGGATACGGGGAGGTGACTACACCTGAGGGGTGGATACGGGGTGGTGACTACACCTGAGGGGTGGATACGGGGTGGTGACTACACCTGAGGGATGGATACGGGGAGGTGACTACACCTGAGGAGTGGATACGGGGCAGTGACTACACCTGAGGGGTGGATATGGGGCGGTGACTACACCTGAGGAGTGGATACGGGGTGGTGACTACACCTGAGGGGTGGATACGGGGAGGTGACTGCACCTGAGGGGTGGATATGGGGCAGTGACTACACCTGAGGGGTGGATACGGGGCAGTGACTACACCTGAGGGGTGGATACGGGACAGTGATAACACCTGAGGGGTGGATACGGGGCAGTGACTGCACCTGAGGGGTGGATACGGGGAGGTGACTACACCTGAGGGGTGGATACGGGGCGGTGACTACACCTGAGGGGTGATACGGGGCAGTGACTACACCTGAGGGGTGGATACGGGGTGGTGACTACACCTGAGGGGTGGATACCTGAGAGGTGGATACGGGGCAGTGACTACACCTGACGGGTGGATACGGGGCAGTGACTACACCTGTGGGGTGGATACGGGGCAGTGACTACACCTGAGGGGTGGATACGGGGCAGTGACTACACCTGAGGGGTGGATACGGGGCAGTGACTACACCTGAGGGGTGGATACGGGGCGGTGACTACACCTGAAGGGTGGATACGGGGCAGTGACTACACCTGAGGGGTGGATACGGGAAGGTGACTACACCTGAGGGGTGGATACGGGGCGGTGACTACACCTGAGGGGTGGATACGGGGCAGTGACTACACCTGAGGGGTGGATACGGGGCAGTGACTACACCTGAGGGGTGGATACGGGGAGGTGACTACACCTGAGGGGTGGATACGGGGAGGTGACTACACCTGAGGGGTGGATACGGGGAGGTGACTACACCTGAGGGGTGGATACGGGGCGGTGACTACACCTGAGGGGTGGATACGGGGAGGTGACTACACCTGAGGGGTGGATACGGGGCAGTGACTACACCTGAGGGGTGGATACGGGACAGTGAATACACCTGAGGGGTGGATACCTGAGGGGTGGATACGGAGAGGTGACTACACCTGAGGGGTGATACGGGGCGGTGACTACACCTGAGGGGTGGATACGGAGAGGTGACTACACCTGAGGGGTGATACGGGGCAGTGACTACACCTGAGGAGTGGATACGGGGTGGTGACTACACCTGAGGGGTGGATACCTGAGAGGTGGATACGGGGCAGTGAGTACACCTGACGGGTGGATACGGGGCAGTGACTACACCTGTGGGGTGGATACGGGGCAGTGACTACACCTGAGGGGTGGATACGGGGCAGTGACTACACCTGAGGGGTGGATACGGGGCAGTGACTACACCTGAGGGGTGGATACGGGGCGGTGACTACACCTGAAGGGTGGATACGGGGCAGTGACTTCACCTGAGGGGTGGATACGGGGAGGTGACTACACCTGAGGGGTGGATACGGAGGTGACTACACCTGAGGGGTGGATACGGGGCAGTGACTACACCTGAGGGGTGGATACGGGGCAGTGACTACACCTGAGGGGTGGATACGGGGAGGTGACTACACCTGAGGGGTGGATACGGGGCAGTGACTACACCTGAGGGGTGGATACGGGGCGGTGACTACACCTGAGGGGTGGATACGGGGCAGTGACTACACCTGAGGGGTGGATACGGGGAGGTGACTACACCTGAGGGGTGGATACGGGGAGGTGACTACACCTGAGGGGTGGATACGGGGCGGTGACTACACCTGAGGGGTGGATACGGGGAGGTGACTACACCTGAGGGGTGGATACGGGGAGGTGACTACACCTGAGGGGTGGATACAGGGAGGTGACTACACCTGAGGGGTGGATACAGGGCAGTGACTACACCTGAGGGGTGGATACGGGGCAGTGACTACACCTGAGGGGTGGATACGGGACAGTGATAACACCTGAGGGGTGGATACGGGGCAGTGACTGCACCTGAGGGGTGGATACGGGGAGGTGACTACACCTGAGGGGTGGATACGGGGCGGTGACTACACCTGAGGGGTGATACGGGGCAGTGACTACACCTGAGGGGTGGATACGGGGTGGTGACTACACCTGAGGGGTGGATACCTGAGAGGTGGATACGGGGCAGTGACTACACCTGACGGGTGGATACGGGGCAGTGACTACACCTGTGGGGTGGATACGGGGCAGTGACTACACCTGAGGGGTGGATACGGGGCAGTGACTACACCTGAGGGGTGGATACGGGGCAGTGACTACACCTGAGGGGTGGATACGGGGCGGTGACTACACCTGAAGGGTGGATACGGGGCGGTGACTACACCTGAGGGGTGGATACGGGGAGGTGACTACACCTGAGGGGTGGATACGGGGCGGTGACTACACCTGAGGGGTGGATACGGGGCAGTGACTACACCTGAGGGGTGGATACGGGGCAGTGACTACACCTGAGGGGTGGATTCGGGGAGGTGACTACACCTGAGGGGTGGATACGGGGAGGTGACTACACCTGAGGGGTGGATACGGGGAGGTGACTACACCTGAGGGGTGGATACGGGGCGGTGACTACACCTGAGGGGTGGATACGGGGAGGTGACTACACCTGAGGGGTGGATACGGGGCAGTGACTACACCTGAGGGGTGGATACGGGACAGTGAATACACCTGAGGGGTGGATACCTGAGGGGTGGATACGGAGAGGTGACTACACCTGAGGGGTGATACGGGGCGGTGACTACACCTGAGGGGTGGATACGGAGAGGTGACTACACCTGAGGGGTGATACGGGGCAGTGACTACACCTGAGGAGTGGATACGGGGTGGTGACTACACCTGAGGGGTGGATACCTGAGAGGTGGATACGGGGCAGTGAGTACACCTGACGGGTGGATACGGGGCAGTGACTACACCTGTGGGGTGGATACGGGGCAGTGACTACACCTGAGGGGCAGAAGTTGGGTGCGGAGAGGAGTCACCACCCTGATGATGACATTACGGCGCCACGTCACCATTGCTCTCCCCTTCACTTAAAGGGAGAGCCTCCGCAATTTTTCAACTTCAGCCCACTGGGCCACCAGGGATGGTTTTGGCCGGGCCAGCAGCCTGGCACCACCTCTTGGGTGCCTGTTGGTGGCCCGACCGAACCCAGGGGTATAATTGTCAGCCAATTAAACAAAAAACATGGCAGCAGCAGCAGTGCATCCTCCCCTTTAAGGGAAGCTGCACCGCCATCGCAGTAGGCCACTGGACCTCTGGGAAAAAATAAGTTTTGGCACCGCCGGGCTGGTCGAAGATTTTCTGAAGAGAATGTCACCGTCGGGGGTGGAGGGAGGGAGGGTTAGATTGGCGGTGTGCGCGGTGATGGCGCGCTTAAGACGGATCGGCAGTAGCAGAGTGATGGGAGTGGTGGGTGCGGTATTCGGGGCACCACGGCAAAACTCGGGAGGGCAAATTAGGCTAGCAGCGGCCTTTGCATGAAATGTTGGTGGCCACTCCACTCTGCAGCATGGCCGCCGATTTGCCATAGTAACTGGCCTGAAGGAAAGGGGCAGTTTCGGCCCCAGAAAGTTATGCTAAACCTATATAAAACACTAGCTTGGCCCCAGCTGGATTATTGTGTCCAATTCTGGCCACCACACTTTAGAAAAGACTTGAAGGCTTTGGAAAGGGTACAGAAGAGATTTACTAAAATGGTTCCAAGGATGATGGATTACAGTTATGTGGATAGAGTGGAGAAGCTGGGGTTGTTCTCCTGAGAGCAGAGACGCCTATGAGGAGATTTGATAGAGGTGTTCAAAATCACAGAGGGTTTAGATAGTGTAAATAAAAAGAAACTGTTTCCATTGGCTGAAGGGTCGATAACGCGAGGGCTCAGATTAAGGTGTTTGGCAAAAGAACCAGAGACGACACGAGGAAAGACTTTTTAATGCAAAGAGTTGGTAGGATTTGGAATGCATTGCCTAAAAGGGTGGAGGAAACATATTCAATAGTAGCCTTCAAAAGGGAATTGTTTAAAAATTTGAAGGAGATAAAATTGCAGGGGTCTGGAAAAAGAGCGAGGAAGAACTGCTTTGCTCTTCGAACGAGCCAGTGCAGACTCAATAGGCTGAATGGCCTCCTTCTGTGCTGTACTTGTTTTATGATTCTATGATCAGAACATCAGACACTGACAAAAGAAAACACATTAGGTTCCAATTCTGAGACATTGGGACTGCCGCACAACGCACTGGTAGTGTACTGACCTGATATTGACTGAGTTTGTGAGATTGGGTCATTGAAATGTTTCGAATATACGCCCTGTTCACATTGACCCAAGCGCAAGGAGCTTGATGATGTCAGGGGCAGGATATCCAGAGTGACACAATAGCCTTTAATGGATATGGCACAAAATTGAAGGATGCAGTCAATGGTAAATGAGAACAATTATCAGAACACAGACACTACAAATTGATCAGTCCACTTATTTTGTTGAGCTCCTTGGCAAAATGAATATGGGAATCTCAAATGTGATCTGCAGACTGTAAAAACATTTACTGAACGTATTTCTGATGGTGGATTTCCTCAAAGATTGTAGGTGTGAGATGATTCCCATAGGTCAGGCCTTTCCCAACACTTAAGGCACTTGGTCAAGGCCTCTGCCCACCCAAGTGCCCACCCAAAGTGCCGCCGATGGCCACCGAGATACCGGACGGTACTTTCAGCGGGGTTTTCATCGCCGAGGTCCCTCGAAGGTTGGCGGGCGGCAAGTCAACGACACATGCCGCCAATCTGGGCAGCACCGGGCAGGAGGTCTCATTCTCGGCAGCATCGGTTGCCCAAGTGCCACCGGGGATGGAGTCGGGCCCACGGAGGGTCGAAGAGGTAAAAATAAAAATCATCATCAACAAAAAAAGATATCTGAGGTCCTTCAGGGGATACTCATCCAGGTAAGTACCTGCAAAGAAATAATTTTTTAAATTCCACTTACCTTTTTTCGAGGATTTTGACACTCACCATTCAGGACAGAACAGCCTCCACGCAGCCGTCCATCGCTGTCCTGCCGCCGAGCCCAGCCGATTCCCGCCCGCACCAATCTGGCATCTCGGCTGGCGGGAGTCTACTTACGTGCATCGGCCGTCCCATGATATCAGCGGGCACTTCCCGGCGGCTCTCCCCTCCTGCCCGCTTCAGGCCACGTCGAAAGTGGCACTGGGCGGTTCGAGCAGAGGAATGTGAGCGGCAGTGGGCGGTAAGTTCATCAAAATTGACCCCTAAAGCATTAAATATATCCTTTGTGTTAATTACAGTTACAATTACAAGACCATTTTCAATAGGTAAATCTTACGTGGTTTATCAATATTGGCAAAAATAACATCATAAGTCTACTTTTTTAAGTATGTACAGCCAGCATTTGAGACTCCTCATCAGCAACATAGTCAGAAAATCAACCCCTGTCTAACTGTAGTACTTGTTAATTTGAATGTCGCTATTGTGAAATATCTATAAATCTACTTTATGCTTCGTCCTGCATTACATTTTCCTATGCCCCAAATAATAGCATGTATGCCTGGCTTAAGAATATCTTTTGTGTCTGTCTATCTCTCTTGTATATAGTATAATCGCATTAGTGCAATCTATTTGCACAAATGTATCGCGCAACTTGCAAAAAGTGTTTCCTAGTCTCTGGCTCTGCTTCACCACATGATGATGGCAGTATGTGTCATCATCACAACACAAAAGCGGATGCTGGAAATCTGAAATAAAAACAGAAAATGCTGGATGCACTCAACGGGTCAGGCAGCATCTGAGGAGAGAGAAAGAGAGTTAATGTTTCAGGTCGATGAACATAAGATAAGAACATAAGAACATAAGAATTAGAAACAGGATCTAGCCCCTCGAGCCTGCTCCGCCATTCAACAAGATCATGGCTGATCTGGCCGTGGACTCAGCTCCACTTACCCGCCCGCTCCCCATAACCCTTAATTCCCTTATTGGTTAAAAATCTATCTATCTGTGATTTGAATACATTTAGTGAGCTAACCTCAACTGCTTCCTTGGGCAGAGAATTCTACAGATTCACAACCCTCTGGGAGAAGAAATTGCTTCTCAACTCGGTTTTAAATTGGCTCCCCTGTATTTTGTCATCATGTGTCATCATCATCATCATCTAGTTAACCAATAAGGGAATTAAGGGTTACGGGGAGCGGGCGGGTAAGTGGAGCTGAGTCCACGGCCAGATCAGCCATTATCTTGTTGAATGGCGGAGCAGGCTCGAGGGGCTAGATGGCCTACTCCTGTTCCTAATTCTTATGTTCTTATGTTCTTATGTTATGTTTCGGGATGCAACAGCCCTAAGCACGTGTGACTCACATACAGCATCTCAGAACAACATGCCATTGGATAACCATTTTTAATTTTCCTGCACACAGATGTAATGATCCAATAGAAATATGTTAATTTGATTACAGTTTTTTGTTTTTCAATAATTTTGTTTTTCGCGTCCTCTACTCTTCTGAAGTATTTGAATTGTTGCTTGCATATTTTCCCATGGCTGGCAGGTGCTCTCAAGTACCTTGCCCAAATGGCTTGAGTATTTGATGGGCTGATCAAGAAGCCTTAGGCAACGCTGAGGCTGAAGTCCAAGTAGAGGATACATAACAAAATTAAGAAAAGTTGAAGTGGGGCAAAGTTCCTTTCCCCCCCCCCACTGGGTAAGGTACATGGGAAATAGCCTTTCAAAAATGCAGTTAACGGTGTGTCTGTTATTCATGTATGAGCTTTCAAAGTGCGTGTTGGGAGGCTATTTGCCTATAGGGGACATCACAGCTGAGGCTTCTCCTGTCCTCATTTGACATCTGCACAGGCAAACTTTCAACAGACAATGTTGGATAGCCCTCACGAGTTTGAATGCTGGCTTATTTTCCCTTCCCAGGAAGGCCAGAGCAGCACTTCTGCCACCAGCTTAACTGAGATCAGTTATCACAGCACAGACAAATGACTCAGTCTGTGATCTTGTTGGACTGTATGGCTTCACTACTCACTGGAGAAACTTAGTGAACCATGGAGGGAGCCTTGCTTACAAATGTTTAAGCAATGATATTAATATGGCTTTAGCCAACTTATCTCTCATGATGGGCATCAGCTCTGATGCACAAACCTCAATTACAACTCAGTAAGCTATGGAGTGGCTGGTTTTCTTTCTTGTGTTGGCCGATGAGCCTCACTTGGCTCAAATTACAAATTATTTTAAGCATGAACATTGATGCAAATTTTAGGCTTTAAAAATAACTCACAATGTCACCCCTTCTCCCCCCAAAAAAAACAATAATTGCATCCTTCACAGAATATTTTCTTAACTATACAAAATGAATTTGATGCAGTTTGGCTCAGTTGGTAGTATTCAGAACATTGCAGGTAGTAACTCCACTCCTGGACATAAGCATATCATTTAGGCCGACAGTCCAGCACAGGACTGAAAGAACGCTGAATTGTCAGAGGTTTCGATCTCAGTGAACTGAAGCTCTGTCTGTCTGTGGACATGGCGTGATTTAAAACAAAAGCAGGGATTTCTCCCTGTGTCCTGTCCAATATTCCTCCCTCAGCCAACACTACCAAAAAGCTAATTAACAGCTCACTCATCCCATTTCTGTTTGTGGAATTTTGCTGTGTACAGAACAGCTTCTCTGCTCACCTACATAACAACAGTCACTGAAGTTTACAACAACAACAAATTGTATTTATATAGTGCTTTAAACGTAATAAAACGTCCCAAGGCGCTTCACAGAAGTGTTATAAGAAAAATATTTGACACCGAGCCGCACAAGAAATTAGGGCAGATGGCCAAACAGGCAGGTTTTAAGGAGCGCCTTAAAGGAGGCAAGAGCGGTAGAGAGGTGGAGAGGTTTGGGGAGGAAAATCCAGAGCTTAGGGCCTAGGCAGCTGAAGGCACGGCCACCGATGGTTGAGCAATTATAATCAGGGATGCTTAATAAAGTAACTACTTGCAATGTGAAGCACTTTAAGATGTTCTGGGTACGCGATAAAGTCTATTTTTTCTTTTATTCATTTTTTTTTCAAGCTAAGGTTGAGAAGGGCCCTAATATTAGTCACAGAGACTTGGAGTTGCAAACGACTTTGTTACTTTTGATCCTATCGTTATATTCGACTTTTAAACTCGCAAGCTACTATATAAAGTCCTGTTTCGGAAATGTAGTTGTTATACTTTACTGGGCTTGATTTTACTGTGTGGAATTCCTGCCAGCAGTTCATGGTATTTTAACATCAGCCTTGTCCCACTCAGGGCACAATTCCAGCTACATCAGCGAAGCGAAGGACTGTTTCAACATATATAAATGAAATAGGTTTAATAGACACTGTCTCTATTGGCAATTCCAAAAATATAGAACATCATCCATGGAGACAATAATTCAGCTGAACCACATGGATTACCCAATTCCACTCATTCACACACTCATGAGACCAATACGCACTGTGTTAACTTAATTGAGAATATTGTTTAGTTGGTAGACACCAAATCAAATTATTCGGAAGTCGATTACCCCTGGAAGCTTGAGTTTACAGGCTTTTTACAATTTGGGGAGGGCAGAGTGAGGCACTTGGCCTCTTCAAGCTGAAAAGAGGATCCCTGTACTGCACCATATTTTACTTCTGGAGACTGCTTTCCTTTTAATGTAATAGCTTCTTAATGTTAGGAAGTCAAATTGTGAAGGTGGTGGAGATGGCAGAGTAATCTGTCTTGTGCTCCTGCTCAGTACAGAATGACAAGCAGGACAGCTACCACTCCATATTAACTGTTTACAGTCACAGGCCTAGAAATTCGGTAGCCCCCGAAAATGGGGATTGCGATGCAATAGGAACATGCGCCTCTTCAGAGGACTGCACGCAGCACGTAAAATTTGTGTGGCCTGCTACTTTGCATGATTGTAGTGTTCAGCTGAGCTAAACTCAGCAGGGGGCCCAAGTTTGTGCGAGGCAAGCACCAATATAAAGCTAGCCTGCACGACTTAAATACACCTCTTAAAAGGGAGGTGCCTTCTACCTGCAACAGGTGGTGGAGGTGACTGTGAAGGCTGCTCTTGGAGAAAAAAGATTGTGTGATGGCTTCACAAGTCTTGAAAGGGCTCCAAGATTCTCTGATGCGACATTGAAGGCATTGGTCCAGGAAGTCAACTCCAGGAGATTGGTCCACTTCCTACAGGGGGCCAGGACGCCCCGCATGCAACAAAAGGAGTGCAGTGGGAGCAGATAGCCAACGTGGCCAATGCCAGCAGTGTAGCCCTGAGAACCTGGACTCAGAGCATGAAGAAGTTGAATAACCTCACACACATGGTCAAGGTCAGTGAATTCATCTTCCAATGCCATATCCCACCATCTGCACCACTAGCCTCACACACTGCTCAATAAACCATAGCCCCATCACTCACCTACCAACAATCTCTACCAAGCATGACTCATAAAAACCTCACATTTATAGCTTCACCTCATCCGCACGCACTTACCACCCACATCTCACAGCTTGACACACTGTCAGCTGTTCAACCATGACAGGCACATCACCTAAACACATTACACCACACTCGCTGAAACACTTCCCTTTCTCTTGCAGGAAAAGGTGCCACATAAGCGCAGACAGCAGAGCTTAACCGGCGGGGCACAGGCTCACCTGCATCATTGCTAGCCAGTCTTGGCAGGGGCATGGCTGAGCTTGTGGCCAGTAGCAGGGCTGAAGGAATTTAGGAAGCCCCTGCTCCCCTCGCCACAACCCTACCCTTGCACCTTTCTCATTTCAGACACCCAAGAATTGTAGTATGCCAGTGGTCGAAAAACAAGAGGCAGAGGCGAGTCCAGAGGAAGAAGTAGAAACACTTCAACAGTCCCAGCCACCAGATCAGACATTGACACTTTGCGTGCTTTAGAGGATAGGTGAGACGCAGGATCTGTACGTGATGAGACACTGGGCATGAGTGGCCTGCAGCCAGGGCAGGGGGAAAGGGTAGGTCAGGTGCCAGCTCCCTGGAGGGCAAGGTTGCACACGAGTTCTTCTGCACAGGACTCAGATGAAGACCACGATGGGACAGCCTACAGAAGAATGCTGATGGGTATGCACCACAAAATGCTTGATGCATTGGCAGGTCTGCCAGAAAGCCTGAATGTAATGTCAAGGTACATGGAGACGTCCAGCTCCAGTCTTGCACAGGGCTTTGGGCAGAGCTTGGAGCCCATCCTTTACATGGTGGAAGAGCTGGGCAGATCCATTGGACCCAACATATCGCGTCTGATGGCCAATGTCTCAGCTTCCATTGCAGCACAAGCACAAGTCACCCAACTGAGTCTGAGTGCGGCAGTGGAAGCTCAGACTGAACTCATGCAAGCAGACTGCTGCCATGCTGGCTGGGTTTACCAGTGTGGAAAGCGGCTTGCAAGGTATCACAGCAGTCCAGCAGTTTGTACTCCAGCAGGTTACTAGACGCTGCCCCAGGGAGTGGCAGTGGAGCCCGACCATATGTCCTTTCTCAGGGCGACAGCATTCATTCCCCCACCACTGTCACTCCACCAGTGCCCTTGCTGTTGCCAGTCAGCCAACCAGCCCAGACTGCTGCTGCCCATTTTGAGGTGGTGCAGACCAAAGCCAGCCTACGAGGCCTAGAGCTCCTCCAGGTCGGCCTGCAAGGCCATCTGCAGTCTCCTCCACTGAAAGTCAGCAGCCTTCCACCAGCCATGCTGCAGCCGCTGGGGATGCACTGCACAGGAGCAGTAGGATAGGCTGAGGCACACGCAAGACACTCAGCAAGGGAATACTCAAGGGTGATTGGTTAAATTTTTGATGTAATATTGGATATTGGATGTATATATGGATAAATTTTGATTGGAAAGTTTGCTTTGGGCGGCTTTCTTTTCAGTATGTGGCCAAGATGATGCTGTGATGGTGAGTAATAGAGGGAAGGTAAGGTGTGAGACTAATGTTGAATGGGGAAAAGGGGTTACTTTCAACCACACCACAGGCAGATGATTCGATACTGGATATCCCAGCTAGAAAGGGGTTGGCTGGAATGGCTCCTTTCTTCCGCTTCCATTTCTGCCTCATCCTCCTGCTGCTTCTGAGCTGGTGGCCATATACCTAGGCAAAAGGGCTGTGCCCTTATGATGGCCAGGTTGGGTAAGATACGGCAGGCCATAATGAATTGAGACACACGCTCCAGTGAATACTGCAGGGCTCCTCCAGAGTTGTTTAAGGAGGTTAATGGTCTCATGTTTCATGTGGCAGGATGGCTCTTGATGTAAGCATGCTGCCCACATGTGGTTGGGTTGCGAAGCGGATTCATGAGGCAGGTGGTCAAGGGATTGCCCTTATCGCCCAGTAGCGCCACCCTCTGGTTTGATGTGGTAGTTCAAAGACTGATGGAACAGCGAACTGAAGCACAATTAAAGCATCACGACTGCTGCCAGGATACTGGGCATTCACCATCATGATGCGTTGAGCATGGTCGCACATGAACTGCACATTAAGTGAGTGATAACTTTTGCAGTTGCGGTTATATCTTAGCATTTATATACGGTACCTGCAAAGGCACGTTCGTGCATTCGGTGGCGCCCTGCACCATGGGGAAGCCCGCTATCCTGGCAAAGCCACATGCTCTGTCTGCTACTGTCTGGTCAGAGAAATGACAATGAAGTCCTCTCTCCTGGCATAAAGAGTTTCTGTCACCTCTCTTATGCAGCAGTGGACAGTGAACTGGGACAGATGCCGCCTGCTCCAGCTTGGAAGGATCCTAGTGCGACGAAATTCAGGGCCACCTTCACAGCCATTGGCAGCGCTGTCCTTGCCCTGATGTGAGGCTGCAGGTCTGATTGCAAGAGGTGGCAGAGTTCTGTGAGCACCTCCTTCGTAAAGCACAGATGCCTCACACGCTGCTCTTGGCTCGGTAAGAGAATTGCTCTCTCAAGATCCTAGGTGGGTAAGGCCTCCTGCTGAGAGCCCTTCTCCCCCTCCTCCCTCTGCGAAAAGCTTGTCATCTTCTTCGCTGCCTCTGCTCCATCTTCCTGTCATGCTGCAGGCTAAGCGGAGTGGCAACTAAAGCATCCATGATTGGGAGCAAGTGGTCTGACCTGACCCTTGAATTTAGAAGCAAGGCCTACTCCACTGACAGCGCCACTCTACGTCAACTCTGGAAAGCTCCAAACATTTCCACAAACTTACATAAAATCATTAGAAATCCAAAAGCAAGTTACCTGAAAGTTGTTGATGAACCCTTTAAATAGCGCTGGTGAGGGTCCGTCCTGCTGCTGAACACATGCTCAGCTGTGCGAGGTTAAGAGAGGACATAGGCTGGAGTGTGGAGCTACAAAATGACAGCGCAGTGTCAAATCATCATTGCACGTTGATTGACGTCATGCTCTGACTGCTGCCCTACCGCCTTCACCAAGAAGGTGCCCTGCACAGCCCGCACCAGTAGTGTGCGCGCACTACTCGGAAACCATTTTTGTCCCAATTCTGCAGCCAAACAACGGGTTTAAAATTTTTAGGCCACAGACTTCCCAGAACAAAGATGAGTGGGTTGTATTTTCATCTGTTTGATATATTTTTTTAACTTAATGTGCGCGAAAGGTGCTGCATTATGGTAGATAGTGCTAAAGGACTATTTGTTGTGTTTATTGGTGATCTCCGGATTCATGACCCTCCATAATAAATGTTAACTCCAAGCACCGCCCAGTTTCGTATTTCATTGGCCACCTAGCTGGTGGGATCAATTACTGTTTGAATTCCACTTACTACAGGGGGAGACACCACTGGCCATAGCAGGTGTCATAGCACCCCTCAGATGTGCTCCCAAAACTGAAAGTGGTGGGGGAGGGGTGTGTGGGCAGAATGAATGAACCACTTTCTCCCTCGTCGGAGGTTAACAGTGCAGCAATTAAAGGACCAAAACCTAGCGGAGATGGATCTTAACCCAGTTTCAAGACCCTTTGCTCCCGGGACACCTTAATTATTCTCTTAAATAGTCGTGGAAATGCTAGGCATTTATCATGTTTATAAATGGATGTCACACATTGAGTGCCACAGACACCGAGATAAATTCAATAAAGTCGCAGATGGCTGCATAGATTCAGAGGCAAATCAAGAGACAAGCACTGATATAAATGAACAAATGATGACAGTAATTTTAAATTCATATCAAATACTCAACCATAACTGATGCTGTCTGTCGATTTGCCTTCAGATATTATAGTGACAGGAATAACTATATATTTAATTTAACAAATTTATATAAAATTTCATGAATACAAGGGCGTAACAACTGCCCTTGAGAGCAAACAGTTAATCATCTTAGATGAAGAGACCTATTATTGTCTGTATCACACTATGGAATTTTATGAAACACATAACACTGAAAATGTGCAGCCAGCAATATAAGCGGTCACTCAGATTCATAGTATGCAGGAGCTTGTGGATTAATTTGTTTTTTTTCAATCTTTATTGGCTTATTAAACATAAATATTACATTCTCCCCAGTTAGATTGAGGAACGTTTTAATATTTACACCAGTTATGTGGCTTATTAGCTGCTTGAATACTGCTGAAGAATGGTTATTATGGGTCCACCACTGCTGGCTGATATTTTCCATTCGTGCCAATGAAATCACATTCTCGGGCGTTGCATATCTGAAAACCACACATTCCTAGGATTCTATCAGTGGGTTGATAATTATGAAGAAAAATGAGCATGTCTCCTGCTTTTTCCCCAAATGGAGAACACACCAAAGAGAACATGTCGGCAATCATTTGCAACAGCTATTACTCTTTTTAACTTGTCATTATTGAAAGGATTTGCAATTCCAGAAAGCCATGCAAGCCTGACATATATGAGAAGGATGCTTTGGAGCTGAAAATTACTGATATTCTAGCCTGTCTTTGTAAATGAACTACAAAGTGGTGCTTTCGTCCATTTATTCAAAGGACGATTTAAGATTCATGGGATTCAAAGGATGAAAGAGAGCATTTTTCTTGTGTTGTCTCTGTGGCGATTCTGGAGGTTAAATTGGTTAGCCCCTGAAAAGGGGCATGGGGATCGCGATGCGCGTTTAACCCACGCTTGTTGAGTGGAATGTAGACAGCACACCAACTCATGCTGCCTGCTCATTATAATGATTTCTGCATGCAGCCAGCGATCCCTGTGCTGTTCATTGGCTGTACGCATCAACAGGGAGCCCAATATCGTTGCTAACTTGCACTACTTACAGCTAGCCTGCACTAAAAACTAGCCTGCACCTCTTAAAGGGGAGGTGCATTGTGGCTGGAGCAGCTGCTGGGCGTCTTTCTATAAGTGAATCTGACCTGGGAAAGGATGAAGAATGGCTGACCATGGGAAGAGAGTGGACACACAGGTTTTCGGACACTGCACTGGACTTGGTGGAGGAGGTAGAAAGGAGGAGAGATGTCCTATATCTTCAAGGGGACAGGAGGCCCTCCAGACACACAATGAGAAGGCCATGAGAACAGATAGCCATGGAGGACAATGCTAGGAATACAACCCCTCGGACTTGGATGCAGTGCCAGAAGCCATTTAATGATCTCACACGAGTGGACAAGGTCAGCGAGTGCACCTTCAAATGGCATATCCTACCAACTGCATCACTAGCCTCAGCCACTACTCAATTCACCACACGCCCATCTCTCACCTACCAATAATCTCCATCAAACAGGACTTAAACCTACCATTCACATGCTTTACCACACCCTCACACACTTTTCCCTCTTGAAAGCCTCACACCCACATCTCATATCTTTCAAACAATGGCAGCTATTCAACCATGATAGCCACATCACCCAAATGGTTAGGCACACTTCCCTCTCTCTTGCAGAAGAATGTGCCTCACAATCGGAGGCAGCAGGAACTAACTGGAGGGGGGTTGGTGCACCTGCATGTTCCAACCCCAATGGAGGAGACAGTGCTGGCCATTATGGGAAGGGCCTTTGCTGAGGCCGTGGCAACAGGCGAGGCTGAAATGATTGAAGATGAGGGTGTCTGCATACCTAATCCTCCTTTTCTCATCCCACTTCTCCCTCATGTCACAATCTCTTCTGAATGAGAAGCAGGTATTTCTTACTTTCTCCTCTCCCCTCACCACAACCCTCCGCTTGTCCTTTTTTCCTTTCAGATATCCAAGAACTTCAACCTGTCCAGGCAGTGGAGGATGAGCAAGAGGACAGTGAAGATGAAGGCACAGGGCTTTGTGCAGAAATTAGAACACATGCTTTACAACATGGAATGGGTGGCTACCTCCAGTAGCACACCTGTGGAACCAACCATACTGCAGCATCTAATGGCTGATGCCTCAGCTTCTATTGCAGCACAAGCAGCTTCCACCCAACATCTGGGTGCTGCAGTGGAAGCTCAGACTGGTGCCATCAAATGTACAAAGGAACTGCCAGGGCATCATGGCACTCCAGCAATCTGTTCTCCAAAAGATATGCTCCCTAAAGACCCTCTGTGGATATGGCCTCTTGCAGAGAACCCTTCTCTTTCTCCTCCTCCTTCTTGTCCTGCTCCGTGTGACCTCTGTTCATTTTCCCAGTCTTGCTCAATGCCAAGAGGAAGCTCTACTAGGCCACCCACGTCTGGAAGTAATTGGTTTGTGCACAAGCCTTTAAGTCACTAAAAAAGTATTTCATCACCAGCCAGATCACTCTGTGTAGATAATTGAAACTTTTAACAAGTATGGAAAAGCATATAAAATGCATAGAATTACAGCAACAGCTAGAAGAAATAATGCAGCAACTAACCAGGTTGATCCCTTAAAATAGCACCATTGGGGGGTTTCCTTCATGCCATTGAACATTTGTTCAGCTGTGGGAGGTTAAGAGAGGGCATAGGCTGGAGCTATAAAATGGCATTGCTGGCATCAAATCAGCATCGCACACTGATTGCCATCTGGAACTGCCTGATCTGCAGGTGGACGTTAGGTGTGCACGTGCAAATACCTTTATAAAGGAGGCATCCAGGACACTTCACGTCAGAAGTGTGTGCACACTACGGTCACCATTTTATAACTTTAAGGGGCCTTGTATTGCCCCCAAAACTGCTGCGACTGAGCACAATTTCACTGCTATCTCATAAGTTCCAAGGTAAATTGATTGTTATTTTCTTCATTAACATATTTGTTCTCTGGGTGTTGTTGGAGTTTATGGGTCAGTTTAGGGGCTTTAGCAGTAGAGCACTGGGCATTCAACCATACAGTGCGAGTGCACATTCCCACCCTTAACTGTCACTTGAACCGTCAATTCTCCACTCAGTGCAACTCTTCATAGACTGAAGTGCATTGGTGTAGATTATGCAGATGTCTAAAGTTCAGGCCTTTTGAGTCTTTCTTCTTAGGCAGTCCCCCGGAGTCAAGGATGACTTGCTTCCACACTCAAATGAGTTTGAAGGTGACTGATGAGACCAATGCGGGACCTACAGTCTCAGTCACAGGTGGAGCAGATGGTGGTTGGAGGGGCGGGTGGGTGGGGTTCTTGATTTGTCATACACTCCTTCCGCTGTTTGTACTTGGCTTCCGCGTGCTCCTGGTGAAGAGATTCAAAGTCTTCAGCGCCTTCTCGAATGCTTCTCCTCCACTTTGAGCGGTCTTGGGCCAGGGATTCCCAAGAGTCGGTGAGGATGTTTCATTTTTTCAAGGAGGCTTTGAGGGTGTCCTTGAAGTGTTTTCTCTGCCCTCCTGGGACTCACCTGCCGTGACATAGCTCAGAGTAGAGTGCTTGTTTCTGGAGTGTAGTATTGGGCATGCGGACAATGTGGTCCACCCACTGGAGCTGATCAAGCGTGGTCAATGCCTCAATTTGCAGGATTTTGCGGAGGCAGCGTTGCTGGTATTTCGGTACTTCGCCAGTGCATTGAGGTACCTACTGTATATAGTCCATGTCTCTGAAGCAGATAGAAGGGCGGGAAATGTTCTCAGCCCCAAGATTGGGTAACACTCTGATATTTTTATGTTTAATTATATTTGTGTAATTCTATCCAAATAGCATGATATTCTTTCTTTATGGGAACCTGGGTTTGAATCCACTATAAAATTAATGGTTGGCTTCTCCTCTCTCTGTTCCCACTGGGTACAATATGGGTACAGTAGCTTAGTGGTTATGACACTGGGTTGAATTCAGCAAATCTGGTCACTTGTGGAGTGGCTTCAAATGGCCAGTTAGATACAGCAGCAGGTGACGGGACTGGTCCTGTGCCAGGGGCACGAGTTGGGGGAAGGGCATCAAAGGCAGAAGCGAGGGTGCTGTTGAGTTGGTCAACAGAGCTGGCAGTGCCATGTGAGATGTAGGGCCAGTGGAGAACGAGTTGGTAATTGAAGAGTGCGCTGGTGAGTTCCTTCTGGAACTTAGGTTTAACTCCACCCCAGAGCGAAGATTTCAAGTCTTCTCAGACAAACGTAGGTCCCTTGCAGTCAGAATCAGGTGAATTTATAATGGGGAACAAAGAAATGGCAGAACAATTGAACAAATACTTTGGTTCTGTCTTCATGAAGGAAGACACGTAGAAACATAGAAAACAAATAACCTTCGAGGGATACTAGGGGACCAAGGGTCTAGTGAGAAGGAGAAACTGAAGGAAATCCTTATTAGTCAGGAAATTGTGTTAGGGAAATTGATGGGATTGAAGGCCGATAAATCCCCAGGGCCGGATAGTCTGCATCCCAGAGTACTTAAGGAAGTGGCCCTAGAAATAATGGATGCATTGGTGATCATTTTCCAACAGTCTATCGACTCTGGATCAGTTCCTATTGACTGGAGGGTAGCTAATGTAACACCACTTTTTAAAAAAGGAGGGAGAGAGAAAACGGGGAATTATAGACCGGTTAGCCTGACATTGGTAGTGGGGAAAATGTTGGAATCAATTATTAAAGATGAAATAGCAGCGCATTTGGAAAGCAGTGACAGGATCGGTCCAAGTCAGCATGGATTTATGAAAGGGAAATCATGCTTGACAAATCTTCCAGAATTTTTTGAGGATGTAACTACTCGAGTGGATAAGGGAGAACCAGTGAATGTGGTTTATTTAGACTTTCAAAAGACTTTTGACAAGGCCCCACACAAGAGGTTAGTGTGAAAAATTAAGGCACATGGTTTTGGGGGTAATGTATTGACCTCAGCTATTTACAATATACATCAGTGATTTAGATGAATGAATTGAGTGTAATATCTCCAAGTTTGCAGATGACACTAAGCTGGGAGGCGGTGTGAGCTGTAAGGAGGACGTTAAAAGGCTGCAGGGTGACTTGGACAGGTTAGGTGAGTGGGCAAATGCATAGCAGATGCAGTATAATGTGGATAAATGTGAGGTTATCCACTTTGGTGGCAAAAACATGAAGGCAAAATATTATCTGAACGGTGGCAGATTAGGAAAAGGGGAGATGCAATGAGACCTGGCTGTCATGGTACATCAGTCATTAAAGGTTGTCATGCAGGTGCAGTAGACAGTGAAGAAGGCAAATGGCATGTTGGTTTTCCTAGCTAGGGGATTTGAGCATAGGAGCAGGGAGGTCTTATTGCAGTTGTACAGGGCCTTGTTGAGGCCTCATCTGGAATATTGTGTTCAGTTTGGTCTTCTAATCTGAGGAAGGACGTTCTTGCTATTGAGGGAGTGCAGCGAAGGTTCACCAGATTGATTCCTGGGATGGCAGGACTGACATATGAGGATCAACTGGGCCTGCATTCACTGGGGTTTAGAAGAATGAGAGGGGATCTCATAGAAACATATACAATTCTGACGGGACTGGACAGGTTAGATGCAGGAAGAATGTTCCCGATGTTGGGGAAGTCCAGAACCAGGGGTCACAGTCTAAGGATAAGGGATAAGCCATTTAGGACCGAGATGAAGAGAAACTTCTTCACTCAGAGTTTTTAACCTGTGGAATTCTCTACCACAGAGAGTTGTTGATGCCAGTTTGTTAGATATATTCAAGAGGGCATTAGATATGGCCCTTACAGCTAAAGGGATCAAAGGGTATGAAGAGAAAGCAGGAAAGGGGTACTGAGGTGAATGATCAGCCATGATCTTATTGAATGGTGGTGCAGGCTCGAAGGGCCGAATGGCCTACTCCTGCACCTAATTTCTATGTGTCTATGTTTCTATGCTGGCTGTAAGGGGGCTATGTCAAAAAAGTTTGGCCAGTCTCAATCTAGTTGCTAATGGACATGGGTCCACAATATAAAACTCCTCCTAATTCAGTTAAAGTTGGCATTTATAAGATAGTTTCATTGGAGAGCTAGAGGTTGACTTATGGGGAATGGAAAAAAACCCACAGCAATACACCGAGATGGTCTTCTGAGGTGTGGGGCAGAGGCAGAGTAAAAAGTCTTTACTCAATACCTTACTATGCTACACTTGACCTGGGCCTACTTAGTGATGTTACTAGACACCTAAAATTAAATGTGTTCATTCTTCAAGAAGAACAGTTCTGATGAACAAAACATTCATGCAAAAAAAAATGAAAAACCACCAAAGACAAAATTGCAACCGTGAGGCTCTGGATTTTATTTCTAATTTTTCTTTTCATCAGACACGATTGCAGGCCTGATCTCAATCCAGTGCGATCCCCAGTCGCATATGTGGTATGGATGTGAATGAGGGCCAGTAACTGTTTCCAACAAATTCCACATTTAATGTTCTGGTGGACCATATGGATTTTCCACTGTCATTGGCAGGTGAGAGAAATGCTTGGCACAGTTACTCTGACATATTTAAACTTCATTGCAGCCAGCAATAGAAAATGAAAGAAATCAATTTGCAGCAGCAGTGCCTGTAGTTAATGTCAGCTGAAAACCTGCCACCTCCCGTCAGTGCAAAACCCAGCCTGCTGTGCTGCTGTCAGTGTGTGTTCACCGTCCTTCTGTGCCGCACCACTCCTGCTGGACTCTCATCTTTTGGGAAAGTAGTGAGATGTAGGTAAACAGACAGCAGGTTCCACTAAATCTATTTGCTTATCCTTCTTCACTGTGGATGTGAAGGAGAATCACACACTGGTGCGTGTGTAGATTTAGTTCCAATTTCAGTGATGGAACTACACTGCTGCCAACACAAAAGGAAAATTGGGCTTTAGTACTTTAAACTTCAACCAGACTGAATCAGAACAGTGCACCAATAGTTATTTGGAGATCTCAGTGGATCTACTGTTGATAGTGAGCAATCTTGTAAATAGGAAGAATGATTGCAGTATCACTAAAGTAAATTCAATCTGCCAATGAAAAAGGTGAAAATGGGACTTGCTATACCAGCATTTTGTCAAAGTTCCTGGATAATTTTAGTAGACTCAGTGGGGTAGATCTTGCCTTTGTATGATAGTGTAAAACAGGTGATAGCTAGTCGGCGGCCCAGTTTACATCTCTCCGGATTTTTACTTCTATTGACTTCAATGGAAATCGCAAAGCCAAGATCGACCTCAATCGGCTCATCCACCTAAAGTGCTTTAATGTATGAGATTTATTTCTGTGATTTTAACTAAAACAAAGATATTCAGATGCAAGGCAGCTTTCTGTCGTTACTCATAACCTATGATGAATGAATCCAAGATTAACCGATGTAAAAATTATTGCTAATGTGGGCAGCCAGCAACCCATTATTCTCACACTAATGCACTTCTAAAGTCTGACTTTAATTAGTTTGAGATTTACAGAAATATTTACTGATTAGGTAATTTTTTTAAATGTCAAAGATTGATCGAAGCAAATAAATCTTTGAACCATTCATTCAATCTTTTGTTATGAAGGTGAAAATGTTATGAAAGTGATTATAGCTATTTACTGTAATTTATGATATAATTCGCTGGTCTTGCACACATTCTTCTGTTATGATGCTGTATTTCTGCAGGTGTTATTTTTGAGACTGGTTGCTATTTGAAGCTGGCAGTGTTGAATTCTAACTCCATGGTTGTGAAATAAAATTCAAGGTTTAAACGATCTGCCCCACACCAGATCTGTCTTCTGGAAAATCTATTCCATTACCATATCACTCTCCTGGAAATAAACCCCTCCCACCTTGAAATAATATCTGCATTTTTATAGCATTTTATCTGAAGCATAAAGTGGCTGAATTTTTGTAGAATGCTAAATTTGTGAATTTTAATATTTGCCCTGAGGATAAAGTTTCTGTATTCCAGTCTTGAAAGTATTGATTAGTGATGGTGTGAACAAGACTGTTGATTCCAATAATTAGTAAATGAAGATAAAAATCAATGTTTGGTTCAGGGCTGGATGCATTAAAGATAAATTACAAGTCATAATTTGTCTTCCTATTTGATTTATAATTCCAATTTGTCGTCTTCACACTTTACTATAGATTGTGCTGTTCACCAGCATTAGCGAGATCTGTGCAAAGATTCTTGTCACGAGCTCTGCTCTCCATCATCCAAATCATGCTTCTACTTTTAATGTTAGCAATCAGCACATTGATCTATTGTAAGTCTAAAACAAATGAAGTCTAAAATATTCTGAAACCTCTTAAAATAAAAGCAGACGTTTCTGGGATACACAGCAACACAGCAGAGAGATAGCGGCCTAGAAATTTGATCAGCTGGAAACCTGCCGGCTGATTAACATTAGTCAAGCGCAAAACCTGTAGTGCAACGCTCTTTTTTCCAGCGGCACTCTCAGCAGTAGGCCCAATGTAGTGTGGCTGTAGCAACTAGCATCACTGGAGAAAGGCAGCGTTCTCTTAAAGCTAGCCTGTCATTTTAGAAAGCAGTGTCGATCCCTTAAAGGAGAACTGCCTGCTAAAATGAAACAAATAAAAATCATTTTAAAATAGTCAGTCTTTAGCCCTTCGAGCTCAATTGCCTTCAGGAAAAAAACCATGAACAATAATTCAAAATGGCAGTCTTCAGTTCTTAAAGCTGAATTGCCTTCCGCACATAAAAGTATGGTGAAAGAGCCTCACCACTAACACAAAAAGCTCAATAAGCCAAGGAAGGGCACCCAAGGTCTTGCACGCAGCTCTCCAGCTTTGTGCAGGGGGTCAACACTGCAAGAGGCCCTCCAGAAAGTATAATGTGGGACCAGATCACCGAGGCCGTTATTACCAGCAGTGTCATCCCCACACATTAGCTCCAATGCCCAAAGAAGTTTCATGACCTCAGACCAGTGGTCAAGGTCAGTGAGTGCATCTTCAAAGGATGTCTCTGACCAACACACTGCTCATTGCACAACTCCACCCCCCCCCCCCCACTCACCTACCAACAATCTGTATCAAACACGAGGCGCACCTCAGATTCCTAGCTTCAATTCACCCTTTGGAGGATACGGTGCTGGCCATTCTTGACAGGGGCATATCTTGAGCCTTTGGCCAGTGGCAGGGCTGAAACGATACAAGATGTTGGAATCGTAATATATTATCTTCCTTCCCACATCCCACTTCCCCACATCCCACAAGCTCTTCTGATTTACAATGAGTGCATAGCGTGAGCATGCAGCTCTTGCTTTCCCGCCCTCCCTTCCTCACAACTCTACCCTTGTGCCTTCCTCATTTCAAACACCCAAGAAATGCAGCATGCCCAGCCAGTGATTGACCAAGAAGAGGGAGAAAAGAAGAAGTAGAAACACCGTCACTCGATTTCACTTTCCCAGCTATAAGGTCATCCTGCAAGGCCATCTGCAATGTCCCCCACTGAAATTCAGTTGCCTTCCACCAGCCATGCTATAGATACTTAGTTAAACTGGGTAACATCAGTAGGATAGGCAAAGGCAGATGCAAGAGTTACTAAGGGAATGCACAAGGGTGATTAGTTGATTTTTTGATGTCATATTGGATGGATAGATGTATAAAGATGGATTGGAAAGTTTGCTTTGTGATGGCTTTTATTCCAGCATTGTGGCCAAGAGGACATTGTGATGGTCAATACAGAGGGAAGTTAAGCTGTGGGACAAACGTCGAAAGGGGAATTGGGATTGTGGTCACTGGTACCGCAGGTGGATGATTCCATCCTGAATATCCCAGCCAGAAAGGGACTGATGGGGTTGCATCCTTCCTTCTGTTTCATCCTGAAGGCCTCTGAGAAGACAGAAACTGCTGGAAATACTCAGCAGGTCAGGCAGCAGCTTGACCTGAGAAGTAAACTCTGTTTCTCTCTCCACGGATGCTGCCTGACCTGTTGAGTATTTCCAGCATTTTCTGTCTTCTCAGAGGCCTTCCTTTATAAACCGAAGCCTTGCAAGCATTCAGCAGCACTCCCTGCACACTTTTAAATATTTTAATATCTATTGCACCAAGCCACTACTTCAATAAAATATTTTTTAAAAAACAGTCCAAAAGCTTACATCCAAACTTACCTGAAAGATGTGTGTGTTCCTTTAAGAAGCACTGATAGCATCTCTGCAAGGCTGCTTCACACTTTTCTGTGCGTGCTTAGGACTCTGTGTTATGGTGTGCAAAAACGTCCAGATGGCCAGTTGTGGCATCAAGTCAGACGCTGCACCCTGGTTGAGATCACAATGTGCTGATTTATATTTCAGCAGCCAGCGCTGTCAACAGCAGTGCTATGACCGTTACCAAAATGGTGGCCTCCATGTCCCCACCAGTGGCGGCCGCCATTTTTTTCCCAGAGAGCCAGTATTAACGGGCAGCACTCAGTTAAGGAATTTCTAGGCCTGTACCTCTTATATCAGACTTTCGCGGAATGCATCACCTATCATCCTGGTGATGCAAAGTATTTGATCACTTTTGTTTCTGTTTTTTGTCCCCTGGAGCTATCAGTTCCTATTTGAACCTTGTATCTGTCCAATGGGATAAACTGAGTGAGGGTAATTTTGACTTTGTGCGATCGTTGTAAACTGGACAATATCGGATTAGCCTCCCGTTATATGTCTCTCCCGATTTTCATTTCGAGTTAAAAACAATTAAACATTAAAGGCAGTTGAGTTGCCGACACATTCCATAAAGAAACAAAACTTTTGAAACAGGTTGTTGCAAGAGAATTGTGAACCAGCCGTGGTTACTGCTGCTGGATGCTATCTGATAACCCTTGTTGGAAAGGTGCTTTGTGAGGATATTGAGATGAGGATCAGATTGGGCCTGGTAAAGACCGACCTCATTCTGAATAGCCTGCTGATGCCAATTCTCCACACATTTGTAGAATGGCTGCTTCAGCAAAGGACCAGAAGGCTGCCAGAAGCTGTTGAAAGATATTCCAATTTAATTTACGACTTTTGATGGAACCGGGGGAAGGGTTCGGCAGTGGCACATTACATTTTTTATTTGAATAATGGCAGTGTTTCTGTGTTTTACGAAGATAACCTAATTCTCTGAATGAGCTGCTAATTGGGACGCAATTCAACAGGATGTTGTTGCATTTTGAAATTACCCATAGGAAATTAAACATGACTACTGAGGCGCGACTCTTGTGACTGAGGGGATTATAGAGCAGGTAGTTGCTAATGTTTTCTTCCCAGGAAACCAGCGTTTAAACTTGCAATATTTAATATCAGAATTCTGCTGTCTTGTACTCAGTGACCGAGGATATAATTGAGGTAATTTCAATTCAAGACCATGCTGTTGCTAAATGGTATAAGAAATCAAGATGAGCCAAGGAGAGGGTATCAACAGGAACATAGAAACATAGGGCCCAAGTTTCGGGCCGCGCCTAGAACGGCGCAGCCCTGACCTGGACATCTGTTTTTCGTGCCACAAAGTGCGCCTAAAAAAAACTTACAGATTCTCCAGCTCCCTGCTGGTCCTCTGGAGTCGGGCGCGGCGCAGCACGAGCTGTAGGGGGCGGAGCCAGGTCCCTGCGCGAAAACAGTGCCGGGACCTCTGCACATGGGTGCTACAGTGGGCGCGCATGTGCAGTAGCTCCAGGCACCCAAAACTGTGTGGGAGGGGCCCGAAGCACGCAGCCCCTAGCCCTGGCCCAATGGCCTCACTGGGGCTGCGTTCATAAGGTTGCCTCCCACGCCCGGCTCCTGCTTCCTCACGACCCGACTCGACTCCCGCTCCCCCCCACCCCGCCCCCGACCCGACTCCTGCTGCCCCCCCCTCCCCACTGGACCGGACCAGACCCGAACCCCCGGACTGGAGCCGACCCGCACTCCCCCCCCACCCCCACCCGACCTGACCTCCCTCTCCCTCCTTCCCCCCCCCCCGCCTCCCCCCCAGACCCGAACCTCCCTCCCTCCCACCACCCCCCACCGACCCGACCCGCGCTCCCGACGCCACCCCCCCTCACCCGGACCGGACCCGACCCAAACTGACCGCCCTCCCACCGCCCCCGACATGAACCGACCCGGCCCGACCTCCCTCCCTCTGCCCCCCCTCCCCCGACCCAACCCGAACCGACCCGACCCGCGCTCCCTCCCCGCCCCCTACCCGAACCAACCTGACCTCCCTCCTCCCCCCCACCCTGACCCGACCCGTACTCCCGACCGCCCCCCCCCCCACCCTCTCCGGACTCGACCCGACCTCCCTCCGCCCCCCCCCCAACCCGATCCGCGCTCCCCCTGACCCGATCCGCGCTCCCGACCCCGGACCCAACGCCACCTACCTGTAAATCTGGTGCTGGGGACGGGCCCTGCCCGAAGTCTTGGGCTCGGCCAGGCCCGGCCCGTTCAGCCTTCCCCCGCCTTCTCCTTTCCCCCCCTCTCCTTTCCTTTCCCCCCCTCTTCTTCCCCCCCTCCTTCCCCCCCTTCTCTTTCCTCATCTCCTCTCCCCCTTCCC
The DNA here is from genome assembly GCF_044704955.1 of Pristiophorus japonicus. Taxonomy (NCBI): domain Eukaryota; kingdom Metazoa; phylum Chordata; class Chondrichthyes; family Pristiophoridae; genus Pristiophorus; species Pristiophorus japonicus. Next base: position 41,990,220 of record NC_091983.1, on the reverse strand, counting down.
CTTCTCCTCTCTCCCCTGCCTTCTCCTTCCCCCCTTCTCCTTTCCTTTCCCCCCTCTTCTTCCCCCTTCTCTTTCCCCTGCTTCCCCTTCTCCCTCTCCCCCCCTTCCCCTTCTCCTCTCCCCCCCTTCCCCTTCTCCCTCTCCCCCCCCTTCCCCTTCTCCTCTCCCCCCCTTCTCCTCTCTGCCCCCCTTCCCCTTCTCCTCTCCCTCCCCTTTCCCCTTCTCCTCCCCCCTTCCCCTTCTCCTCTCCCCCCTTTCCCTTTCCTCCTCCTCCCCCTTCTCCTCCCCCCTTCCACTCCCCCCTTCCCTTCTCCTCTCCCCCCTTCCCCTTCTCCTCTCCGCCCCCTTCCCCTTCTCCTCTCCCTCCCCTTTCCCTTCTCCTCTCCCCCCTTTCCCCTTCTCTCCTCCCTTCCCCTTCTCCTCTCCCCCCTTCCCCTTCTCCTCTCCGCCCCCCTTTCCCCTTCTCCTCTCCCCCCTTTCCCCTTCTCCTCCTTCCCCTTCTCCTCCCCTCTTCCCCTTCTCCTTCTCCTCCCCCCTTCCACTCCCCCCTTCCCCTTATCCTTCTCCTCCCCCCCTTCCACTCCCCCTTCCCCTTATCCTCCCCCCTTCCCCTTATCCTCCCCCCTTCCCCTTATCCTCCCCCTTCCACTCCCCCCTTCCCCTTCTCCTCTCCCCCCCTCCCCCTTCTCCTCCTACCCTCCCTCCCTCCCCTCCCCCTGCCCCCCCCTCTCCCTCTACCCCCTCCTCCCCCTCCCCTCACTGTCAGAAACACAGACACTGACAGACGAGAGTGAGAGACACACACAGACAGACAGACAGAGAGATAGAGACACTGACAGAGACACACTGGGGGGGGGGGAAGGGGGGGGGGAGGGGGGGGGCATCCCAGCATGCTGTTGGAGGGCTCCCGGTGCTGCAGTCGGTAAGTAGAAAATGTTTTATTTATTGATTTAAAAAAAAAAATCTTATTAATTTTTTTTGATTGATTTATTGGTTGATTTATTGATGTATTTATCATTTATTATTGATGATGGCTCTTTATTTGTAAAACTGAAGTGTTTAATGTTTGTAAACTTCCCTTTAACCCCCCCCCCCACCATTCCCTACGCCTGATTTGTAACCTACACCTGATTTTCTAAATTGTAGACAAGGTTTTTTCGAGCGTACAAAAATCTTCACTTACTCCATTCTAAGTTAGTTTGGAGTAAGTTTTTACTGCCGATACTTTGAAAACAGGCATAAGTGGCCGGACACGCCCCCTTTTGAAAACAAAATTCTGTTCCAAAGTGAAACTGTTCTAACTGACTAGAACTGGAGCAAACTAAATGCCGAGAATTTGAATTTATAAGATACTCCGTTCTACACCAGTTGCTCCAAAAAATCAGGAGCAACTGAGGCCGAAACTTGGGCCCATAGAAAGTAGGTGTAGGAGTAGGCCATTCGGCCCTTCGAGCCTGCACCACCATTCAATATGATCATGGCTGATCATGCAACTTCAGTACCCCATTCCTGCTTTCTCTCCATACCCCTTGATCCCTTTAACCAAAAGGGCCACATCTAACTCCCTTTTGAATATATCTAATGAACTGGCCTCAACAACTTTCTGTGGTAGAGAATTCCAAAGGTTCACAATTCTCTGAGTGAAGAAGTTTCTCCTCATAGAAACATAGAAAATAGGTGCAGGAGTAGGCCATTTGGCCCTTCAAGCCTGCACCACCATTCAATAAGATCATGGCTGATCATTCACCTCAGTACCCCTTTCCTGCTTTCTCTCCATACCCCTTGATCCTTTTAGCTGTAAGGGCCATATCTCACTCCCTCTTGAATATATCCAATGAACTGGCATCAACAACTCTCTGTGGTAGAGAATTCCACAGGTTAACAACTCTCTGAGTGAAAAAGTTTCTCCTCATCTCGCTCCTAAATGGCTTACCCCTTATCCTTAGACTGTGACCCCTGGTTCTGGACTTCCCCAACATCGGGAACATTCTTCCTGCATCTAACCTGTCAGTCCCGTCAGAATTTTATATGTTTCTATGAGATCCCCTCTCATTCTTCTCAACTCCAGTGAATACAAGCCCAGTCGATCCAGTCTCTCCTCATATGTCAGTCCTGCCATCCCGGGAATCAATCTGGTTGAACCTTCGCTGCACTCTCTCAATAGCAAGAACTTTCTTCCTCAGACTAGGAGACCAAAACTGAACACAATATTCCAGGTGAGGCCTCACTAAGGCCCTGTACAACTGCAATAAGACCTCCCTGCTCTTATACTCAAATCCCCTAGCTATGAAGGCCAACATGCCATTTGCCTTCTTCACCGCCTGCTGTACCTGCATGCCAACTTTCAATGACTGATGTACCATGACACCCAGGTCTCGCTGCACCTCCCCTTCTCCTAATCTGATGCCATTCAGATAATATTCTGCCTTCGTGTTTTTGCCCCCAAAGTGGATAACCTCACATTTATCCACATTATACTGCATCTGCCATGCATTTGCCCACTCACCTAACCTGTCCAAGTCACCCTGCAGCCTTTTAACGTCCTCCTTACAGCTCACACCGCCTCCCAGCTTAGTGTCATCTGCAAACTTGGAGATATTACACTCAATTCATTCATCTAAATCACTGATGTATATTGTAAATAGCTGAGGTCAATACATTACCCCCAAAACCATGTGCCTTAATTTTGCACACTAACCTCTTGTGTGGGGCCTTTTCAAAAGTCTTTTGAAAGTCTAAATAAACCACATTCACTGGTTCTCCCTTATCCACTCGAGTAGTTACATCCTCAAAAAATTCTGGAAGATTTGTCAAGCATGATTTCCCTTTCATAAATCCATGCTGACTTGGACTGATCCTGTCTCTGCTTTCCAAATGCGCTGCTATTTCATCCTTAATAATTGATTCCAACATTTTCCCCACTACTGATGTCAGGCTAACTGGTCTATAATTCCCCATTTTCTCTCTCCCTCCTCTTTTTAAAAAGTGGTGTTACATTAGCTACCCTCCAATCCATAGGAACTGAACCAGTGTCTATAGAATGTTGGAAAATGACTACCAATGCATCCACTATTTCTAGGGTCACTTCCTTAAATACTCTGGGATGCAGACTATCAGGCCCTGTGGATTTATCGGCCTTCAGTCCCTTCAATTTCCTTAACACCATTTCCTGAATAATAAGGATTTCCCTCACTTCCCCCTATCGCTAGACACTCGATCCCCTAGTATTTTGGGGAGGTTATTCATGTCTTCCTTAGTGAAGACAGAAACAAAGTATTTGTTCAATTGGTCTGCCATTTCTTTGTTCCCCATTATAAATTCCCCTGATTCTGTCTGCAAGGGACCTACATTAGTCTTCACTAATCTTTTTCTCTTCACATATATATAGAAGCTTTTGCAGTCAGTTTTTATGTTCCATGCAAGGGAGATTTTCCCCCTCCTAATTAAACCCTTAGTCCTCCTCTGCTGAATTCTAAATTTTTCCCAGTCCTGAGGTTTGCTGCTTTTTCTGGCCAAGTTATATGCTTCTTCTTTGGATTTAACACTTTCCTTAATTTCCCTTGTTAGCCACGGTTGAGCCACCTTCCCTTTTTTATTCTTACACCACACAGGGATGTACAATTGTTGCAGTTCATCCAGGAAAGGGTTGATAGAAACTAAACAGAGCACTTGGCTAGAAGAGTGGCAATTGGTATTCAATACTGACAAATGTAAGGTCCTAAGAATATTAAACATTTAAATATGAGTACTCCTTGACCACAGAATAGGAGAAGGACTTGGGTACGATAATTACCCATTGCATATGTTCTAGTAATTTGAGATAGGGATTGCTAAACTTAACAGAACATTGGTTGTAGTGCCAGGCCTATGGGATATAAGTTCATGGAAGTAACAATGGTATTTTAATAAATTATTTGTGTCACCATATTCAGAGTATCGCACCCAGTTCTGACAGAGGGCATGTCGGTCACTGGAAGGTGCAGAGAAGCAAAAGTATAATTTTTCAGCTTAGTTTTAGTTCTGAGGAGTGGCTTAATCAGTTCCCAATATTTTCTTTCACTAATTCTTCCTCTGATAGTCTCCTTTGTTCTTCCTTTACTGAAGTTAGTGGATGGTTCAAGTTAGTGTATGGTTCCACAGGTGCTGGTCCCCAGGTAACAATTCTTGTGAAGTTACTTTCATGGTAAATCCAGAAAATTCACTTCAGTGAAAAGACGTTGGATCACATAAATACTATTATAAAAGTAAGACTGTAAATAAATTGTCATAGCCAGAGCTGAACTATGGATCATCAGTCATGATACTTGTCATAGAAACTAGAGAAACAGACACAAGCCCCGATTTTATAGTGAGACAGGATCAGTCCGTGCGAGGTGCTTGGGTGAGCAACAAACTCTCCATGTTGGGGCCCGGAGATGTTTTACTTCCTGGGGCTCGTTTTAATATTTGGGCCCCGACTCCCACCCGAATCTGGCAAAAATCCGTGTCTGGCCGATGGGCAGCAGCGGGAATTTGGGCGGCAGAAGGCCGCTGCTGGTGACCCACGCGAACGGCCCATAGGAGTCAGGGCCTGAATATTAAAATGAGGCCCAAATCAAAAAACAATAATCTTATTGGAGTAAAGTTGCATTCCAATGCGATCGGAGGTGGGGGAAGGTAAGAAGGGTGGCTGCAGGAAGCCCGGGGCAAGGGAGGCCATAGGTATCCCCAGAGGAGCACTCCTGCCCTTTTTGGCCCTCAAGGAAACTAAAAAAAAAACTGGAAACCTCTCCTGGCCCTCAACCCAGCTCCTGGCCCTCTCCTGGCCCTCTCCTGGCCCTCTCCTGACCCTCAACCCAGCTCCTGGCAGGTTTGGCCAGGCAGGGAAGCCATCACTACTGCTTCGGTCAGGCTTTCTGTTAAAATCACAGATCGGGCCCCGATGACGCCACTGGAGTCTGATCCGCACATTTAAATTAGATCCTGCCTGCTTGAGGTGGGCTTTCTTGTTGCCTACACAGGCAGGTGTATAATGGGCGAGTTGTATAATGGGCAGGGAGTGCAACTGGCGGGGTATATAATGGGCGGGTGTATAACGGGCGGGGTGTATAACGGGCGGGGTGTATAACGGGCGGGGAGTATAACGGGCGTGTGTATAACGGGCGGGGTGTATAACGGGCGTGTGTATAACGGGCGGGGAGTAGCGGGGAGTATAACGGGCGGGGAGTATAATGGGCGGGGTGTATAACGGGCGGGGAGTATAACGGGCGGGGAGTATAACGGGGGGGGTGTTTAACGGGCGGGGAGTATAACGGGCGTGTGTATAACGGGCAGTGTGTATAACGAGTGGGTGTATAACAGGCGGGTGTATAACGGGCAGGTGTCTAATTTTTGTGTTCTTAGATGCTCCAGTAATGACTCCACGAGGCAATGTGTTGTACTTGAGCTGTAGTGACCTTAGTCCTTTATTTGTTAAAATGCAGAGTGAGGATCACACCTGGTGATCTGTCTTTTATACTAGGCCAGGCACAACTGTACAGGTAACCTACAAGTCTCCCTCTGCTGTGCGCTCTGGTGGCACACCCTGTGATAGTACCAACAGTAGCCATGTAGGATACATGACATCATTCTCCCCTGAGTCTTTAGTGCAAATCACCTCTGCATTGACTGTGCTCTGGGCTTAGCTCTATGTGGGCTCTATCTGGTTGCCCCTTGGCAGGTCGTTTCAATCTTGGGTGAGTGGTTGGTGCAGTAGAGTGCTGGTGCTTGCTGTTTGTATTCATCCTGACCATTCCATTCTCCCCCGCCCCCTCCTTCCCCCACATACAGATTATGCCGGAGGCTCATTGCATTCATATACATTCAAGTTCAGGAAAACAAAGTTGCATTACATTTGTGGTTTTGTTGTGAGACAAGTACGTTAGACTGGTGAGATACATTATCGATGTGGTGACCGGTGCATAAGGACAAACTAGTTCCAGAACTGCTGGATTGTGTCCCTGCAGTCTGGTGGCATCGCGGTGCCCAGTGCTGGCAGTGGGAACCCAGTTGGCTCAAGTTGTCTGCTCTTAGGGCTGTTGCCATGGTTCCTAGCGTCAAGCAGGTTCACAGATGCCTGTGACCTCCCTGTCTTTTCTTTGCACCCTGGATCGCTGCTGCTCCCTGAGGAGCTCTTGTCTAGCAGTGTACAGGGGCCTGCTGACTCGCTAGCCTGGGCGTTGTTTGGTTTGGGATCCTGGCTGGTTTTGGTCCCCTTTGTGGGGACTTTAGCGGGTGACCCTTCGCTTACGGATATGGTCTTGGTGGTGATGGGGCCTTAGCACAGTCTGCTCTTTCAGGTTCGTGGCGGTTGGTGCCATCGGGTGCCTGAGAGGTGGAGCCGGTCAGGGACAGGGTATCGATATCAGTGCCGTTGCCCTGCATAGGTCGCTTGCTCTGCAGCTCGTATGTGTTGGCTGCTTGTGGTCACTCTCCATGGTACATGACCCTGGTCCCCGGGCTACAGCATTGGGTAGCTCGCTGGACCTGTGTGCTCCCGATGGGTGTCTGCTCGCTGCATTGGTTGCATGCAGTTGAAATCCTACATCGCACAACTTTTCATTACTCATGATGGATACTATGTGGTTCCGATCATGATCGCACGACTTTTCCTCGCTGGTTGCATGTTCACAATACAGATCATCAATTACACAATTTGCATGATCCCATGACTTTTCCTTGCTTATTGCATGTACACAACTCTGCTCGTTAGTTACATAGTTTGTCTCTAACTTAAAGTTGCTATTACATTGCTTGAGTGTATGGAACTGTCCCTTTAATTGTGGTGGGTTGCAGGCCTCCTGTAAGAGAGCCTTGCTTGCTTTACCCCAATCCTCTTCTCTGTTTGGTGTCACGTGTTGCTCCATCAGCACTGTACCTCGTGGTCTGGCCGCCGTCATCTTTTTCTTCAGTGCCTCACCTCGTGGTTTGCGTGTCATCTTTCTTCCATCTACGATGTCGACTGCGGTGATCCTCTTTTCCCCGGGTTCTGCCACCAGTCGCCTCTGGATCTGATTTTCTTCCTCCAGAGTCCTGCCATTGGAGCCTGGAAGATGTGTTCGGGTTGTCTCAGCTGGATCATCTCCACGCAGTCATGCTGAGCGGTCTGTGCCTCGGGTGCTGTGCTGGTCTGCTCTCTGGTGCCGGGTCCACCCTCAAGTGAGGGCTTGCTGTACCTCCGAATGCAGAGGACGTCGCTGGAGGGTTGAAGTCTTCCCACTTCCATTGGATCTTCTCTGTCCACCGTCTGCCGAGCAGCATTGGTCCATCACCTGCAACAATCCACAGAGGTAACTTGTGCACCACGTCATCATGGAGTACCTTTACATTCGCACTACCAATGACTGGGATAAGTTCATTGGTGTAGGTGTGCAGCTTTGCCTGAACCGGGAGCAACTTGGGTCGTTCAGCTTGATTGTCCCATAGCCTCTCAAAGACTTCTTGATTCATTACTGACTGGCTCACCGCTGTGTCCACTTCCGTGAAGACTTCCAGGAACGCCATCTATCTCGACTCCCATCTTCAGGGGGGAACACTCGGTGGTGCAGGTAAACATGCCATATACCTCATTGTGGGGCTGAGCTGCCGCTCTGCCTCTCGTTTCATAATCCGCGCTGGATTCATGGCCATCTGCAGATTCTTCATCAACACAGTGAGTCATATTTCTCTTACACATTCGCTGGAGGTGGCCCTTTGTGCTGCAGCCTTTGCATACGTAGTCTTTAAAGCGGCACTGGTAAGCCCTGTGATTCTCTCCACAACGCCAGCATGGTGCTATTCGATTAGCCCCCCTCGGTGGACTCTGAGTTAAGGGACTCGGGGGCCTGTTCTCTCTTCCCTGAGAGATTTCGCGCTCCACAGTCAAGCCTCTAAACAGCACCACTCTGTGCACAGTACCTGCCGGGTTTGTGTCCTCAGGGTGAGACATCTGCCTAGAGCCGCAGGTCGAGGTCATGAATGCTTGGCTCACAGAGATGGTCTTCTGCAGTGTGACTGTGGTATCCACCGACAGTAGCTTGTGAAGAAGGCCCTCATGGCCAATTCCAATGACAAAAATGTCCCACAGCACTTCATTGAGGTGGTTGCCGAACTCGCACGGTGCCGCCAGCCTCCTGAGGTCTGCGGCATATTTCGCGATTTCCTGGCCTTTGGGCCGTCGGTGGGTATAGAACCAGTGTCTGGCTGTGAGGATGCTTTCCTTGGGCGTGAGTTGCTCATGGATCAGTGTTACAAGCTCCTTGTATGTCTTGGTCATTGTCTTCGCTGGTGTCAGCAAGTCCCTGACGAGGCCATAGACGGTGGGCCCACAATTGGTTAGCAAGATAGCTCTGCGCTTATCAGCCAGTGTGGCCGGGTCGTCTCCAGCCAGGTCATTTGCTGTGAAGAAATGTTCGAGCCTCTCCACAAAGGTGTCCCAATCATCACCATCGGCGAACTGCTGCAATGTACCAAGGGTAGCCATTTTTGTGTGAGAATGTCCATAATCTCATCACCAATTATTGTGTCCTTAGATAGAAACATAGAAAATAGGTGCAGGAGTAGGCCATTTGGCCCTTCGAGCCTACACCACCATTCAATAAGATCATGACTGATCATTCCCTCAGTACCCCTTTCCTACTTTCTCTCCATATCCCTTGATCCCTTTAGCTGTAAGGGCCATATCTAACTCCCTTTTGAATATATCCAATGAACTGGCCTCAACAACTCTCTGCGGTAGAGAATTCCACAGGTTAACACATCTCTGAGTGAAGAAGTTTCTCCTCATCTCAGTCCTAAATGGCTTACACTTTATCCTTAGACTATGTCCCCTGGTTCTGGACTTAACCAACATCGGGAACATTCTTCCTGCATCTAACCTGTCCAGTCCTGTCAGAATTTTACATGTTTCTGAGATCCCCTCTCATCCTCTAATAATGACTCCACGAGGCAATGTATTGTACTTGAGCTGTAGTGACCTTAGTCCTTTATTAGTTAACTCCAGAGTGAGGATCACACTTGGTGGCCTGCCGTTTATACTAGGCCAGGCACACCTGTACAGGTAACCTACAAGTCTCCCACTGCTGTGCCCTCTGGTGGCACACCTTGTGATAGTACCGTGTAGGATACATGACATTGCCCTTTTTGGCCCACAAGGAAACTAAAAGAAAAAACTGGAAACCTTGCTTTGCTGGCCCTCAACCCAGCTCCTGGCAGGTTTGACCAGGTAGGGAAGCCATCACTACTGCTTCAGTCAGGCCTTCTGTTAAAATCACAGATCGGGCCCCGATGACGCCACCGGAGTCTGATCCGCACATTTAAATTAGATCCTGCCTGCTTGAGGTGGGCTTTCTTGTTGCCTACACAGGTAGGTGTATAATGGACGAGTTGTATAATGGGCAGGGAGTATAACGGGCGGGGTGTAGAACGGGTGGCGTGTATAACGGGCGGGTGTATAAACGGGCGGGTATATAACAGGCGGCTGTATAACTGGCAGGGTGTATAACGGGCGGGGTGTATAATGGGAGGGTGTATAACAGGCCAGCAGTACAACGGGCGGGTGTATAACGGGCTGGTTGTATAACGGGCAGACGGGGTGTACAACAGGCGGGAAGTATAACGGGCGGGTGTATAACGGGCGGGGTGTATAATGAGCAGGTGTATAACGGGCAGGGTGTATAACGGACGGGGTGTACAACGGGTGGGGTGTGTAACGGGCGGGGTGTATAACGGGAGAACAGGCAGGGCGTATAACGGGCAGTGTGTATAATGGGTGGGGAGTATAACGGGCAGGGTGTATATCAGGCGGGGTTTATAACGGGTGGGTGTATAATGGGTGGGGTGTATATCGGGCGGGGTGTATAACGGACGGGTGTATAACGGGCTGGTGTAAAACGGGCGGGGAGTATAATGGGCAGGGTGTATAATGGGAGAACGGGCGGGATGTATAACGGGCAGCTTGTATAATGGGCGGGAGTATAATGGGCAGGTGTGTAACGGGTGGGTGTGTAATGGGCAGGTGTATGACGGCCGCGGCATATAACAGAGAACCGTGTGATATCTCCCGTTTTGCTTCACCAACCATGTCCAAGTTTACTGCTGTGAAACATGTTCCTCTCCTGTCCCTGTCCGTGAGCAGTTTGTGTGCGGTGCACTGTGCCCGTACCACCATCTCATCATCTAATCTTCCTCTCGGGCCTAACTTGAATCGTCCAAGCCCAGGCTATGCTGTTGGGTGCAAGCAGTAAGTGAGGAGGCGATCTGGGTGCTTTATGGGGCCTTAAAGTTATAATGGGAACCCTGTAAAAGAATCAGAAATACTTTGAATTTCACTGTTTACAGGACCATGATCTTATTTGTCAGTTTCTGATGAAACGGTAGTGCATTTTTAAATTAATTTATGCCAGCCAAAAACTTTATCTGCATGCATCTTATCTTGTTTGTTGAAATGTGTCAACCACTGTGACTGTTTTCCTGATGTGTTATGGTTGAGATGGCAGCAGCACCCCAGCAGGAGTCTGGGTACCCATGTAGTCTCTCTTGGAGGGACTTGATAAAAGGGCAGCGCCAAGGTGCCATGCACTAGGTGGAGGGACAGGGAAAACAAGTGCGGGAATGAAGAACGATAGTGCGCAACAAATAGGAGGAAAGAGAAAAACTGTGTTGTACAGGCACAGCGTCGAGAGTCCGGAATTCCGGAATCTGGACTCCAGGACGATTGGTGGCAGGGTCGTCCGGAATCTGTAAAATGTCCCGGAATCCGGACCCGACGACCCTGCCCGACCATGGGTTTCGCCGCTGCCGTTCATATCGCCCCCGTTGTCCTTACCTCGGGGTGTCCTCGCCGGCCCGCCCGACAACCTCCTCGACGGAGCTCACCTGACGACATTCTTGCCGATCCAGCCCACCCGACGACATCCTCGTCGGGGCCGGCCAGACAACCTCCTCGGCGGGGCCCCGCCCCGAACACCTCCTCGGCAGGGGCCCGCCCGACGACGACCTCCTTGGCGGGGCCGGACCGATGATGTCCTCGGCGGGGCCGGACGGCTCGAACAGCTCCTCAGCGGGAATCCCGCCCTCCCCCCCGACGTTCCGAAATCCAGAAATACCCGAACCTGGGCTCGGTTGTTTCTGGATTCATGTCGTCAGAAACAAATTGAAAGTCCGGAAAAGCCCGGAATCCGGAACGGCCTCGGTCCCGAGGGTTTCAGATTTTAGGCACTGTACCTGTACACAGATCACTGAAAGGACATGACCAATGTAGAGAACCTGCAGCATTGTTTGACTGCGGGGCCTTTCTTTTTACACAAGGTCAGACGTAAAAGTTTTACTTTTAAGAGAAACAGAATCTTTGCTCTGTGGCAAGCAAACCATTGTTCGTGGCTCAACAGAGGACCAGGTAAACTTCTTCAGCAGTTGTGAAGAGAACTTGTTTTTTGTTTCCCTCGCCTGCCACTAAATAAGCCATAGAAGGGATGGGGTGATGTAATGCTGAATTCTGGCTCCGCCACTAAGTGTACAAGACGAGCAGAATTCAGCAACAAGCTCGGAAGCAGCAATGCCATTTTTTTAAATTCAAAAAGCCAAAAATACAGCACTTTCTTAACAATGTCAGCCTGTCACTTTAAGCCTAGTTGACAGCTCAAGAATTAATAGTGTCAGATTTGTATGGGGAGTGTATGCCCCTGTCGGATCTGTACCGTGTCATTAGAGAACTTGGTATGCAGTGCCAGCTACATCGATTTGCACATGACACTGCTGCACCCTATTCAGGTGCAGACACCAGAAAGGCCATTGAGGAAGTTTGGGTACAGCGCTTTCAGGAGGCACGATTAGTGATCATTTTTCCTTTATTTTGCACCTATATTTTGGGACCTTTTTAGGAGCCGCAAGGTGAAAATCTACCATGTGGTCTATTCTGGGCTTGACGGTGGCCTGGGAGGTGAAGGCACTGCCTGAGTCCCAGGTTTGATTCCTGGCCATTAATTAGCCAGCTGATCTCAACAATTGAAATACTACAATGGCTTCAGTACCTCTGGGCCAAGGAGAAGGGGAAAAAAAAACAGTTATGCTCCTGATCACTATCTAATAATTTCTGCTGGAAAGTATGCTTGGGTGGCCATCGAGTGAGGACAGGATTGGGATCAGTCTTGATGGCCTCCATGGTTGAGGGGCCTGCTGACACTTACTGTGTGGGCTCATGGCCACTTGGGCGAGGGACTGGAAACTGCCTGGTCCAAGGAAATGTATACTAGCTAGAGCCAGGACTCACAGCAAGGGAGAGAACATTTGCAGGAAAAATAATTGTCTTTATTGTTTGCCAAAAAAAGCCAATGTGATGACCCACTTTGCTTCAAACACGTCATTATGTCACACTGGCATCATTATGTTGCTTGCATGTCACATCATTATGACTATCTCGTCTAGCTTTTCTACTCCCCAGAATCAAGATTACGCTTCTTGAAGTAAAAGATTGACTTAAAAACTTGCCATAGTGTAGGTAATGGAAAATAAATAACACAAAATGTACAAGTAGCAAAAGGCCATTTAGCTCATTCTTATCAGCTCATCCTCTATTTTATGTCCTTATTCAGAACCCATTTGGACCATTTTTTACTGCTTCCTGATAAGATTATGTAGCTACTTTGGTGATAGTCCACATTTTAAATTTTATTAAGATTAAAAGTTAATTTTTAATGCTGTGTCATATCACTCTGTCGCAGTGGTAGAAAGATGAATAGTTATCAATAATGTTGCCCACTGGTTGTGCTTAACGATCCGGACCTGCTGTCTGACACCCATAAAATCCCTCCATTGAAACAGAGTGGGCGCACTGCCTCCCGAAATGCCCACATGGTCAACAGGTTGACTTGCTGTCTAACTGCAGCCAGTGGTTGAGTCCTGCAGAAGGTTGTCTTCCACCAATTGGCCAATGTCATTTGAAGCACTGAGAGATAAAAAAATGTACTCCCAGACACGAGGCCAGAAGAAATTTATCAAACCTAAAGAGAAAATTCTGGAAACACTCAGCAGATCAGTCAGCATCTGTGGAGGGAACAGACAAGTTTTAACGTTTCCGAACAAGATTCTATCTTGCGAAGTAACCTAGTGTGAGGCACCTTCATCAAAGGTTTCTGAAAGTCCAGGTAGACAATGCCCACGGAGTTCCCTCATAGTTGTAAAGTCCTGGCGTCATGAAGCACCCCCACTGTATGAGCACAGCAGGATACACTGATACTACCGGCTTGTCCACAGCCCCAGCCACTCAGTAAAGCTCACTCACTGTTACATTCTACAATGTAACCTGTATATTGTCAACTTAATGGGGGGAAAATTGCGATCAGAGACTTCCTGCGGGCGATCGCCTCCGACCGAGAGAAATGTCCGAAAATACCTGGTGGTCCCGGAAGAACATAGGCTTGCACTCAGAGGCCTCGTAGAGTCACCTTCAGAAATCCACACTTGATGGACGTAGGCGGAGGCGGATGCTCCAGTGGCCTGGACAGCTTGCTGCTCCTCCTGTGCAACTAGAAAACATAGAAATTCCAGCTTCCCTGGGTCCGTATGGAGTGTGTGCAGACCTGGGAAGGTATCGCAAAAGCCGATTCATGGTGTGCGATGCTCATGCACCAAAAAACTCTGGCTTGACAGATCCTCCATATCCCCATAGCCAGGACATTCGCATGGGCACAATTGCGGTATTTGCCCAGCTCTTGCCCAGCGAATATCCTGAAAATTCTTGTGCCTGGTAAAAGCAGGTGCATAGCCTACTTTTGCCAGCGTAAGAGTATTAAAATGTACAACGACATATAAAATAAAATTTAAAAAAAAGGTAGGTGCTATTTTCTGGCGAGCGCCCGCAGAAAGCAGGGGGTCGGCATTTCAGGGCCAATGTTTTAGAGAAAAATGTATTTTTTGAAATTTAAAAAAAATGTTTTAATAGTGTTAAAAATAAACTTACCTTCATTTTTAGTATAAAAATAAGTAATAACATTTAATTTTTCTATGTTTTAAAACTCTTATGCTGGTAAAAGTAGGCTAGACGCCTGCTTTATCGCGGAGATAGACATATTTTTGAGTGATGGGGAGTAAAGGGTTATGGGGAGCGGGCAGGGAAGTGGAGCTGAGCCCATGATCAGATCAGCCATGATCTTATTGAATGGCGGAGCAGGCTCGAGGGGCCAAATGGCTTACTCCTGTTCCTATTTCTTATCTTCTTATGTTCTTATGTTTTACCAGGTGTAAGATTTTGAAGGACATTCGCTGGGCAAGAGTTGGGCAAATAGCCCAAATCACATCCGCAAATGTCCTTCTCTTGGGGATGCGTGCGATCTATCAATTTTTACAGATCGCAAAAGTCAGTTCTCAGTGCATGCGCATTGCACACCGAGATCCGGCATTTGTGAGGCAGCTTCGGGTACGTGCGCACAGGGGAGGCCGCAATTTTCGGGCCAGTGTATATCAATGTGTTGTGACAAGAAAATGTAAGAGACATATAGATTATATTTGGTCTATTATTATTCAATCATGTGAAGGAGAGGCCCACCAAGCAGGGCAGAATATAAATCTTGCGGCAGACCTCCCTTGAAGTGCTCATTGTAAATGAACACTGAGTACCTGGAGCGTTGCTCAGGTTTGCCTCTAATTTGAATAAATGCTGGATCTTAATGAGACTTGTGCACAGTTTGTGTGCAGGCTCCAAGCATTGACTGCATCCGATGAGGCTCTGGGCACACTGAGTAACTGAGTAGACCTCATAGCTCAACACACGTAAATGTAGGGCAGTCGCGCTGATGCACTGCAATGCATTGGGTGGTACATACCACATTATCAGCCCCAATTTCTTGAGGGAGGTAAAAATAAGCAAATCCTTGAAAGAACTGGACACAATTTTTGGGCAGCCCCTAACGCCATGTGAATATGATTTGCGACTAGCAAAGTTGTGTATTGAAGCATTAGTCCCAGTTGTTTGGCTTTAAATTTATGTCAGTAGATCTTCCATATCTGTAGTCAAAGACCTGGAGTGTGCTTTTGCATGTTTACCGCTGCCCCACTGCAGCCTAAACTTGAGGCGAGTCTGTTCAAAACCGCTTCCTAAATTCCAGACATCACTCTGTGCACAGATGCAAGACAAGACAAGTGTAAAGACAAGCTCATAATTGCTACTTTAATCCTTCCTTGATGAATTGTACTGCGTAAAAAAGCGATTGAGAAAAAATGATAAATTTAATCTATAGCCATGGCATTTGAGAAGGCATGGGATGAGAAGTGTGAAAAAAAAACAAGCATTGAACATCTCAAATCTTAGATCTGACCAAATGCTCCTCAGTTGGCCTTTATTGCAAGGGGGATGGAGTATAAAAGTAGGGACGTCTTGCTACAATTGCACAGGGCATTGGTAAGACCACACCTGGAGTACTGCGTACATTTTTGGTCTCCTTATTTAAGGAGGGATTTACTTGTATTGGAGGCAGTTCAGAGAAAGTTCAGTCAGTTGATTCCTGGGATGAAGGGGTTGCCTTATGAGGAATAGTTGAGCAGGTTGGGCCTGTACTCATTGGAGTTTAGAAGAATGAGAGGTGATCTTTTTGAAACATATAAGATTCTGAGTTTGGCAGGGTAGATGCTGAGAGGATTTTTCCCCTTGTGGGGGAATCTAGAACTAGCGGGCATAGTTTCAGATTAAGAGGTCACACATTTAAGATGGAGATGAGGAAAGATTTCTTCTCTCAGAGGGTCGTGAATCTTTGAAATTCTCTACCCCAGAGAGCTGTCGAGGCTGAGTCATTGAATATATTCAAAGGTGAGATAGACAAATTCTTGAACTATAGGGGAGTCAAGGGTTATGGGGAACAGGCAGGAAAATGGAGTAGTGGCCAAGATCAGATCAGCCGTAGAAACATAGAAACATAGAAACATAGAAAATAGGTGCAGGAGAAGGCCATTCGGCCCTTCGAGCCTGCACCACCATTCGATAAGATCATGGCTGATCATTCCCTCAGTACCCCTTTCCTGCTTTCTCGCCATACCCCTTGATCCCTTTAGCTGTAAGGGCCATATCTAACTCCCTCTTGAATATATCCAATGAACTGGCATCAACAACTCTCTGCGGCAGGGAATTCCACAGGTTAACAACTCTCTGAGTGAAGAAGTTTCTCCTCATCTCAGTCCTAAATGGCCTACCCCTTATCCTAAGACTATGTCCCCTGGTTCTGGACTTCCCCAACATCGGGAACATTCTTCCCACATCTAACCTGTCCAGCCCTGTCAGAATCTTATATGTTTCTATGAGATCCCCTCTCATCCTTCTAAACTCCAGTGAATAAAGGTCCAGTTGATCCAGTCTCTCCTCATTTGACAGCCTAGCCATCCTGGGAATCAGTCTGGTGAACCTTCGCTGCACTCCCTCAATAGCAAGAATGTCCTTCCTCAGATTAGGAGACCAAAATTGAACACAATATTCCAAGTGAGGCCACACCAAGGTCCTGTACAACTGCAGTAAGATCTCCCTGCTCCTATACTCAAATCCCCGTAGCTATGAAGGCCAACATACCATTTGCCTTCTTCTCCGCCTGCTGTACCTTTATGGCAACTTTCAATGACTGATGTACCATGACACCCAGGTCTCATTGCACCTCCCCTTTTCCTAATCTGCCACCATTCAGATAATATTCTGTCTTCGTGTTTTTGCCCCCAAAGCGGATAACCTCATATTTATCCACATTATACTGCATCTGCCATGCATTTGCCCACACACCTAACCTGTCCAAGTCACCCTGCAGCCTCTTAGCATCCCCCACACAGCTCACACCACCACCCAGTTTAGTGTCATCTGCAAACTTGGAGATATTACATTCAATTCCTTCATCCAAATCATTGATGTATATTGTAAAGAGCTGGGGTCCCAGCACTGAGCCCTGCGGCACTCCACTAGTCACTGCCTGCCATTCTGAAAAGGACCCGTTTATCCTGACTCTCTGCTTCCTGTCTGCCAACCAGTTCTCTATCCATGTCAGTATATTACCCCCAATACCATGTGCTTTGATTTTGCACACCAATCTCTTGTGTGGGACTTTGTCAAAAGCCTTTTGAAAGTCCAAATACACCACATCCACTGGTTCTCCCTTGTCCACTACTAGTTACATCCTCAAAAAATTCCAGAAGATTTGTCAAGCATGATTTCCCGTTCATAAATCCATGCTGACTTGGACCGATCCTGTCACTGCTTTCCAAATGCGCTGCTATTTCATCCTTAATAATTGATTCCAACATTTCCACTGATGTCAGGCTAACCGGTATGATCTTATTGAATGGCAGGGCAGACTCATGGGGTTGTATGGCCTACTCCTGCTCTTAGTTTTTGTGTTCTTATGTTCTCAATCAAATTCTTTGGCTTCGTAATGGATATTAGAGGGAAATGGCTGAAAAAAATAACACCCTCATGAAATATTTGACAATTGTGTCAAATATTGTTTTATAACGCTCCTTTGTAGTGCCTTGGGAGTTTCACTATTTTAGAGGCGCTATATAAATGCAAGTTGTTGTATATTTGCATTTCTCTCCAGTTCTTTCAGTGGAAATGTGCACCACTCTCCACCTGAGCCTCCCCCTCCCCCCTTTTGATAACTGTACAGACTCCAACTCGCCATGGGAAATGTGCAAGTTCTTTTCAATTCCAGATTTGTATAATTTCTTAAATAAATACAAAAACAATTATGACAGTGCACAGCAGGCCATTGGGTGTAATTCTTCATCAGAACCGACATATTTTTGTTGTTGGTGTTTTGTATTGTCAACTGTGCCAAGAACAGATCTTTCAGAAAATTGATTCTGGTGGTTGCAGAGATTCTGAAGATCTCCATGTCAGTTTGGGGCAACATCTGCTCTAGATAAGCACAAAAATAAACAATGAATAAGCTGTGGCGATACCAAAGCAGATATTGTGACAAAGTGAACAATTATTCATATTTTCATTTTCTATGTATTTAAATATTCTTTCGCTTAGCATCCCTAACCGGGAGTAGAGTAGGGAAAGAAGGATAGTGGGCGTCTGTGTCAACAGTGTAAGTCTTTCCATGTATTCATTAATAGCTCAGAAAGTGCAAGTTTTTCTCTGTACATAATTCAGAAGATATATTTGCTATGCCAAAGAGATAGCATATTAATAAGGCACTTTATGCATTATTCGTTTCTGTGCACTACTTCTGTTATGAAATAGACTTTGCTTACTGAATGCACCCTAACTTTATGAGACTTAGAGGATACAGTTATATTGTTTTAATTAATTTTATTTAGAGTTCGAAGCAACAGCTAAAAATGAGTTTTGGGGCTAGAATGATCTAAATTTAAAACTAGGTCTTAGATAAAAGTACAGTATTCCAACCTTTTGTGCCAGTTTTGAGTTTTATCGTCTGCTGCCCTGCACCCATGACATTGACGGATCATTTTACCAAGGCTTGCTGACATGGTTGGTGGTATGTTGAGCAGATGTGGCCAACACTGGCACACTATCCTAACTTCCTTTTGGGAGGAGTAGCTTTGCACGCGCTAATTGTTCCCCGTCTGTCTGCAGATATGGAAGGGCACCTCTTCTGCAGCTCAACTTGCCTGAAATGGAACAATTGGCTCCAAGGTGCATGACAGCTTAGATACAACCAGAAGAAAAGCAACAAAAAAAATTCTGAAAGTGGTTTTAAAAAAAAAATCCCCGAAATAATGAAGATTAAAGTTACTTACTACGGCCCTTTGAATCAGCTACCACCATAGCTGAACTTGTAGCCAGCAGTGTCACCCCCAGGACCTGGCTCCAGTGCCCAAAGAAGTTTCATGATCTCAGGCTCGTGGTCAAGGTCAGTGAATGCCTCTTCAAATGTCATCTCCTGCAAACTGCACCACTAGCCTCACACATTGCTCAATGCACCAAACCCCATCATTCACCTACCAACAATCTCGACCAAACACGAGGCACACCTTACATTCCAGTTTCACCTCACACCGTTGGAAGAGACGGTGTGGCCATTCTTGGCAGGGGCATGACTGAGCCTTTGGCCAAAAGGGGCTCAAAGAATGCAAGAAGCCAGTATCTTCATTTATCATCCTCCTTCTCACATCATCCTCATCCCACAATATCTTCTTAATTACAAGCAGCTTTACCTCTCTTCCCTCACCACAACACAACCATTGTGTCTTCCTCATTTCAGACACTCAAGAAATCTAGCCTGCCAACTGGTTGACTAAGAAGAGAGGAGAGTGAAGAAGAAGAAACACTTTCACTCTATTTCACACTCCCAGCCACCAGCTCCTCGAGGTTGTCCTGTAAGGCCATTTGCCGTGTCGCCCATTGAAAGTCAGCAGCCTTCCACCAGCCATGCTGCAGCCTCTGGGGTAGCACTGTGTAACACTAGTAGGATAGACAAAGGAAGACGCAAGCCAGTCACTAAGGGAATGAACAAGGGTGATTAGTTGATTTTTTTGATGTAATATTGGATACATATATGGATAAAGTTGGTTTGGAAAGTTTGCTTTGTGGTGGCTTTTATTCCAACCTTGTGACCAAGAAAGGCTGTGATGGTCAGTAACAGAGGGAAGGTAAGGTGTGAGACAAATGCTGAAAGGGGAATAAGAGTTTTGTTCACTGGTACCGCAGGCGGATGATTCGATCCCGGTATCCTGGCCAGAAATGGGCTGTCTGGGATTCCTCCTTCGTTCTGCTTCCTCACGTGTCAGCTGTGGCTAATTGGATAGTACACACCTCTGAGTCAGAAGGTTGTGGTTCAAGTTACACTCGAGGGACTTGAGCACATAGCTCTAGGCAGACACTCCAGGGAGTGCTGAGGGAGTACTGCACTGTCAGAGGTGCCATTTTTCGGATGAGATGTTAAACCACGGCTGCTCTCTCAGGTGGACATAAAAGATCCATGGCACTATTTCGAAGAAGAGCAGGAGAGTTCTCCCCAGTGCCCTGGCCAATATTTATCCCTCAATCAACATAACAAAACAGATTATCTGGTCATTATCACATTGCTGTTTGTGGGAGCTTGCTTGTGTGCAAATTGGCTGCCCCAGTTTCCACATTACAACAGTGACCACACTCCAAATGTACTTCATTGGCTGTAAAGCACTTGGAGACATCCGGTGGTCATGGAAGGCGCTATATAAATGCAGGTCTTTCGGTTTTTTTCCTCCTCTTCTGCTTCTTCCTCTTCCTCTTCCCGCTCGCTCTGCGAGCAGCTTATCCCTTTTGCTGCCTCTGCTCCAGCTCCATGTCATGCTGCAGCCCAAAGGAGACTGCAACTAGACTCGAAGTGGTGTTCTCAGAGGCCTTCCTTTAACATCCAAAGCCTTGCAAACGTCCAGCAGTGCTCCCTGCACTCTTTTCACACTTTAACAACTTTTGAACTGTATTGCAACTGGCCACTACTCAATAAACTGTAAAGAAAGCATTACAAAAGCAAAAATCTAAACTCACCTCAAAGTGTCCCTTTTGGAAGCGTGGTGGGGGGTCCGTTGTACAGCTGAATGCACATTCTGCCTTGCGTGTTTTGGGCTTTGGAGAGGGTGTTAAAAGGAGCGGTGACATCTAAAATACCAGGTCATGCATCAGTTCTGCATTGCATGCTGATTAACGGCACGATCTGATAATTAACATATTTGCACCAAGTGCAGGCAACAGCAGCACTGCCAACCCGCGCAAAATGGCAGCCACCGCATTCC
Source organism: Pristiophorus japonicus (assembly GCF_044704955.1). NCBI lineage: Eukaryota > Metazoa > Chordata > Chondrichthyes > Pristiophoridae > Pristiophorus > Pristiophorus japonicus. Next base: position 41,969,514 of record NC_091983.1, on the reverse strand, counting down.
GTGCCGGAAGTGGGCGGAATATATGTGGCCGCCGTTTTTGCACCAAAAGCAGCCTTATCAGCCAGTGCTAAGGGATCGAATTTCACGGCCAATATTTTGAGTAGCATTTGCTCATACAGGTATTCCAGTGTCGTTTTAGTGCTGGTAGCATGAGCTCATTTCATGCCTGATCCCCTCCGCACTGAGCGTGCTCTCTGCAGCCCCACAGTTGGTGGTCAGTCAGCTGCCTTGCCATACTGGGTTTAAGGTAACGTGATTTTCTGATGTGCCTGTTCCTTGCCAAAATAGTCTCTGTCATGCAAATAGAGGAGTCCAGCAGGGTATTACTTCACTGATCAGATTGAAACTAATATGAAAGATATCGGAGTCTCATAGCAACAGGATGTTGCAATTCTGACAAATTAGCCGAGCACCTGCTGATACAGTTACAGTACATGAAAACCACATAATGTTTTTCTAAGTATGAGGATATGTCATGATACAAGAGAATACCATTTAAGAACTTGCAGCTTTTGTGTTGCTTAATTTCCTTTTCTTAATTGACTCATTTAAAAATTTACTTATTTGTTAAGGATTGGTTTATCTTCCATGGCTCTCTGTTTACAAATTATTTGGGGAGAGGGCGTTAAGTGGTCCACAGCAGCTAACATCTCTGACTCAGCCTCCTGATAAATTACATTCCAGGCTTTTCCTGGGACCTAAGTCTTGACCAAACCCCACTTAGAATGTGAATTTGTGAACGTTTACAGTCACTTGCAATTACTTTATCAACTTCACTTAAATGTTTAATTTTTGGTGTGGAAAGATAATGCCGCCCTCTGTGTTTGTTGTCGAAGGCGATTCTCAGCTCTTGCTAACCACATAATGAATAATACCATATGGTTAGCACAGATCAATCAGAAAGCAAGTAGGAATGCTTCCTTCATACAGGTTTATTTTTCCAAAGTATTGATTTCCGATTGGTTTCTTTTTAAACAGATTATCTGGTCATTATCACATTCCTGTTTGTGAGAGCTTGCTGTGCGCAAATTGGCTGCTACGTTTCCTAATTTACAACAGTGACTACACTCCAAAAGTACTTCATTGGCTATAAAAGCATTTTGGGATGTCTGGTAGTCGTGAAAGACACTATATAAATCCAAGTCTTTCTTTTTTTTGGCGACGAGCCCCACCCTAAATATCCTGAAATGTAAGAGATGCCCACATCACTATAATTGGTGGTGGACTCTTGAGGGCGGGGGGGGGGAAATTGGACATGGGCAAGATGGGGGGAATCGCAATTGCTGAACATTATATGATACGCCCTATATTGAGTTCTATTGAAGTCAACAGAGCTGTATATCGGACGGAGCGCTTAACAGGCGCCGGATGCGATACTGCTGATTTAGCCGTTGATGTCCAATTTCACCCCCTTGTCCATTAAAATAACCACATCCCATGGAGTCCAGTCACATACGCCTTGCCCCTGCTGTCCACCGTTGTCACAGCTTCACTTAAATTACAAAAATGCAAAGTTTAGCTGATCTGCACAAGTGCAAAAACACTACGTAGATTTAAGTCCTGGAGTTGCATCCCTGGGAGCATATAATGGAGCTGTGGCCTCTGCAATTAACTTTGTTCCTGCAGCTATACTGACTCTTAACGAGACTCTGAATTCTCTTGACTGCTCCCAGCAATCCAGGAATGGCCGAGAGGAAATTGAAAGATATGTCCCAGTTTTCTGTTGAAGAAGAAGCTGCTTAGGAGTTTGTGAGGAAAATTTTACAGTTGGCATTGTAGCTAGAGAATTCTATCGACTGCGAGTTGTCTACATTATAACATAACTAATCCTACTGAAGTAACTTAAGGAGATATTTTCTATTATGCCTAATCAAACATAGGCCTTGACGCAGTTGCTCAGGGTTACCTGTTGCTTTGTGTTTCTTATACGCCAACAAGGTTTTTGTTGCATTTTTAGAGGTTGCAAAAGTACTTCTGCTTCAAAAAGTGAGTTTAAAAAAAGTGTAATAGAAAGGTAATTATCTCCTACATGATCTCACCCTTTGAAGACCAGGTTGTTTTGTTATTTATAGGGCTAGCAGGGGAGTGGGATAAATTGGATAGCTGTACCATGCAGCCGGCACGGGCATAATGGGCTGAATGGCTGCATCATTTTCTTTATTCATTCTCAGGATGTAGGTGTCACTAGCAATGCCAACATTTATTGACAATCCCTATTTGCCCTTGCGAAGATGGTGGTGGGCCATCTTGTACTGAATAGCTTGCTAGGCTATTTCAGAGGGCAGTTGAGAGTCAACCACATTGCTGTGGGTTTGGAGTCACATATCGGCCAGACCGGGTAAGGACAACAGGTTTCCTTCCCTGAAGGGCATTACTGAACCAGATGGGTTTTTATGACAATCCGTTAGTTTCATGGACACTGATACTAGCCTTTTCTTCCAGATTTATTTAATTATCTTTCTTAATTTCCAACTGCCATGGTGGTATTTGAACTCATGTCTCTCGATCATTAGGCCAGGCTCTGGATTACTAGTGCAGTAACATAATCTCTATGCAACCATATCCCATGTTCTCTGATTCTATGATCACTTCATGGGGCTCACAGTCAGCAGCTGGATTCTGATAGCCTTCTCTCCAACAGGGACTGCACTTCAAAAATGCATTGGGTGCCTTGAGGATTTGATAAGCTGCTATATAAATTCAATTTCTTTCATTAATGTGGTAAGGAACACTCGGTCCTCAGTCTGCCATTCATGCAGTGCTTTATAGCCACCAGCATCTTACTGGTCCATCTGTGTATGTCATTAAATCATTCCTTGAAGTTATGTGCATGCCTACTGATTGAAGAGTTCCAATCCTTGTTCTTCCTATGGAAGATGAGGAGGTGCTGTTGTCTTAGAGTGAGCCGTAGCATTCTCACCTCTTGAGCCAGAAGGTTATGGGTTTAAGTCCCACTCAAGAGACTTGAGCACAATATCTATGCTGACACTGCTGTGCAGTACTGAAGGAGTGCTGCACTTTCAGAGGTGCCGTCTATAAGATGAGTCATGAGATCATGGCCCTGTCTGCTCTCTCAGGTGGACGTAAAACATCCCATGACATTATTTTGAAGAAGAGCAGGGGGGTTCTCCTCAGTGTCTTGGCTACTATGTATCCCTCAAAAATATGTATCACGGAAATTGATTATCTGGTCATTATCACATTGCTGTCTGTGGGTGTTTGCTGTGTGCAAATTGACTGCCGTGTCTCCTTATAAACAGTGAATACACTTCAAAAGAACTTCAGTGGCTGTATATGCATTGGGCTGCACTGAGGTCGTGAGAGGCACTATATAAATGCAAGTCTTGCTTCTTTCTTCTACTTTCTTAGAGAGTTACATTGTTTATTTTGTTTGAGGATTTCAGTAAGGAGGAGATCCCTTCCATTATATATAAAAATAGTGTATGGCCTGCCAACTTTTGTGGCAACACTATCAAGAAAAAGCTAAACCACAAATGCTGGAAATCTTAGATGTACAAATGCTGTTAGATCTGCTGCTATTTCCAACATTTTACTGGTTTTTATTTCAGATTTCCAGTACATCCCACTGTGCTTCGCAGCCAATTAAGTTCTGTTTTGTCCTTGTACAAGACCTTAGTCAGGCCACACTTGGAATACAGTGTCCAGTTTTGGTCTCCATACATGGTGGGTGATATTGAGGTTCTGGAAAAGGTGCAGAAGAGGGCCACTAGACTAAGTCCAAGTCTAAAGCATCTTAGTTATCAAGATAGGGTTAAAAGAGTTGGGACTCTTTACCTTAGAGCAGCATAGACTTAGGGGGGATATGATTGGAGTTTATAAGATAATGAAGGGAATAGACAATGTAACAGCTGACCATTTATTTCAATTAAATAGGTTAGGCAGAACCAGGGGGCACAAACTTAAGTTGTATAGGGATAGATTTAGGTTAGATGTCAGGAGGTGGTTCTTTTCACAGAGAATAGTAGACCTCTGGAACAAGCTGCCGTTTCATGTGGTGGATGCAGAATTCCTTCAAGCAAAAGCTGGAATTTCTGGCTGCGGCAGAGATTACCACTTACAGAAGGTAGCTACCGCAGGGAATTTAATGGCCAGAGTGATCTCCTGGATTAGTTTTAATCACCTAGATGGATTGAAGATTTTTTTTCACAAATTGGCCTGGATTTTTAATGTTTTTTTGCCTCTCCCCGGAGATCACATGGTTTCGGGTGGGGTGGAGTGTATGTGTTGTGATACACAAGGTATCGCAATTGTGTGGGACAGGTATGATGGACCAAATGGTCTTTACCTGTCTGTCATTGTTCGTATGTTCATAAGCTAGCTAAACATTTCAGGTATGACTCTGTATCAGAATTGCCAGTACAGATTGAACCTCCCTTATCCGGACCTGACCTGTTCTGGAGAAGGGATTTTTCCGGACAAAGGGTGGTCACGTTAAATTGGATGGTACAGGTACTGATATTGCGTGGCATGCAGAACTCTGAGCATTTAATTGCATTTAGCACTACTAGGATTTGGGTTCTTGTAATTGGTCCAATGTTGTGAAATCTCTCAGGGATTACAAAACATGTTAAATTGGAAGTTTTGCAAGAATGGTACAACTGTGATAGTAGTAAATTAGGTGGGAGAGCAAGGGATAGTGCAGCTCAAGAGAGCAGATATAGATTTAAGACTTTTGGAAGCAAGTTTTAACAAGATACCAATTGTCTTGAGTGTGAAAATTGTAAATATATTATATTACAAAACTACAGTTAAAATAATTGTCCCCGAGGGATTAGTATGCTGTTGGTTTATGTCAAATCAGGCTGGCAGAAATCCCAATGGCCCTTCTTTGGTTTTTAGCTGTTGCCATGGAAAATATTTTTTCAGACAATTATTTCTGGAACTGTTCAAAATAAAATGTCAAGCAATTTCAGATACATTTAAAGTCAGAAGAATTGCAAAAATTACACTGTCATGATCCTAATTTCAGAATATTGTTTTTTCTACCTCACACACAAACCTGTCTAGAAGAATATTGATTATTTGTGAATTTCGGGGGACATGCAAATCAGTGGCATCTTGGACACCGTGCCCATTTGTTCGTGTGTTACCAGTGGAAAACCAGTGCTGCTCTATCTACATTCCTCGGCACTGCACCTAGATTCCACTGTTGTATAGGGAATTGAATATTGTTACATGCTGTGGACATGAGATTGCCAACTGTGGTTGGACCTATTCCTGGAGGATTTGTCACGTGGCCTCCTGCCGCCAACCCTTCCGCCATCGATCGCCTAAAACTTTCATCCTCATGTTTGACCACCAATTGGAAGGCAGACTCTACATTACCCGATTGAATGATCCTTGGTTGGCTTGTCAAATACCTTCTTTTTTCCAATCTCTAATATTATTTCACTAATAAATGAAAGTGTTTCGTCACAATGAAAAAAAAACACTTTTAATGCTCTATGTTTTTTCTCTTGGGTTACTCGCAGCAGTTTCCTGGAGATCATTCCTCAATGCCTTGAGACTCTGGGAGAGTCTTGGAGGGCTGGCCACCTTGTGTGGGCAAGAATTCTCGCAATAGTTTTGCGGCCTTGTGAACCCGCAGCAGTGTTCAATCCCCCAGCACAGCATCGGACAAGTGTCTGACATGGCGCTGAAGGGGTGGTGCTGAAGGAAGAAGGTATCAGCATGAAAGCAAGAGGAGTAGAATGCCAGTTTGAACTGAGTGGGAAGGAGGGAAAGAATTTCAGTGTGAAACTGGGGAGTGGGGGGGGGAGCTTGTAATGAGGTTGAGGGTGGGAGAAAAATGCTAGGATGAACTGACGAGAGGGAGAGAAAGTGTGCCAGCTTGAACTGGGAGCAAGAAAAGTGGTAGATTGGAACTTTTCTCTCCTCTCCCATCATTCAATGTGAATTGAGGAGAGGGGGAGTCAAATGCCAGCATGCCCTGGTAGGTGAGGGGGAAGAAGAAGAATTCTGTCTGTGAATTATGCTGGGGAAGATTACCATTTCAAATCAATTTAACAATCAAACTTAGCTACAGAGAGTACCAATATACCTGTATATTCACAGTAGCCTGACATTTCACCACAAGATATTTCTATATGGCAAAAAGGGGGTGCATCAAATAATAGAGTACCGTGGATAAATCGAAATATTAACGTTAAACTGAAACTTAAAGGGAGGCATATGATAAAATTAGACTGGTAATACCAAAGAAAATCATAAGGAATACAGAAATTGTAATGTGGAAGTGAGAAGGGAGATTAGACGAGATAAAAAAGGATTGTGAAGGCTAGCAGAGAACATAAAAGGAAATACTAAGAGTTTTTTTTAAGTATGTTAAGGTAAGTAAAATAATAATTAAAGAGAGAATCGGAGCTCCGTCTGAAGGTGGGAGTCTAATTGTGGAGAATGAAGTTTTACAGATAGTGTTGAGAATGAAGATGTACTAGAGGAGGAAATGACATTATTTAAAGATAACTAGAAAAGGAATTGGTTCTAAAAATATTATCAGAATTGAAGGTGACACTAGCCCCTGATGCCATGCACCCTGTTGAAAGAATTAGAGAGGAGATAGCAGAGGTGCTGGCCACAATTTTTACAGTCCTTCTAAAATATACAATTTGTGTCACCAAATTGAAGAATAACCAATGTAACACCTTTGTTCAAGAAGGATCAAAAATTAAGGTTGGCTAACTATAGTTGTGATTTGCAGTCAAACGTTTAATTTGAGAAAAAGTTAGTGAGCACTTACAAATGCAACAGTTAATCAAAGACTGAGAGTACAGATTTGTTAAAGGCAAGTCATATTTGACAAATGAGAAGTCTTTTGAAGAAGTGGCTGACTAGACAGATAAAGAGGATGCAGTAGATGCAGTGAATTTGGATGTTCAGAAGATTTTCAACAGGTTTCCTAACAAAAGGCGTATTAGAAAATTCAGGCCTATGGTGCAAGAGGAAATGCTGGTAGCTAGATGGAAGGAAAGAATTAGGGTAAATGGGTATTGCTCAGATTGGAGAAAGATTGAAAGAAGATATTGGAAAGACTTTACGAAGTAAAAAAAAAGGTTAGTGGAATGAGCTGATGAAATTCAATGTGGATAAATGTGAAGCAATACATTTTAGAAGGAAAACAATGAATGGGAATATACATTCAATGGAAAGATGCTGAAGGGTGTGAATGATTAGGGAGACCTAAGGGTTCATATATATAGTTCCTCGAAACTGTGGCCACGATTTTGCCACCCGTGGCGAGACCCGTGGCATGCATTGGTGGTGTATGGGAAACCCACTCCCAAATCCATCCCACTCTCCCGCAGCAATCTTCCCTGGATGGGATTTGTTAAACCCGCCCTGCAAGGTTCACGGCCAGTTAACTGGAAGCGGCTCTGATGACATCATTTGATGCCGCGTCATCAGCCAGTTTCAATGCCCACATTGATTTTGACAGTTCTTCTGTCAGTATTCTGCAGCATTGAGGTGCTCCAAACATTGACTTGCACTGCACAGAGATGCACGGCTGCACCCAGGCTCTCCTAACACTCTCTCCAGATGCTTATGGAGGCAGTCACAGCACACCGGGAGGTCCACTTCCCTTCCAATGGGCAGAAGAGACTTCCCCAGGGCACCAACGCAGCCTAGTTGCACATTGCACAGGAGGGCACAAGCAGAAATGTGGTCAGGAGAACCTGCTGCAGTGGTGCAAACCTTTCAATGATCTCAGTAGATCACTCTGCCATCCCTACTTTACTCCTGCATATCCTTACTCATGCCAACTTACCTTGCACCTCCACCCATCCCTCTCTCTCTATTTACATTATCAGTTCCCCATCTCTGTAGCCACCCTTCACACTCACCCTCATCCTTGTCCAATCATACCAACTAACAACACACAAGGGTAGACACTAGGATCCTTTAGCCAATGTTCATGTAAAGGATATGTTGATGTGTTGTCAAACATTGAAATCTTTATTTTCAACACTTTGCATTCTTGGACAGATTTGTGGGCATCTTTGAAAGTGGCTTAGTAAGTTGTAGTGAATGGTGGGACAGATGGTGATGAGAGTGAAAGGAATGGCTTGGGCATTGCAGGGATGCTTTATGGTGTTGGTGTATCATGTGACAGCCAGGGTATACAGCATCAAGTGAAGTAAATATGGCCATGGTGAGGCCATCCCTGGCTTCCTGGGCAGCAATGTGGTCGGGTGCTGATGCCCTGTGTCCTGTGCAGCGTCAGTTGATTGCGGAGAAGGTTGGTGTTATTGTTGGTGATGCTGGTGTACTTAGTGATGTTGGTGTTGGGGCTAATCGTGGTGGCATTCTGAAGACCAAGGTGAGATTCTTTCAAGGGCACCGATGCTGCTGGAATAGATGGCAGATGAAGTTGAGATGGCAGAAGTGATCTGTCAATGGTGAGAGAGGTTGCTCCAAGGAGGTGACAGTGAATAGAGAGTTCACTGCAAACACTTCCAAACTGCATACAGCTCAAAAGTTTCTTCCAAATCCTGAAGGCTTCAGCTTCTGACATTGGAAAGAGAACAACTTTATACCATTTCTGCAGCTGTCAACTAGTCAAAGTAATGGAGAGTCACTGAGAACCCAACACACTTACCTGACGTGTTCCCTGAGGGACGACAAACTCGTCAAAAGGTTGATAAAATTGTAAGTGCCTTCTTTTAATCCTCTTAAGTAGCATTGAACTACCTGTTAACTGCCATAATTGTCTGGCCCACCGTTTGGTGTCGGGTCTGCGATCCGCACGTTGAGAAACTGACACGGAGGTGGGTTCAGAGCGGGCTTCCGTCCCACTGTCAAACAGGACCATTGTGACAGTGGGCCCACCTCCAAACGCACACTCGCAGGGAAGATTCTGGCCTGAGAGTGGAAGTAGATTAAGTCATAAAAAAGGTGAACAGAATTTGGGGTTTTATAAATAGGAGTGTACAGTATAAGAACAAAGGCACAATGATAAATTTGTACAAAATATTGGCTCGGCTTTCTTTGTGCAGTTTTGGATGCCCTGTTGTCGAAAAGACATGAAAGTATTTGAACGTGTACAGCATAGATTTACCAGGATGATGCCAGAGGTGGAAACTATAGTTATGAGGAGAAAGTTAAGATTCAGCCTCCCGATAAGTCCTGTGACCGCCAGAAAGTGGCGTGTCGAATGGCCACCGCTTGCCAAATTCAGTAGCTACATTTAAGCAGCAGTGTGCAGGTCCACCACTCTCCCCCCACTTCTGCAGCGCTCCTGCAGATGCGTCGTTAAAGACTTCATCACAGTGCGCACCGCCCTACCTCTGCCCCGAAAACTAAATTCACTAGAAAAACTCACCGGGCCGCCCGCCTGTGACTGTTTTTTGTGTTGGTGCACTGTGCCGGCTGAAGAGCGACTATGGAGCATGTGTTGCGTATGAGTCGATTTTTTTGAACCAATTTTCTCGGAGTTTAAAGACGCTTCTCTGTGGCACTTTTGACTACCGCCTTCAGTGCTACTGGGCTTGGGGCCTCACCAGGAACACCATTGTGGAGGCTCAGCTTGCATAGGCAATGGGCTCAATGCTAGCAGTGCAACACCTGGACCCGATTGTGTGTGACAGGGAGGCATGGAGGAGGAGGTGCCGCCATCTGCAACGGCTCCAGAGGCAGCGGGCAAGGGAGGCAGGATCCATGGATGGCCAACATAGGAAAGGCCCTGGAAATGGAGAGAGATCTCAGCGCCGAGATGTGGCCCTGGAAGGATCTGCCATGAGGAGGAGGATCAGGTATGCTGACCGCACCTCCCCCACCCCCGCACCAGGTAGTGGGCGAGGTACCATGAAGGCAAGATGCACTGGAGGCAGATGCTTACCAGCAGCAGGTTGCAGAGGCCGAGGACCAAGAGGGAGAAGGCAATGAGCCAGCTGCCATAGGAGAAGCCGACCAGAGAGGTGGGGCAAGAAGGGCCTATTGTGGAAGGGTCTACAAGGAGCAGATTTCATTCATGGGCCTGACGAATGACCAGTGTCTACGTCGGCTCAGATTCAGGAACGATATCGTGACGAGCTGTGCAATCTCCTGCGGCTAGATCTCAAGCCGCAGATTAGGCTGAGGACAGCACTGAGCGTGGCAACAAAAGTGACCACTGCACTGAATCTTTACACCACTAGCTCCTTCCAATCGGCGACTGCAGACATTTCCAAATATCGCAGTTCTCCGCCCATCGCTCTATCCGGCAAGTGACCAATATTCTCTATAGGAGAAGAGGCGAATACATTTCTTTCCCCATGACCAGGGAGAAGCAGATAGAGTGCCAGACCAGCTTTGTACGCATTGCCGGCTTCCCCAGGGTTCAAGGCACCATAGATTGCACACACGTCGCCCTGAGGGCATCACAGCACAATGCGGAGACATTCATCAACCGAAAGGGATTCCACCCCCTCAACATCCAGCTGATGTGCGGCCACCAGCGCAAGATCATGGCGGTTGATACCCGGTATCCTGGCAGCAGTCATGATGCCTTCATCCTGCGCCAGACCGGTGTGCCCAGTGTCTTTTCTGGGGCAAATCAAGATTGCGGCAGGCTGCTTGGGGACAAGGTGTGCACTTGGTAGCTCACTCCCCTTCGCAACCCCAGGACTGCAGCGCAGCATGCATATAACAATGCACATTCACCCACCAGGTGCCGGATTGATCAGTGCATCGAGATACTGAAGCAGAGGTTCCGTTGCCTGGCTCGGTCTGATGAAGTGTTGCAGTACTCGTCCGAGTGTGTCTCTCTATTCGTGGTGGTGTGCAGCACGCTTCACAAGCTGGCAATCATGAGAGGCCAGCCGTTGGAGAAGGAGCCAGCAGTGGCACCTGAGGAGGACCAGGAGGAGGTGCAGGAGCACGATGTGAGCGAGTAGGATGAGGAGGAGCTGGAGGAGGACCAGGATGCAGCTCGCCAGAAGTGCAGACCCGGCTCATAGCTGCTCAATTCCAATTAACTAATGTCCACCTCATCCTTCATCTATGCATCTCAATGGCCATCCCAATGATCCCTTTCAGAAATCATTGCCCACCGTGAAATGAGAGACCTGCACAGATATAGGAACACAAAATAAAGATATATCACATAATAAAGAAAGGTGCCAAAAACATACACATAATCATTTCTCACCCTTGTGCATTTCCTCGTAAGGGAATAGCGTGTGGCAGCCTAGCCCGGAAATCGGCACGGTCCCGGCCTGCAAGACCATCAGCAGGCCGGGGCCATTGGAGGGAGCAGTGTGTGGCGGCATACCACTGCAGGAGGGCGACGGCTGCGAAGCCAGGCCGCTGATTGCAGCGCAGGCAGGCACAGCAGGAGGGATGAAGGAGCGGCAAGAGTTTGTAGAGGGACATGATCGGGGCCCAAGAGAGGCGTGAGTTTGGGGCTCAGAAGAGCCGAGGGCCCAGGGACAGTATGGGCCAGCCCACACGGTGATATGTGTGCGCTGCAGGTCCGTGCAGCAGAGCTGGTCTCCAGTCGTCTTGGTTAATCTTTGCCACTGGACCAAGACCTAGCTCTGTCAAGCCCGTGTGGTGGCTGATGTGCAACGGCCACCCCACGTTAAAAAAACCCATGCACAGGCATCTTCCTTCTTTCACTATCTAGTTCTGGATCTGGAATATTAGTTCAGGATCTTGAACATTGAAACACCTGTGAACTCATCCCTTTTTGGCGTGGAAGCATGTCATCCTCGCTTCGAAGGACTCCCTATGTCATGTATTCAACCAGCATTGTAACCCATCTATAATCTGACCTAAGTTGTACACTGTGAGAACAATGACCATTAGATGGGAGACACTCCTAACCTGGACCTTCAGGTATAAAAGGGGAAGCTCCACCCACCTTCATCACTTGAGTGCTGAGGAATAAAGGACAGGTCACAGACTGACCTTCTCTCAAGCATGGGCCTCGTGTGCATTTATACTGTATAGTAAGGACGTATCAGCCTATGATGATGGTAACCTCTCTTACACAAGCCTATTCTAAAACTATGCCGCAGTGTCTCCCCTGTGGCTGCCTCATGGGTCTAGGAAGGCTGCTGGAAGGGCCAGCTGCAGATCAGGCAGCACCCTCCTGGGTGCATTCGGTCGGCCTTGTCCCAGCCGAGGCCATGCTTGGCAGCAATGGCGGAGTGACAGATCTGGGGTCAGGAATGGTGTGATCCTGAGAGAGCACATCATCATCGTCCTAGCCCGAGGAGCCTGCGTCACTCCCCCGGGGCAGCACCGCACCATCCCTACCAATCTGCTGGAGCATAAGTCGTTAGTGTGGCACAACACCGGAAGGTCCCCCATGGACCCTGGTGGACCCAGCCGCGAAGGCAACAGACAGCTCTTGCGTAGCATCTAGCTGAGACTGCATGAGAGCAGACACAGTCTCAATGCCATCAGAGATGACAGCAATAAGACGGTTCATGCCCTGTTGCCCAGAGTGCATAAGAGCAGTCAGAGCGTCCAGGGTCATGGCCACCCTATCCAAAGCAGCACTGAGACGTTGGTTCCCTTCCGCCTGTGCTGAAATGGCAGCTGTCACATCGCCCACGACATGCGGCATCACAACTGGATCCGCACGATCATTCTGGGAGTCCAACATCGTCTGCACACTGGCAATGATGGGCTCCATGGTGTACACAGAGCTGTCCACAATGTGGGGAGGCGTTCCTTCATGCTCCTGACCACTTGCGACAGGCTCTCGGGCACCCAAGCAATTGTGTCCAGCATCTGGGAATGCATGGCCTGCACCCTTCTTTCATTAGCCCCAACATCGATGGGCTCGTCGGAGTCCTCCTCAGCAGAACTCGTGTGCGCACTCACCCCTCCGGAGAGATGGCACCCGAGATTGTCTTTGCCCCTCACCATGCTGCAGCCCGCTAGGCCCCAGTGCATCACCAAATGCAGGCCCCTCTCCTAAATCTAACTGACCTGACCGCGTACTCCCAGTATCTGAGATGGTGCCTGTGAGTGTAGGAAGCAGTGATATGGTGCTGCTAGCAGTCTTCCCCTCTTCCTCCGCCTCACGGGGCAGGACGCGACATATCCAGTGTCATCCAGGGTGTCGTCCACACACACGCTCCCAATGGCCTCTATGGTATCGGTATGGCCAGGGCTGCCAGTGACCTCAAGGCTGTCGGCCAGGCTTGGGGTAGCAAATTCATCCTCTGGCGGGTCTCCCTGGCTTTGGCTGCCACTGGCATCAAGCCTGTCATCCTGGCTTGGGGTACAACTCGCTTCCGCACTCGGTCCCTGGTCTTGACTCCCACTCGGTCCCTCATCTGCAAACATAAATGACACAAGGGCTCTCGTGAGGGGGAGGTAGGGCATTGCAGCATGCAGGCTGCAACTTGCACAGTATCATAAGCAAACGCGCGGTCGGCCCTGGCGCTTTCAGGGAGAGATTGCATAAAAGGAAGGCCTTCACTTACCCCTGCTGCCCCCCCGCGCGATCGGCACAGCCAGAAGCTACAGGGAAGGCAGCACGTGGGCCCACGAGCCTCTGGACCCTTTCTTCCAAGGGAGTCTGGCTCTCCACCACCAGCCCTCTGTTGTTCCGCACAGTTGTGAGAAACTTCGCCTGCAAAGCAAAGAAGGCTTGGTGAGTAGCAGTGCCATGAGGCCTCGGCAATGAGTTCGCAAGTGTGTGTCAATCTCATGCAGCCGACACTCAGAGATGAAAGGGAGCCTCCATTGTGAGAACGTGCACATCTCTATAGAAGCTTCAACAGTCACATGCAGCTTCAGTGACTATGGAGTGAGGATGGGGAAAAAGAGAAAGTGAAGGAGAATGCTGCAGATGGAAGGTGAGGAGTTGAGGGAACATGTACTCACTTTCATCAGGCGAATGTTGTCACTGAGCCTTTGGCGGCATTGGATTGTGGTCTGGTCATGGAATGAGGTCCCTGAGACCTCCACAGCGAACTCCCTCCAGGCATTTGTCAAGACTTGCCGACTGACTCTGCCTTCCTTCCCTCCACAACCGCGATCAGGGTCTCCAGTTCACCATCTGAAAATCGGCTCGCCCTCCCTGCTCCTGCAAGATTCACCATAGCCTGTAATGAAACGCCTCCCCTCCTCAGGGCCTAGCTGCAAACCCTTTAAGGAGGCCACGGAGCAGCTGGCTCATTTGGAGCAAATCAGGGACTATGTCCACAGGAGCAGAGAAACCTAAGAGGAGATTTAAGAGGTTTTTAAAGATCATGAAGGATTGAATAGTGTGAATAGGAAAAACATATTTACTGTGTTTGGGGAATCACTGATGAGGGGTCATCAATTTAACATTGTTACCACAAGAGTGAGAAGTAATTTTAGAATAAGTTTATTTGTGCAGAATATTGTTGGAGTGTGAAACACATTGCCACAGGGGATAATTGAGGCAGACACCATTGCATTTTTCAACAGAAGGTTGGATAAACACTTGAAGCAAAAGAACATAACAGGGCTATGAAGACAGAGGGGGACTACTGCATCGGTTTTAGATTGCACTACCAAAGAGCCAGCACAGGCATAATTCTTCTTCTTGGGCAGTCCCTCGGAGTCGAGGATGATTTGCCTCCACTCTAATATGAGCTATCAGCTGACTGAGGAGTCTAATGCGAGACCTACAATCTCTGTCACAGGTGGGGCAGACGATAGTTGGAGGGACAGGTGGGTGGGGTGCTTCGGTTGTTGTGCGCTCCTTTCGCTGTTTGCGCTTCGCTTCCGCTTGCTCCCGGCGAAGAAACTCAAGGTGTTCGGTACCTTCCCGGATGCTTCTCCTCCACTTTGAGCGGTCTTGGGCCAGGGATTCCCGAGAGTCAATGGGGATGTTGCACTTTTTCAAGGATGTTTTGAGGGTGTCCTTGAAGCATTTCCACCTGGGACTCGCTTGCCGTGTCGAGGTTCCGAGTAACGCGCTTGTTTCGGGAATCCAGTGTCGGGCATGCGGACAATATGGCCCATCCATCGGAAGCTGATCAAGCGTGGTCAATGCTTCAATGCTGGGGATGTTGGCCTGAGCGAGAAAACCGACGTTGGTGCGCCTATCCTGCCAATGGAATTGCAGGATCTTGCGGGGGCAGCATGTACAGGCATAATGGACTTAATGTCATCCTGTACTGTAAACCTCTGTGGTTTTATGGTCTGCTTTCGGACTGCCACTGACAAAGCAATTCTAAAGAACAAAATAGTACAAGAAGTGACTGAGAATGTAGAGAGGTTTTTTTTTTTGATGTTATTTAGAAATATAGCAAATTTGCTACAATATACTTTCCCTTTAATTAAATCAGTACAAAACACCTGAGTAACAAGGATTAACCCTGGATAGCGCCAGTGCTTCCTGTTTTGCCAATGAATTCCCCCACACTACTGCTCTGTGTAATGTATATTGAACCCAAGACTTTCAATTCCTTATCAATTACCGGAAGCTGTTCTTTAATCCATATCACTGTAAACAAAGAAAGATGCTGAAACACATACGTGAATCTCAGCTCATGTTCTCACATATTAAGCATTGTTTTTGGCAAATGTTGCAAATGGATTCTAAGCTCAGCTCATGAGTGCCTTTTTAAATACGGTTCCCCAGTGCTTCACATTTCCAATGCTCTCCAGTTGGATTCACACCCACACGACAACTCCCACACTCTTAACTCCTCACTGCTCCATCGCTTTAACTCTTGAATGCTAATTGGGAACTAAGCAGAGCACCAGAGACACTGCAGTTTATGAATATAATTAACTCTCCTTCAGTACAAGATTTCATAATAATATAACCTATGGATGTTTGTTTCCACAAGATTTCATAATAATATAACCTATGGATGTTTGTTTCCAGTGAAAACTAGGATTTCCTCAGATTTTGACCAAGGCCACCTCCTGTTCTGAAATGGTGTATTGTAGAGCTATTAAAAGCCAATTATTATTCAAGTCAGCTCAGCCACTTCACAGTATTTGCTTTGTGTTTATGCCAATTGTCATAATGTGTTGTCTAAACTCCTGTGACAAATCCTCTGGCCACTTTGAGGGAATGGCAGGTGCTTTCTTTGCATGATTCAACCGCCACTACAAAGATACACACAAACAAACACATATCTAAAGCCAGTATATTCCCAGAAATTGTCATAAAGATCTTTGCGCTACAGGGCTGATTCAGGTTCCAGCCCTCCCAGCAGGGAGCAGTACTTGCTTACAGCACATCTTGGTAAATCATTGGCTGCACACCTGTAATTTCCAGAGATGTGCTCCCTGTGAGCACCATTACCTCGCTTACCATGCCTTTAGAACCTTGGAAACCACAAGCCCCCACGAACTTTAAATTCAATGGACCTCTGAACTCGTGACCTTTTTTAAAAAAATATGTTAATGTGCTTTTGTGGTTTTTGAATTTAAAATGTTTTTTTAAGTAGTAAATGCAACAGTGATACTCAATTAAAAAACATACTATTTCCAGTACCTGTAGCAGCGATCTACTCAATTGCTTTTGCTCCTTGTCCACCTTTCCTTGTCTTTGCTTCCAGGTGTTCACCCAATCTCTAAAATAGTGATGTCTCTTAACCCTTCTGGCCTCTATTGTCCATACATTTATACTTTGTATGAAAGCTGCTGTTAACTCTCAATTAATTTATCACCTTGAAAGTTCTTGCCTAATTTATCATTGCCAAAATGGTTTTAGGCATGGCTGTTTCACTGGAGGTCTTGCTTTCTATATTGTACACCTCTGGAACTCTGCTCTTGTGTACCTTTTCCAACATTTATAATTGCATTGCCTTTAGACAGGGTCTGGTACAATGTGCTTCTAAACAAATTACCATGTGGTCTCTCACCGTAGCTGGCAAGCTTTCTCAACATCAACAAAAACTTGTATTTATATAGCGTTTTTAACATATTAAATCATCCCAAGGCGCTTCAC
The DNA here is from genome assembly GCF_044704955.1 of Pristiophorus japonicus. Taxonomy (NCBI): domain Eukaryota; kingdom Metazoa; phylum Chordata; class Chondrichthyes; family Pristiophoridae; genus Pristiophorus; species Pristiophorus japonicus. Next base: position 41,952,617 of record NC_091983.1, on the reverse strand, counting down.
AGGAGTATTATAAGACAAAAATTTGACACCGAGCCACATAAGAAGAAATTATGGCAGAAGAGGAAGGTTTTAAGGAGAGTCTTAAAAAAAGAATGAGAGGTAGAGAGGCAGAAAGTTTAGAGAGGGAGTTCCATAGCTTAGGCCCTAGGCAGCTGAAGGCACGAACACCGATGGTTGAGCGATTCTAATCAGGGATGCTCAAGGGGGCAGAATTTGAGGAGCGCAGTTATCTCAGGGGGGTTGTGAGGTTGAAGGCAATTACAGAGATGGGGAAGGGCGAGGCCATGGAGGGATTTATAAACAAGGATGAGAATTTTGAAATCAAGGAGTTGCTCAATCAGGAGCCAATGTAGGTCAGCAAGCACAGGGGTAATGGGTGAGCGGGACTTGGTGCGAGTTACAACACGGACATCCAAATTTTGGATGACCTCAAATTTATGTAGGGTAGAATGTGGGAGGCCAGTCACGAGTGCGTTGGAACAGTCAAGTCTAGAGGTAACAAAGGCATGGATGAGGGTTTCAGCAGCTGATGAGCTGAGGCAGGGGCAGAGGCGGACAATGTTATGGAGGTGGAAATAGGCGATTTTAGTTATGCTGCGGATATGTGGTCGGAAGCTCATTTCAGGGTCAAAATGACACCAAGGTTGCGAACAGTCTGGTTCAGCCTCAGACAGATACTAGAGAGAGGGATGGAGTCAGTGGCTAGGGAACAGAGTTTGTGGCGGGGACAAAAGACAATGGCTTCGGTCTTCCCAATATCTAATTGGAGAACATTTCTGCTGATAGATAAGAATGGAATCATGCGAGTGCAGTCCCACCCAGCTAGACGATGATGGAGAGGCTTGGAGAAGGATAGATTCATCAACCGTGTCAAAAGCGGCAGACAGGTCGAGAAGGACGAGGAGGGATAGCTTATCTTTGTCACAGTCACAAAAGATGTCATTTGTGACTTTGATGAGAGCCATTTCGGTACTGTGGCGGGGGCAGAAACCTGATTGGAGGGATTCAAACATGGAGTTCCAGGAAAGATGGGCACAGATTTGGGAGGTGACAACACGCTCAAGGACTTTGGAGAGGAAAGGGAGGTTTGAGATGGGGCAATAGTTTGCAAGGATGGAGGGGTCAGGGGTTGTTTTTTTGAGGAGATGAGTAATGACTGCAGATTTGAAGGAAAGGGGGACAGTACCTGAGGAGAGAGAACTGTTAACAATGTCGGCTAACATGGGAGCCAGAAAAGGAAGTTAGGTGGTCAGCAGCTTAGTGCGAATAGGGTCAAGGGAGCAGGAAGTGGGTCTCATGGACAAGATAAGCTTCGAGAGGTCAAGAGAGGAGCTCAAAGAGAAACTGGAGAAAGAGAAATTACTATACCTGTATTACGGTTTGATGGCTCATCTTCCAACTCTTTTTCCATCAACTAATGAATTATTCAAGACTCTGTCCTCTTTCCCACTGTTACTGCTTCATATTTTTCTTCCACTCATGATTCAATCTTATTTACTCATTAGATTCATTAAATTGCTCCAGATCGCAGTGCACTCAGTGTCCATTGCTCCAAGTCTTGCTCACAGTGCAATGGCTGAATCACAACATCTTAATTCACTCCATGACTTCAGTGGGCCAGTGAAAATCTTGTTTCTTTCAATTTTTCAGAGATAGGGAAATTCTCCAATCTTGTACTCCCAATTGGGAGCCATACACAAAGGAGCACAGTCCAGCGAATTAGAGCTGTGGTGTTGTTGGCCTAATGCTAACTTGCACTCCTTTTCAGCACAGCTCCCTGTTGACGGCAGGATCACTGAATTTACCCATTATGTTTTTTATGTCTCTTGCAACTCTAAGCAACCACTGCCACTTCATATAATCTGAAAGGCTAATGGAATGTTAGCCTTTATAACTAGAGGGCTAGAACATAAAGGAAAGAAAGTTTTGCTACAGCTATACAAAGCCTCGGTTAGACCACATCTGGAGCACTTTGTATCGTTCCGGGCATCTCATCGTAGAAAGGATATATTGGCCTCGGAAGGAAGGCGGCGCAGATTCACCAGAATGTTCCCAGGGCTCGACGGGTTAAATTATGAGGAGCAATTACATAAACTAAGCTTGTATTCCATGGAATATAGAGGATTGAGGAGTGATTTGATTGATGTTTTTAGGATTCTGAAAGGAATTGATAGAGAGAAACTTTTTCCATTAGTGGGGGAGTCTAGGACAAGATGACATAGCCTTAAAATCAGAACTAGGCCATTCAGGAGAGAAGTTCGAAAACACTTCTTCACACAAAGGGTGGTAGAAGTGTCAAAGCCTTTCACACAAAAAGCAGTAGATGCAATCTCAATTAATCATTTTAAATCTGAGATTGATTGATTTTTGCTAACCATTGGAATCAAAGGACATGGAACCAAAGTGGGTGGATGGGATTAGGCTACAGATTAGCCACGATCTTTTGAATGGTGGTACAGGCTCGAGGGGCTGAATGGTCTCCTCCTTTTCCCATGTTCCTATAATTTGATGGCTTACTCTTGGGGGGCGAAATTGCCCCTCGCCCCGATTAAGGGCGGTAACCTTCCGTGGCCAGGACTTTTATCATCCAACCCGGAAGTCCCGCCCCCAACGCGAAATTGGACCTACCGCCTCTGAAAGGAAGCACCATGCTGTCTTCGGTCCTCTGCTTCTTGTAGGAGCGGTTCTGGTGGGGGAGCTACTGCGACGCTATACTCTGCGAACGCCTCTCCCCTTCGATTAAAGGGGAGGGCCGCTGCACACTCTGTGGGCCCTTTGGTAGCTGCCACTGGGCCAGCAGGGCATCGTGAGACCGGGCCAGTAGTGTTGACCCGAGAGTCGGCCGACAAAGATGGCGGTTTGGGGCGTTGCAGGCTTCCCCTTTAAACAGCACCCTGGAAGCGGATGTCTGGCAGCTTTGTGACGCGCGTCATCTGGTTGTGCGGCGGCCCGGGGAGCTAATCGTTTGGCACGGTGCTGCCGGATCATCGCCTCCCAAACCTCCCGGGCAATTTCCCAGGTGCCGTTAGTGCCCCCCTCCCCTGAGCAAAAACTGTCGTGCAGACACTATCTGGACTATAAAATGGGGCAATTTTGCCCTTTGGTCTTTTATCTATCAATTTCTTCTTCTTAGGCAGACCCCAGAGTCAGTAATGACTTTCTTCCACACTAAGATGAGTTCTAAGGTGACTGATGAGACCAATGCAGGATCTACAGTCCCTGTCACAGATGGGGCAGACGGTGGTTGGTGGGATGGGTTGGTGGAATGGGTGGGTGGGGTGCTCGGTTTGTCGTACACTCCTTCTGCTGTTTGTACTTTGTATCTATCAACATGCTTCGCCTCACTATCTCCTTTAACCTCGAATGGAACTTCCTCTTCACTGCCACTGCTAAAGCTGCCTCTGAGAAGTTATGGGATATACAAAAGTTTTTTTAAAAATGACGCAGTGGCCACAAAGTCATAATCCAGCAATTAGCCCGTGGGTGTGCTTGAGAACTATGTAATGGAGAAACACAACAAAACATTTTCGCTATGAGAGGACACTGCCTGCCTTCCTCCCCTGCCCCGCACCCCCCCAACTATGATACAGAGAACCCATGGGGACCTTTGAACTCCATGTCAACAACTTGGAGAACCTGACGGAAGATACGGAAGAAGTTGCCTAATTCTTAAAGCAAAGTAAAAAGATAAATAATTAATATTATTGTGCAGTAGCACATGACATAGTGGGATAAATAAAAATTGGCATTTGTGTTATCACACCCTCAAGATGTCACAAAGCAATGGATAATTTTTTGAAGTGCAGTCACAGTTTTGTAAGCCAATTTGCACGCGGCAGAGGCCTGCACACAATGAGTGAATAATAGAATCTTTTTTTGTGATGTAGGATGGAGGAGGAAGATTGGCTGGTTCACCAAGATAACTCCGCTCTTCTTCAGATCATGCAATGGGTGCTTTTGCATCCACCTGAATACGGAAATAAGGACCTCAGTTTAATATCTCAACTGAAAGCAGGACATCCAACACTGCAGCGTATGCTTAGTACTGAACTGGTGTCACCCTATACTATGTGCGGAAGTCCATAGTGGGGCTTGATCCCAGAAATCTCGAACTGAGAGGTGAAAGTATTCCAATGAAGCCAAGCCAACACTAGAGGACATGGGTACATGCAAAAAAACACTGTACTGACACAGACACAGAGAAATGTGTAGGATGTAGGAAATAATGGTAGTGAAATGTGCAGAACAGTGCAAATTATATCATACTGTGATATAATTCTGTGATACACTGCAGAAAGCCATTTATATGGACCATACCACCATGTTTCAAAAGCACAATTATCACATGTTGACAGGGCATAGGATGGAACAGATCATGTGCTTTGTCAGTACCAAAACAATCATCTCATGATAGAAGAATAAAACATTTGTTTGGGAGCAAGACTGGAAAATGTTGGACTTGCAGAGATTAGAAGGGTACCTAAAGCAATTGGTATGTGGTATATTAATCAGTTATTGCACACAACACATAATTATATTTTTGATAACAGTGCAGTATTCAAATGCTTAAGTAATGTTCCATTGCTCCCTTCACAGAGCCAGTAAAGGGGAATTGCATGTCATTTGCACATTTATGAAATATTAGCTCTTCCTATTTAAAGTATGTCACAAGAATGTTGATGGGTGTATTGTATGAATGGATAGGTGTGCACAGCCAATGATGTCCTGTATCTTGTAAAAGCCAGGAATTTAGAAAAGCCTTCACCGTTCTTTTGATTGCAGTAGGACACTTCAATTCCATCTGTAAAAGAATAGTCGATGGCAAAATAACAGACTCCTTTACTGGTGCCTGAAAGGATCTTATAGCATAAATGTTTGAGGGCAGTGGTGACCTCCAATGCCACTAGTAGTGCAGTGCAAATGGTTGACTTTCTGTGTAAGTCTTCTTAGACCAGTTTGTGCAACTCAGGCGCAGCCTTCTTACTGAGCCTCAGCCAATGCATGCATTTGTCCATCATGCCTAAGTAGGTTTCTCTGTTGTGGCAGTCCCATTCTCTGAGATGGGACCTACTGTGAGTCATGCACTTTCTTTACCTCTACATTTCGGGATTACTTTTTCCTCCTCCGCTCCCCTCCCCCCCAGCACGCCCCTTGCTCTCCCAATATCCCCATGTTGCACTGCAAGATATCCATCAATGACCTCAGAGCCCATTCTCTCCAGAAACTCCTCAGTGCTGTTTGCTTTTATCACTGCTCTGGTCCTATTTCAACATCGCACCCTTTTTCAACTGGACTCATGCCAGGCCCGACTTCGAATAAAATATTCATTTTTAAATTAACTTCCGTAGCTGCATAATTCCACATGAGCTTCTCAGTGTATTTGCCTTCAGCATGGCTTTAACATGTAAAACTCACCTTTTTAATTCATTATTGGCTAAAGTTCATGAATTAATTTTGAATAGGAAGAATTTTAAGGGAAGCACTAAGTATGGACAAATATTAATGAATCCTTTCTTCTGCCACTTTTTAACTTGTATTTAGTGTGATGAAGACAAAGCAGTTCTGTCTTGTTTCAGTCTAGTCAGTGTCTCTTGAATTCAGTCCATTTTCCAGGGACAGTCCCTGCATTAGGTACTACGTCCCCAGGCAATCAATGTCTTCGGAAGAGTCCCCGGTTCAGAAAACTCGTCCCCGTACGAAGTCCTTGTTTTTTTAAATGCGAACGCACAGAAACCCCAGCAGGAGATTCCTGACCCCTTCCCGCCCAGTTTGAGCTCAAGAACGGATTCCAGGAGCCGGTTGAACGGAGGCAACGATGGCCCCGCCTTCCCACAACGCATCATGGCAGAGAAAAGGCCTTTCGCTAGCTCAGTTTGTACCGGGGATTAAGTCAGCTGACTCTGTGTTTCGGCCAATAGTGACTGGCTGGAGGGCGGAACCTTTAAAGTGTGCAAGAGAAGCCGAGAATGCAGTGAGAGCTGCTGGATGAGTGAGTTTATTTATCTCATTAATATGGTGCATTGTGTTTTACTGAATAAGGCAAGCTTTAAATTCTCCCACCGGGAAGAGGTTTCTGAAACCTTCTGAGACAGAGGGTGTTTCATAACATATGATAAATCTCAGTCTGTTTCGAACAGATTTAAAATTGAGAAATTGAAAGTTAGGGTATTCGGGACGAGTATAGATGGTACAGTGTTATTGCCAGAACACACGCAAGATACCAAATTCCGTGTAAAGTGAAAATGGCTTTGTCTCTACACGTATTCCACTAGCAAAAACAACATGCTGGCTACTTTGCTGTGCTCCCATGCTGTGTGTCCCCATTCCGGTTTAGCAAATAATGTCATCCGAGTTAAATAGTCTACAATAAAGCCAGACCGGAGGCAAGGAAAACCACCAGTGGTGGAAAGCTTTGGGAACCACAGGTCCAAAGTCACCTGTTCCTCCCAAGCATGCTGCACTTACCATATGTCATGTCTGAAATTACTTATACCTGTATACTATATCGCTAAAGTATTATTATGACTCATCACCATAGGCAGTCTCTCGAAACAAAGATGACTTGCTTCCATGCCGAAAATGGATGAGTTCACAGGTATTGCAATGATATTCCAGATCCCGAACTGCATGTTCAAGGGTGGAAGATGCCTGTGCGTGGATTTTTTTAACGTGTGGTGGCCGTTGCACACCAGCCACCACACGGGCTTGACAGAGCTCGGTCTTGGTCCAGTGGCCAGGATTAACCAAGACGACTGGAGACCAGCTCTGCTGCACGGACCTAGTGCGCACAAATATCACAGTGTGGGCTGGCTTGTGCTGCCCCGGGCCCTCGCCTCTTCTGGGCTCCAAACTCACGTGTCTCCTGGGCCCCGATGGCATCCCTCTATGAACTCTTGCCGCTCCTTCATCCCGACCTCATCATTCCTGCTGTACCTGCCCGCACTGCAGTCAGCCGTCACCCTCCTGCAGTAGCACATGCTGCTCCCTGAAGTGGCATGCCGCTGCACATTGCTATAAAGAAAATAACTACATTTAGAAAAGGTACATAGAAAATAGCATAGTGTATAGATTGCAACCTTCTTGTTCTTTTGAGGAGTAGATTGTTATGGATGTATGCTTGGGTTTACTATCCACCAGGTGGTGCCACTGTCGGAGGTCATTGGGCTGTGCACATGTGTGTACGGCTCAGGTATAAAAGGCCAGCCATCTTGTAATGTAATCACTTTGGGCCCTAATAAAGTGGAGCCAGGTTTGTACCTGTTTGGAGTTTACAGTATTCAGTCTATTGAGTTATTGCATACACAACATTTGGCGACGAGGTAACAAGAACCTTCGCATGAAAAAGTGAGCACAATTGGAATTCTGGAGTGGTTCGTGGAGGGAGAAGATTGCACAGACTTTATAGCCCACTTGAACCAATACTTCATGACGAACAAAATGGAGGAAGAGGCAGACGCAGTTCGGCGCCAGGCGGTCCCCTCACGGTTTCCAGTCCGAAAATCTATGGACTCCTAAAGAATCTCCTCTCGCCCTTAAGTCCAATGGACAAGGACTATGAAGTATTGTGTGCTCTGGTACGTGACCATCTCAAACCAGAAGGCGGCATCATCATCTCAAGATATCGATTCTATATGCACGTTCGTTCTGAGGGCCAGGATATATCGGAATTCGTTGCTGACCTAAGACATCTAGCTGAACCATGTAAGTTCGAAACTGCACTGGCAGGCAAGCTGCGCAACTTCTTTGTAAACGGCATCAACCACGCGGTGATCCTGCGTAAGCTTCCGCGAAACCTGCATATGCGAAACCTGTAGCTGCTCAAAGTCCGCCAACGGGAATGAATCCGATATCAACATGTTGGCGTTGTGGGGGAAATTATCGGCATCATCCGTGTCGGTTTAAACAGTATATTTGTAAAGGCTGTTCGAGGGTGGGGCATCTCCACCGCATGTGTCCTCAACTGAGCAAGCACGCTGCGACACATCACGTGGCGAATGATGACCAGTCTAGTACGGATCTGGATGTGGAATCTGAGATACCAGAGGAGGAAGTGTATGGACTGTATTCGTTCCTTACAAAGAGCCAACCAATAATGATTAATGTAAAACTTAATGGTGTGCCGGTATCGATGAAATTGGACATGGGTGCGTAATAATGAGCCAGAGGACATTCGACATGCTGTGGGATACTAAGGCTGTGAGGCCTAAGCTGAGTCCAGTCAATGCCAAGTTGCGTACATACACTAAAGAACTCATAACGGTAATTGGCAGTACAGTAAACAAGATGTCGTATGATGGTGCGGTTCACGATTTACGGTTATGGATTGTTCCAGGCAATGGTCCAATGCTGTTTGGCAGGAACTGGTTAGAAAAAGTCAAATGGAATTGGAATGATATCAAAGCATTGTTGTCGGAGGAGGATAATCCATGTGCTCAAGTGCTGAGCAAGTTCCCTTCGCTGTTTGAACCAAGCATCAGCAATTTCACGGGAGCCAAGGTGGATCCACATGGACTTGGATGCAAGACCCGTCCATCATAACGCTCGGGCAGTTCTGTACATGATGAGGGAGAAGATCGAAATCGAACTGAACAGACTCCAGTGTGAAGGGATCATGTCACCGGTCGAATTTAATGAATGGGCCAGCCCCATTGTTCCTGTGTTGAAAAGTGATGGCACTGGCAGGATTTGTGGAGACTACAAGGTTACGATCAACCGAGTTTCAAAACAGGATCAATACCCATTACCGAAGGCTGATGACCTGTTTGCAACGCTAGCCGGGAGGAAGTCGTTCACTAAACTGGATCTGACGTCGGCCTGCATGACACAGGAACTGGTCAACACATCGAGGAAACTTACGTGCATCAACACTCAAAGGACTGTTTATCTACAACAGGTACCCTTTTGGAATTCGCTCGGCTACAGCCATATTTCAGAGGAACATGGAGAATCTATTGAAGTCCGTCCCCAGAACCGTCGTGTTCCAAGATGACATACTGGTCACAGGTCATGACACGGCCGAACATCTGAGCAACCTGGAAGAGGTTCTACATCGTCTGGACAAAGTGGGACTCAGACTGAAATGCTCAAAGTGCGTCTTCATGGCAACGGAAGTCGAATTCCTGGGGAGGAAAATTGCTGTTGACGGTATCAGGCCGATAGACTCGAAAACCATCAAAAATGCACCCAAGCCTCAGAATGTGACAGAGCTGCATTCATTCCTTGCTCTACTCAACTACTTCGGTAATTTCTTACCTAGATTGAGCACCTTATTAGAGCCACTGCGCATGCTGCTAAGAAAAGGCGACAACTGGGTTTGGGGTACGGCTCAAGATAGAGCTTTTGAGAAAGCCACTAATCTGCTTTGCTCTAACAAGCTGCTGCTGATTATGATCTGTGTAAGCGTCTAGTATTGGCCTGTGATGCTTCGTCACATGGAGTTGATTGCAAGCTCCAACAAGCTAATGAGTCGGGCAAGTTACAACCTGTTGCATATGCTTCAAAAAGTTTGATAAAGGCAGAAAGAGCCTACAACATGGTAGAGAAAGAAGCATTAGCCTGTGTGTATGGGGTTAAAAAGGTGCATAAGTACCTGTTTGGTCTTTGGTTTGAACTGGAAACAGATCACAGGCCACTCATTTCATTATTTTCGGAAAACAAAGGTATCAATACCAATGCTTCATCCCGCATCCAGAGGTGGGCGCTACCTATTATTATGTCATTCGCCATAGATCTGACAGAGAATTGTGCCGATGCATTGAGCCATCTGCCGTTGCCCACACCGGAGGTGGAAATGCCACAACCGGCAGACTTACTATTAGTCATGGATGCTTTTGAAAGTGAAGGAACCCCTGTCACGGCCCAACAAGTGAAGACCTGGATTAGCCAGGATCTGATATTATCGGTTGTGAAACATTGTATCCTTAGTGGTGATTGGTCTGCCATACCCAAGCAAATGTGTGAGGAGACCAAACCTTACATCCATTGCAAAGACGAACTATCCATTCAATCAGATTGCATACTGTGGGGTAATCATATTGTTTTGCCCAAGAAAGGCAGAGAGAAATTTGTGTATGATCCACATAGCACGCATCCCGGTATTGTCATGATGAAAGCCATTGCCAGGTCTCATGTATGATGGCCTGGAATTGACTCTGATCTGGAATCATGTGTGCATCAATGCAACATTTGCATGCAGCTAAGTAAAGCACTAGCAGAATCGCCGCTGAGTCTGTGGTCGTGGTCATCTAAACCATGCTCCAGGTCCACATCGACTTTACAGGTCCCTTCCTGGGAAAGATGTTCTTAGTTGTGGTGGATGCTTATTCCAAGTGGATCGAGTGTACAATCATGTCATCCAGCACATCCACAGCTACCATTGAGAGCCTTTGTGTCATGTTTGCTACGCATGATCTGCCTGACATCGTTGTAAGCGACAACGGATCTTGCTTCACCAGTATGGAGTTTCAAGAGTTCATGAAACTCAATGGTATCCAACATGTGAGGTCAGCACCATTCAAACCCGCATCCAATGGACAAGCAGAGCGTGCTGTCCAAACCATCAAGCAGAGTATGAAACGTGTAACTCAAGGTTCACTGCAAGCTCGCTTGTCATATTGCTTAGTTACAGGACAAAACCCCATATGCTTACCAGGGTCTCCATGCTGAACTATTGATGAAGAGAGGTCTCAAGACCAGGCTCTCTCTTGTCCACCCTGACTTGAGTAATCATGTCGAATACAGACGTCAAATTCAGCACGGTATCATGATCGCGCTACTGTGTCACGTGACATTTCTATCAATAAGCCTATGTATGTACTGAATTATGGTCAAGGTCCCAAATCAGTCGCCGGTACTGTTACAGCCAAGGACGGCAACAGTGTTTATTGTTAAGCTCAAGAATGGGCAGACATGCAGGAAACATGTCGATCAGATAAAGCTGCAGCACACGGATGAACCGGAATAGTCTGAGGAAGACACAATCAGTGACCAACCAACCTACCCTCAGCCATCAGAGGACTCTGCTGTCATCAATGAATCTGGACTTTCAATCACTAGCACATCACACGTGTGTATATTGTAACACATCACACATGTGTATATTGTGAACTCACACGCGTGCACATTCTCACACATCACACACCGCGCACGTTGTCATACATTACACACCGCGCACATTGTCAGACATCACACAGCGCACATTGTCACACGTCACACGGTGGGAACATTGTCACACATCAGACCACGCGCACTGTCACACATCACATAGTGCGCACAATGTCACACATCACACGGTGCGCACAATGTCACACATCACATCGTGCACATTGTTACACATCACACACTGTGCACATTGTCACACATCACACCGCGCACATTGTCACACATCACATACCGCACACTTTGTCACACATCACAATGTAACCCCACTTTTTAAAAAAGGAGGGAGAGAGAAAACAGGGAATTATAGACCGGTCAGCCTGACATCGGTAGTGGGTAAAATGATGGAATCAATTATTAAGGATGTCATAGCAGCGCATTTGGAAAGAGGTGACATGATAGGTACAAGTCAGCATGGATTTGTGAAAGGGAAAGCATGCTTGACAAATCTTCTGGAATTTTTTGAGGATGTTTCCAGTAGAGTGGACAAGGGAGAACCAGTTGATGTGGTGTATTTGGACTTTCAGAAGGCTTTCGACAAGGTCCCACACAAGAGATTAATGTGCAAAGTTAAAGCACATGGGATTGGGGGTAGTGTGCTGACGTTGATTGAGAACTGGTTGGCAGACAGGAAGCAAAGAGTAGGAGTAAATGGGTACTTTTCAGAATGGCAGGCAGTGACTAGTGGGGTACTGCAAGGTTCTGTGCTGGGGCCCCAACTGTTTACATTGTACATTAATGATTTAGACGAGGGGATTAAATGTAGTATCTCCAAATTTGCGGATGACACTAAGTTGGGTGGCAGTGAGGCTGCAGAGTGACTTGGATAGGTTAGGTGAGTGGGCAAATGCATGGCAGATGAAGTATAATGTGGATAAATGTGAGGTTATCCACTTTGGTGGTAAAAACAGAGAGACAGACTATTATCTGAATGGTGACAGATTAGGAAAAGGGGAGGTGCAAAGAGACCTGGGTGTCATGGTACATCAGTCATTGAAGGTTGGCATGCAGGTACAGTAGGTGGTTAAGAAAGCAAATGGCATGTTGGCCTTCATGGCGAGGGGATTTGAGTACAGGGATGGGGAGGTGTTACTACAGTTGTACAGGGCCTTGGTGAGGCCACACCTGGAGTATTGTGTACAGTTTTGGTCTCCTAACTTGAGGAAGGACATTCTTGCTATTGAGGGAGTGCAGCGAAGGTTCACCAGACTGATTCCCAGGATGGCGGGACTGACATATCAAGAAAGACTGGATCAACTGGGCTTGTATTCACTGGAGTTTAGAAGAATGAGAGGGGATCTCATTGAAACGTTTAAAATTCTGACGGGTTTAGACAGGTTAGATGCAGGAAGAATGTTCCCAATGTTGGGGAAGTCCAGAACCAGGGGTCACAGTCTAAGGATAAGGGGTAAGCCATTTAGGACCGAGATGAGGAGAAACTTCTTCACCCAGAGAGTGGTGAACCTATGGAATTAACTACCACAGAAAGTTGTTGAGGCCAATTCAACAAATATATTCAAAAAGGAGTTGGATGTAGTCCTTACTACTAGGGGGATCAAGGGGTATGGCAAGAAAGCATGAATGGAGTACTGAAGTTGCGTGTTCAGCCATGAACTCATTGAATGGCGGTGCAGGCTCGAAGGGCCGAATGGCCTACTCCTGCACCTATTTTCTATGTTTTTATGTTTCCATGACATGGTCAATGAATCTGGACTTTCAATCCCTGACGTGGTCATTGCCACTCCCATCAGATCGGCTACCCAGCCTCCAGTTATAACAGACTCAGAACGCTCGCCCAAGGCTGGAGTTGAACTGAGACGTTCAACTCGGGAGCAAAAAGCCCCAGACCGTCTACATTTGTAAAAAGACCGTTACTAATATCTTAAAGAGGGATATTGTCATGTATGTATGCTTGGTGTTACTAGCCACCAGGTGGCGCCACTGTCGGAGGTCATTGGGCTGTACGCACGTGTGTGCGGCCCAGGTGTAAAAGGCTAGCCATCTTGTAATGTAATCACTTTGGGTCCTAATAAAGTAGAGCCAGGTTTGTACCTGTTCGGAGTTTACCGTATTCAGTCTAATGAGTTATTGCATACACAACATAGATAATAGTATTTTTATACACTTGTTTGTTTATAATTTGTTCAATAAATTCACTTAATGCATAAAATTTAAATTTAGTCTAATTTGATGCACTGCTGCTTTTGAAAGGAAAAGAAGAATAGTGGATACAAAAGATAATTTGTAAAAGTTAAAGCAATTATCATAAAGGTTGTTGTGTTTATTATTCTGGGCATGTTACCAAAAGGATAACTCAATATTAAGGATAGTGAGACACACTTCAAGACATGGGGGGCCGACATTCAGGGATTGTATAAGGCCTGTTACCACTGTTTTGCGGCGACCCCCTCTTGGGTGGCAGACCACCGGCCCGGCCAAAATCCTCACTGGTGGTCCAGTGGGCCGAAGTTTAAAAGTGCCGAACGCTCTCCCCTTTAAGTGAAGGGAAGAGCGTGGTGTCGCACGCGTCGTTGCGTCATCTCCACTCCGCCGCTGAGTGGCAGAAGCGGAGACTCGGTCCCGTCCCAACTGCCACCCCTCACCAGGATTACCGCTCCAACTTCCGCCCCCATTATGAACGACTTCCATTCCAACGGGGAAAAAAGTTTAAAGTGGAGAAAATCACTCCGAAGGCCGCCTCATCGTTCCCGGCGGTAAAAATTCATGGATGCACCAGCTTTCTGGAGTGCCTGAATTTTGGCCCCAGGGAGTTGTGACTCACAGATGCGAGCATTCTTAAATTACAGAAGCTTAAAAAAGCTCAAGTCAGAAGAGTGAAAAGGTCCCAGGGCTGGATTTCCCCTCCCTTGGCGGGTCTGTGGCGGGCGATGTCAGCGGCGGGTCCTGGCTCGAACATAAGAATTAGGAACAGGAGTAGGCCATCTAGCCCCTCGAGCCTGCTCCGCCATTCAAAAAGATCATGGCTGATCTGGTCGCGGACTCAGCTCCACTTACCCGCCCGTTCCCCATAACCCTTAATTCCCTTATTGGTTAAAAATCTACCTATCTGTGATTTGAATACATTCAATGAGCTAGTCTCAACTGCTTCCTTGGGCAGAGAATTCCACAGAAATTCCTTCTCAACTCGGTTTTAAATTGGCTCCCCCGTATTTTGAGGCTGTGCCCCCTAGTTCTAGTCTCCCCGACCAGTGGAAACAACCTCTCTGCCTCTATCTTGTCTATCCCTTTCATTATTTTAAATGTTTCTACAAGATCACCCCCTCATCCTTCTGAACTCCAACGAGTAAAGACCCAGTCTACTCAATCTAACATCATAAGGTAACCCCCTCATCTCCGGAATCAGCCTAGTGAATCGTCTCTGTACCCCCTCCAAGGCTAATATATCCTTCCTTAAGTAAGGTGACCAAAACTGCATGCAGTACTCCAGGTGCGGCCTCACCAATACCCTGTACAGTTGCAGCAGGACCTCCCTGCTTTTGTACTCCATCCCTCTCGCAATGAAGGCCAACATTCCATTCGCCTTCCTGATTACCTGCTGCACCTGCAAACTAACTTTTTGGGATTCATGCATCCTCTGCACTGCAGCATGTTGTAATTTCTCCCCATTCAAATAATATTCCCTTTTAATGGTTTTTTTTCCAAGGTGGATGACCTCACATTTTCTGACATTGTATTCCATCTGCCAAACCTTAGCCCATTCGCTTAACTATCTAAATCTCTTTGCAGCCTCTCTGTGCCCTGCCCAAAATGATTTTCACCTGTTAGGGCTTGTTAAGCCCCGCCCAGCTCATTTCCTGGCCAATTGAAGGAAGCGGGTGCGACGACGTCATTTGATGACGATGCATCATCAGCCGGTTTCCTTAAAGAGACCATGTACAAATTTATCTTGACATTTGAAATGCTGCAAACACTAACAATCACTGCAGAGAGGAACAGTGCTGCACCCAGGCTCCCTCCATATGCTTTTGGAGGGAGTCAGAGCACAAAGGGAGGTTCTCTTCCCTTCTAAAGAGTGTAAGAGACCTCCTCAGGAGACCACGCAGCCTCGTTGCATATTGTGCAGGAGGACAAAAGCAGGGATGTCGTCAGGAGGACCAGGCTGCAGTAGTGCAAATCTTTCAATGATATCAGTCGATCACAAAATGTATTGCAAAGCCTCACTCAACCTCATCACATCCCCATCACTCTGCCTTCCCTACTCTACTCCTGCACATCCTTACTCACAACAACTTACCTTGCACCTCCACCCATCCCTCTCTATCTACATTATCACTTCCCCATCTCACTAGCCATCCCTCACACTCACTCTCATCTTAGTCCAATCATAACAACTAATAACACACAGGAGTAGGCACTGGTGTTTTAGCCAATGTTCATGTGAAGTTTCTGTTAATGCGCAGTCAAACATTGAAATCTTTATTTTCAGCACTTTCCATTCTTGGACAGATGTGTGTGCACCTTTGGAAGCGGCTTAGTGAGTTGCAGTGAATGGTGAGACATAACAGTTCTCCCCACAATGCTGATGAATGTGAAAGCAATGACTTGGGCATTGTAGGGATGCTTTATGGTGTTGGTGTGGGATGGTGCCAAGTTGGCACATCATGTGGCAGTCAGGGTGTGCAGCACCAAATGAAGTAAATCTGGCCATGGTGAGGCCATCCCTTCCATCCTAGGCAGTGCTGATGCCCTCTGTCCTGTGCATCATCAGGTAATTGCGGAAACGGTTGATGTTGTTATTGGTGCTGCTGGTTTGTCTGATGATGCTGGTGTTGGGGCTGATTGTGATGGGATTCTGAGGACCAAGGTGAGATAGTTTCAAGGGCACCGATGCCAATGGAACAGATGGCAGGTGAAGCAAAGATGACAGAGCAATGTTTCAATGGTGAGAGATGTTGTTCCAATGAGGTGACACTGGATAGAATGAACGCTCCAAAGACTTGCAACCTGCATAAAGCTCAATCTGTCTTCTAAATGTTTTAAGCAACAGCTTCTGAGCTTGGAAAGTAAACAGCTGTGAGATGGAAGCTTTTATTGCATATTTGCAGCTGTCATGAGATGATTCCATGGCCATTCAACTCCCGCCCTTCTTACCTGATGTGATCCCCAAGCAGCCTGGACCCTCTGGGTGACCTGGTAAACTCTAAAGGTGTAATGAAAATCGCTGTTAATCCTCTGTTAACAAGGTTACAATGACCTGAATCGCCTCCCCCGCTGCTGCATGCCGGATCTGGCAGACCCGGCATTTGAGAAAGGCAGTGGCAGCGGATTGACAGCGGGGTCCTGACTCGTTGTCAAAAGAAACATTTTCCCGCCTGACTCTCCACCAATCACACGCGCTGACCTCCTGTAAAATTTCCCCTCCCTCGAGTGTAACCGTTGGAGTTTCGACTAGGTTGCACAATTCGCCCAAAATTGCCCAAACCAACGCAAAAGATCAAAGAATTTAAATCAAGTTTCCGCGATCTTTAACGTGGTTTCAAAAACATTGCGCTGGAATTTCAGCCCCACCCACAAAACTGGCCACACCCCCAGATCAGATTAATCACCATTGGGAGTTCTCGCTAATTATGCCCTTTTGCGGCCCTTCGAGGATGCTCTTCAAATTAAGCTTTTTTAGTTGCAAGGGCACTAATAGGCATCGCTAAGAAGTTTTCAAATTTTAAAAAATATAAAATTTACTAAGAAACTGACTACTGTACATTCAGGTTACTCACAGTTGGCAGACTAGACGCTCTGATTAAAATACTTATTTTTTGTGATAAACCCATTTTCAGCAGTATTAATAAAACTGCACCTGGTTACCATCCTTAAATATATCAAAGAATATTTTTTAATGCAAAGTAAATAAAATAAACAATTATTTTTTAAAACACAGCCCAATTGCGCTGGTTCATGGAAGATTTTACATTTGTGATTATGGAATGGAGTTTGAGTGGAAACTTGAACCATAACTTCACCTTGGAAAACCAATGCAATTTAGAGCACAATTTATGCCCAGGTTTCCAATTGCAGCCAGAGCAGAAACTCTAACCGGATTTGTACATTTTTTGCTAATATTATCCAAAAGAGGAAAATATGGCCCTTAATCTCTCCAACACAAATTATAATCGGTTCCAATCGGAAAACGCAAAAGACGATTACGAATAAAATACCCAGTCATGCAATCTCAGAAGTTTATAGATCAGGAAAGAGCTATTTGGCCCATCAAGCCTGACTCGTCCACAGATCATTTATAATCTGCCTTGCCGTAGACTCTGCACATTTAATCTCCTGAAGGAAAGCTCAGTATAAATACTCCCTAATCTCCACAGGTAATCAAGCAGAGCTCCAGAATATTTATCCATCCTCACATTTGCACAATGCAGCTTTGACCTCTTGTCCTCCATTATCAATATCGCCCTTCCCCTGGCTCCAGCAGCACTTCATAGAATCAGATAAAAAGAACAATAATGACATACTTTGGCTATGATATTGGCCTTAGTCAAAGAAAACCTGCTTACAGGAGTCACCCAGTTAACTAAAGCAGATTCCCCATCTCCCGAATGTTCTTGTCTCTTCTGATGGTGATGTCACGATTGCTTGCAACCATCTGCACCAAGTGGGCATTCTTTACACGAGGTCATTGAAAATGTATATGAAATTATTTTTGTATTGAGTGAGAATTCAACCCCAGCAATATACAGTGAGGTGCAACCACTGTGTTGCTAATGGAGATAAAAGAAAACATGTGAAGCATCTTAGTAAAGGCTTCATAGCATTATAGATTACAAGTGCATACTTCATTTGTTTTTCTTCTTTATTAGAGAAAAATCTCCTTCCCCTGTTTTTTTCCTGGGAAGCTTGGAATGATGGGGGTCTGTGGGCACAGCTGGAAAGTAGCAAATAACAACCCTCACAAAACGGTTACACGTCATTATGTCTTCAGGAAGTTATTGGCCCTGAAATTGCAGTCAGATGCCTCTGACCACAAAAGTATTTACGAATGTACCTGGTGGTCCCGGAGGTACGAACACTTGTGCTACGAGGCCTCCATGTGCAGCCCAGCACAGAGGCCCACATATTCTAGGAACGTATGTGCAGCCTGGGATCACGTGGGCCAAACCAACCAATGAGAATGGTGTATCCCCATTCGCAGTAATGGTGAGTTCCATTTGTATGGAGATCACCGTTTCTATCAATGTGGATACCCCAAAAACACAAACAGTTCAAATAAATAAGAGAAACACTTCACATATTTAAAATTAATTGAAATTGAATTTAATTAAATGTTTTAGACAAAAACAAATGTTTTTGAATTTTTTTAATATGTTTTAATAGGGGTAAAAATAAAGCAAAAGGAGCACTGAAATGTGAGGTAGCTTTGTCAACTTTACGGCAAAAAAATTGGTTTCCAATTAAATGCACATTAACTCCACTAAAACTTGTTTAGAAAACAAATCTTGATTTGGCATGCACACAACTTAATTACATAACTCACATTATTGCTTGATTTGTCCAAACAAAAAAGATAATGCTGTTTTTTGTCCAACTAAACTCATCAAATGCTTGTTGCACACTTTTTCTTGTGACTCCATGGTGAGGATGTGCATTGAACGACTGGAGATTTCGTTGCTTTTCTTCATGCTTTATTTTGATGATATATGGCGGCTTAAAAATTCTGTATCGCCCCTGTCAAAGAATAAATGTTTTTTACGCTGCTACTGTTGTATTAGAGCATGTGCAAAACTAGGCAATGTATTGGCAGGGTTTTTCTGTAAATTGTTTCCAAAATATCATTTTATTTTCAAAATGTTTTGTGAAAATTAAGGCCAGGGATATTTAACATTTTAGGCACCAAGCATTGGTGGTCAGATATAGCACAATTCAGGCACTTTTATATTTAAAAAGTACAGCCAACAGAAACAGTTGGTTCTCTTGCCACTGGCTGGAGTTGGTACTTGTTATTGGATTCTCTGGCTGCATGACTGTTTCACACAAGACAGAATTCTATACTGGGGCTGGAATGTAAAACAAGAGGAAAAATCCCTCTACTCTGTCTCAAGAATATTCCCAACCTCAAAATATCCCCAACTGCTTCTGTGACAATTAGTACCAGTTTTGTGTTCCCATACCCACTAGATACTGGGTTCATATTGTCCTAAAATCTACAAAGGACCTGGAGTTTCCTCACAGCCAGAGGAGACAATCATCTGATCAGTCTAGGTTAGACTCAAGCCCAGGTCCTTGGGGTGAAAGACCTGTGCGTGAATTCCACCTGCTTCCAAGATGTAGATTTTGTAAATTTCTATGTTGCACCTGATCATTTTCTTTTTCTTCCCAGTTTCCTTCCGTAGCCTCCTCCCTTACTGTGCCACAATCATCATAGACAGTCCCTCGACATCGAGGAAGACTTGCTTCCACTCTTAAAGTGAGTTCTCAGGTGACTGAACAGTCCAATACGGGAATTACAGTCTCTGTCATGGGTAGGACAGACAGTCGTTGAAGGAAAGAGTGGTTGGGGAGTCTGGTTTGCCGCACACTCCTTCCGCTGCCTGTGCTTGTTTTCTGCATGCTCTCAGCGACGAGACTCGAGGTGCTTAGTGCCCTCCGGATGCTCTTCCTCCATTTCAGGCGGTCTTTGGCCAGGGATTCCCAGATGCCGGTGGGGATGTTGCATTTTATCAAGGAGGCTTTGAGAGTGTCCTTGAAATGTTTCCTCTGCCCACCTGGGGCTCGCTTACCGTGTAGGAGTTCTGAGTAGAGCGCTTGTTTTGGGAGTCTTGTGTCAGGCATGCGAACAATGTGGCCCGCTCAACGGAGCTGGTCGAATGTGGTCAGTGCTTCGATGCTGGGAATGTTGGCCTGATTGAGGACACCTAACATCGGTGCGTCTGTCCTCCCAGGGGATTTTCAGGATCTTGCGGAGACAACGCTGGTGGTATTTCTCCAGCGATTTGAGGTGTCTACTTTATATGGTCCACGTCTCTGAGCCGTACAGGAGAGAGGGTATCACTACAGCCCTGTAGACCATGAGCTTGGTGCCAGATTTGAGGGCCTGATCTTCGAACACTTTGTTCCTCAATATAAAATAACATAGTAATAAATTTCTTTAAATTTGCTTCAAAATACTCAGAGTCATGTCCTCAGTGAAGCAGGGCAGAGGGCTGTGTGAACTTAAGGAAGTAGCGTTAGGTTATTTTTTATTTTTTTAGATTCTATCCAGGCTCTACTTTATTGCTGTGGTATTTTTAATAATTCCTGGAAATAATGCACTGTGTGCAGATGGCTGCTTCTTCAAACATAATAGGGGAACTTGCCATCTAATCTTGTTTTATTTCTTCTACTGGTGACTGCCTATGTCCCAATGCAGCTGTGATTCATAGTCAAGTGCTCTCTTCCCCAAATTTGATTTGGGAACATCAGTCTGCGCCGGGCTGCATTCCTGGCCTTCCACGGTCGTCAGATTAAATGGCAGCTTATTAGGGCTTCCCACCAGCAGCTGGCACACTGGTTGCCGTGCATGTAATTGCGACTTAGCTCAGTGAGCATCAGGAGTAAACAGCTCTCAGCATTCTGATGCCGTATCCTGAAAACTGTAGGTAATTGGGGCTCAATTTAACGTGCTGTATGTGAATGATAAATTCCTTGGTGCCCGCTGCACAATCCTACTGCTGTTTACAGTATGTACATCAGAACATTCCAGAATCACAGCTGAAAAGGGGAAATGATTGGGTTATGTTGGCCTTATGATGGCTTTTTATCATTGTAATTGCACAAGGGATGTTGTATACGTGCAGATCACAGCAGGGGTAATATTTGTTGCTTAGTTACTACCAACATAAAAGGCAGAACGCATCAAATATATATGCAAAACTACTGTGTTAGAAATACCAATCAATTGATTGGAACTGAATTGCATATTTAGTATTATTTATGTAGCAGTGACAAAACAATGTAAACATTCCGAACAACCAACACTATGAAAATGTATATTAGGGCATTCTTATTTAAAGAGAAAAATCATTCTCTTGCTAAAAATGGTACATATATAAAAGTATATGAAGTACTTACAGCAGAAGTACACTACTGCAGTGCATTTACGAACACTAAGTTGCCAGCAGCCTCATCTAACAGCCATTCAGTGATGGGAACCTATGACAGTTGATGATCTTGCTTTTTGTGGTATATATCAATGATTTAGACTTGAATGTTTTGGGTATGATTAAGAAGTTTGCAGATGATACTAAAATTGGCTGTGTGGTTGATAATAAAGAAGAAACCTGCAGACTGCAGGAAGATATCAATGAACTGGTCAGGTGGGCAGAATAGTGGCAAATGGAATTCAATCTGGAGAAGTGTGAGGTAATGCATTTGGGGAGAGCTAACAAGGCAAGGGAATACATATTAAATGGTAGGACACTGAGAAGTGTAGAGGAACAAAGGGACCTTGGAGTACATGACAACAGATCCCTGAAGGTAGCAAGCCAGGTAGATCAGGTGATTAAGAAGGCATACAGAATACTTGCCTTTATTCACCGAGGCATAGAATACAAGAGCAGGGAGGTTATGCTTGAACTGTATAAAACACTAGTTAGGCCACAGCTAGAGTACTGTGTGCAGTTCTGGTCACCACATTACAGGAAAGATGTGATTGCACTAGAGAGGTTACAGTGGAGATTTACGAGGATGTTGCCTGGACGGGAGAATTTTAGCTATGAGGAAAGATTGGATTGGCTGGGGTTGTTTTCTTTGGAACAGAGGAGGCTGAGGGTAGACCTTATTGAGGTGTATAAAGTTATGAAGGGCCTAGATAGAGTGGATAGGAAGGGCCTATTTCCCTTAGCAGAGGGATCCACAACCAGGGGGCATAGATTTAAAGTAATTATTAGGAGATTTAGAGGGGATTTGAGGGGAAATTTCTTCACCCAGTGGTGGGGATCTGGAACTCACTGCCTGAAAGGGTGGTAGAGACAGAAACCCTCATCACATTTAAAAAAATACTTGGATGTGCACTTGAAGTGCCGTAACCTGCAGGGCTACAGATTAAGAGCGGGAATGTGGGATTAGGCTGGATAGCTCTTTGTCGGCCGGCGCGGACACGATGGGCCGAAATGGCCTCCTTCCATGCTGTAAATTTCTATGATTCTATGGTCTAGAAACACCTCATTATTCTACGAAAGGATCTCCGCTTACTTGCCATTATCGTGATATTGGCCTTCGAAGAAAAATTAGATTAGAAACACTTGGCAATACTGAGCAGCTGTGGATGTTCCCTCTGAACTATTATAGTTCGATGGGTAACATACATCCCGCTCCTTGTCCTCTGAAATATAGCACAGGATCTGTGTCTCTCTCTCTCTTATGATGCTACTGAAGTATTTCTTACCTGGGTTTGGAGGAGTGGCAGACACACAGTAACAGAATTCACACCATTTTGTTGTACGAGTCCATGGCACTTTGAGGAAATTCTCTCAGGCACACGACACATGACATGGTGCAAACGACACTCAAAACATCTGCGTTCCCAGCGCAAGTGAGTTTTTTATGCCATGTTGCCAGTGCAAGCTGTCCCAGTGCAGAAGTGCAGTGACTGCTCTGAAACGTGTGCTCCAGCTCATTAGGATAAAGGCGAGTGCAGTTTTGACCTTTGTGCTTGTGCACGGAGCCAGCCCAATGGAGCAAGCGGAATTTCAGTCCAAATTAAAGGGATGTTCACACTTACAGGTGAGTGCCTACAGATGAGAAAATATAATTATTGCTTCTTTTTTTCATTCTTTGCATCTCATGCACATCTATGCCTCAGGATGGTACTGATTCAACATGCTATGCTGAATCAGAATTGTTGGCACACACATCTTTCAAGGCTCTAACACCTCAAGTTATTTCGGAACACAGCTGTCACTGTCACTTACAGCCAGATTAGCACATAGGTTGTGCATGTGATTCTTACACTTCCACCGCTTGAGATGGCCTTTCTAGCAAGACAATAAAATGTCATCATAAGGGCTTAATCCCCCAAGAAGGTACAACGGGACCTGTGGGCCAAACGTCCTGAGTAATGATGGGTCTGTGGCACCTGTGCTCTTTGTCCTGCAGTTCCCAGAAGAATAGATTGGGCCTTTACTCTCAAGAGATTAGAAGATTGAGAGGTGATCTCATTGAAATATATAAGATTCTGAGGGGGATTGACAGGGTCGATGCTGAGAGGTTGTTTCCTCTGGCTGGAGAGTCTAGAACTAGGGGTCACAGTCTCGGTATAAGGAGTCAGCTATTTAAGGCTGAGATGGGGGTTGTGAATCTTTGGAATTCTCTACCTGAAAGGGCTGTGGATGCTGAGTCATTGAGTATATTCAAGGCTAAGAAAGATAGATTTTTGGACTCTGGGGGAATCAAGGGATCAGGCGGGAAAGTGGGGTTGATGTCAAAGATCGTCCATGATCTTATTGAATGGCAGAGCAGACTCAAATGATCGTATGGCCTACTCCTGCTCCTAATTCTTATGTTCTTATAAGCACAGGAGGAATTCCAATGAAATGCCCATTTTACCAGTACATGACTATGAATCCCCCCCCACCCACCTCTCCACCCCCGCTGATAAAAAGCCAAATAAAAATCAAAAGAAACACTGCTTAAAAATCAATTGAACAGATGAAAGCCAAGATTAAAAAGTTTGTTCAAAAATTTTATTGACCAATATAATGGCGATGTAGCTTTAAGAGATGCAGGAAGGCACCATTAGGTCTGCCACTTGCTCGAGCAATTTTTGGAACTCCTGGATAATGTCCAGGGCAGACAGGATACTCGGCCAGAATGCCCCATAATAATGAGGTTAGTTCCGAGGGGCACTGCAAGCCTCTTTTCCCCTCAGCACTGCTCCAGCGGAAAACCAGGGCCGCTGCAAAACCAGCTCGAAGACAGCTCCTGGTTTCCTGCTTCGCTGCACTGGGGATCCACTGCTGACACTGAGGATCACAATTTCAATTCTATTTTTTACTCAGAACTGGATCCGGCAGTTGATGCGGCTTCCACAGAGCAATCCCATAGACACCTTTGCTCATTGTTGGTATTAAGCCTTGCAGTTACCTGAGAGAGAAAGCACCTCAAGATATAACTTAAACGAACTGTAGTATCAGTACGTATCAGAATTGTAAGTAATTACCCTTGGAGATATTCCAGAAGAAGTCACGCACTTCCTAGCAACTGGCATCAAGCAGCATTAATGGACGTTTGGGATTATGCTGCCTTTTGGACTACCGGACAGCTAAGGGACCCCGGAAGAATAACAGAATTGAGAAGAAAGGGATTATGGGCGTAGAAATTCGGGCACGCGGTAAAATCACTGCGCCTGATTGGTGAGGCCTGAGGCGCCCCCGATATTGGGCCACAAGTCTCATTAACATCAAGCCGATGTGAGGCAAACAACCAGCCGGTGAAGAGTCAACCCAGATCAGCCAGAGCTCGCTTCATATCAGCCCTCAGGAAATGAAGGATGGAGATCGGGAGATCACAGGCTAGGGTCGGGAGATAGGAGGCAATGGAAGGGGATCAGAAGCTGGATCGGGGGGCGGCGGGGGGGGGGGAAGCGCTGATAATCAGGAATGGAGAAGCACTCCCGTTCCTCCCGGCTCCACATTCAGTAAGTAAATTTCAAAACTTACCTTTTTGGTAGCAGGCGGTCCCAAGACCTGGTTTTCCTCAGTGCAACCGGCGCCAGTTGCCTCATGGCCAACCAATCTCGCAGTGGGGGCCTCAAACAGGCATTAGGCCCATTACTTCCATATGCAAAGGGATAAATGCCTGTTTCAGGCATGGGCACTGTACAACAATCCCAAAATGGTGGGCAGCGCACTTCCTACCCACCATATTGGGGGTTTAGTAGGGCAGTTAGTGCCCAAAAAACAGGCATGGCATGGCCAAATTTATAGGCCTATATGTTCTCTTTTCCTTCCCCACCAAAAATAAAGAACATTTACATTATACTGTAATCTCATTTGATATTTCATGCATGTTCTCACCTTATCGTAAACGCTAGTATTTTCTGCATGTGATATCACGTCCTTAATGTATTCTTCTAGATAATTCTACTTGCACAAAAACCATTATGCACAGCAAACATTATTCTTATGCCTATCACAATCTAGCCTAATTGTACTGTTCTTCTACAGCCTCAGGAGTGTGTTTATTCCAAGCATCGAACTATGAGCTTCATACCAGTACCGTATTTAGTTTATGTTATTGGGATTAATAACATTTCTTTTATTTATTTCTTGTAAATGATGTTAACCTTCCAGTGTTACAGAAAAATGAGCAAGCTTAATGCTTCCAGAGTGTCAACATTTATTTTCCTATTGTCATCTGGACTTGAACTCAGAGCTGTGGACATTGGACACATTCTAGGTAATCTTACAGTTGCAAACTGTAAATCAGAAGGGCCCACTCATTCAAAAAGCATGAAGGTGGTTAAATCCAGCAAGCTATATCCATAAAATACATTGCAGGAGAAAGGCATATATACTTTTTCTATATTCTTTTCCTATGTTTCTATTTCTCCTTTGATAGCCAAGCCAGCTGTGTGATTTGCAATGACAGCAGGTGAAAGCCAAAGATACCAATGGGATGAAGGCCCCCATTAAAATTGCTTGTTATAGAGGGCTTTCACTTAAGCTATGGATACTGGGATAGCTCCACCTCCATAACTCTCTTGCTTTCACTCATTCTCCAGTAAGAGAAGCGCCAGAGACGAGTAACACCTGAAGGAAATCACAAAGTTCATGCAGAGGGGCAGTAGATTGTGATCTCCAGTGTGAGAATGCTGCTGAATACAAGAGAGTTGATAGCTTTACCTTAACCTTCTGACAGTTAGTGTGCTTCAAGCATTAATTGAGCTCAAACTAAAAATTGGACTCTTAATTTGGCAGGCATGAAGTGATGATCATTATGTCTATAAGACTCTTAAGAAACTAGATGGTATATTTGGACTTTCAGAAGGCTTTCGACAAGGTCCCACACAAGAGATTAATGTGCAAAGTTAAAGCACATGGAATTGGGGATAGTGTGCTGACATGGATTGAGAACTGGTTGTCAGACAGGAAGCAAAGAGTAGGAGTGAAAGGGTACTTTTCAGAATGGCAAGCAGTGACTAGTGGGGTACTGCAAGGTTCTGTGCTGGAGCCCCAGCTGTTTACATTGTACATTAATGATTTAGACGAGGGGATTAAATGTAGTATCTCCAAATTTGCGGATGACACTAAGTTGGGTGGCAGTGTGAGCTGCGAGGAGGATGCTATGAGGCTGCAGAGTGACTTGGATAGGTTAGGTGAGTGGGCAAATGCATGGCAGATGAAGTATAATGTGGATAAATGTGAGGTTATCCACTTTGGTGGTAAAAACAGAGAGACAGACTATTATCTGAATGGTGACAGATTAGGAAAAGGGGAGGTGCAACAAGACCTGGGTGTCATGGTACATCAGTCATTGAAGGTTGGCATGCAGGTACAGCAGGCGGTTAAGAAAGCAAATGGCGTGTTGGCCTTCATAGCGAGGGGATTTGAGTACAAGGGCAGGGAGGTGTTGCTACAATTGTACAGGGCCTTGGTGAGGCCTCACCTGGAATATTGTGTTCAGTTTTGGTCTCCTAACTTGAGGAAGGACATTCTTGCTATTGAGGGAGTGCAGCGAAGGTTCACCAGACTGATTCCCGGGATGGCGGGACTGACATATCAAGAAAGACTGGATCAACTGGGCCTGTATTCACTGGAGTTCAGAAGAATGAGAGGGGATCTCATAGAAACGTTTAAAATTCTGACCGGTTTAGACAGGTTAGCTGCAGGAAGAATGTTCCCAATGTTGGGGAAGTCCAGAACCAGAGGTCACAGTCTAAGGTAAGCCATTTAGGATCGGGATAAGGAGAAACTTCTTCACTCAGAGAGTGGTGAACCTGTGGAATTCTCTACCACAGAAAGTTGTTGAGGCCAATTCACTAAATATATTCAAAAAGAAGTTAGATGTAGTCCTTACTACTAGGGGGATCAAGGGGTGTGGCGAGAAAGCAGGAATGGGGTACTGAAGTTGCATGTTCAGCCATGAACTCATTGAATGGCGGTGCAGGCTAGAAGGGCCGAATGGCCTACTCCTGCACCTATTTTCTATGTTTCTATGTTTCTATGTTTCTATGTAACATGGGGATCTCTTTTCAGATTAATACATTGATCATGGCCCAATTTTTGAATGCCTTTACCAGGAACACTATACACATTTTCTGATGTTCACCTATAGAAATGGTTCATGAATCAAAAGCCATTATAAGTAAATTTGGGGCGGGTTGGAGGGCATAGCTCACCAGAGCCACCTGCTCCCATTTAATTGTTCTGAACATAAGAAATAGGAGCAGGAGTAGGCCATTTGGCCCCTCGAGCCTGCTCTGCCATTCAATAAGATCATGGCTGATCTGATCATCGTCTCAACTCCAATTCCCTGCCCACTCCCCATAACCCTTGATGACTCCCTTATCATTCAAAAATCTGTCTCTCTTGCCTTAAATATATTCAATGATCCGGTCTCCACAGCTCTCTGGGGTCGAGAATTCCAAAAATTCATGTTCCTCTGAGAGAAGAAATTCCTCTTCATTTCTGTTTTAAATGGTCGACCCCTTATTCTGAAACTATGCCCCCTAGTTTTAGATTCCCCCACAAGGGGAAACATCCTCTCTGCATCTACCCTGTCAAACCCCGTTAGAATTTTGTACGTTTCAATAAGATCAACGCTAAGTCTTCTGAACTCCAATTAGTATATGCCCAACCTGCTCAACCTTTCTTCATATGGCAACCCCTTCCTCTCAGGAATCAACCTCATGAACCTTCTCTGAACTGCCTCCAATGCAAGTATATCCCTCCTAGATTAGATATGGCACTGGATACAGCTATTGCAAAAATGGGAAATTGTACATAGACAAAGTTGCAAATGCCACTGTAACACAATTGTGCATGCTCAGATACTTTGTTTTCACTTATGACAGTCTGCCTGTGGAACTGTCTGATGTCTGATGAAATTCACGTTGCTGGGCTCTATGGGTGAACTAAGAGGTTATCCTGTCAATAGATAGATCCCCAAATGGAGGACATGATTTACCAGTTCATGCTGTTAATATTTTGATTAAACTTCCTGTGTATCACTGCCCATTTTGTAACTATTTACCTGGTTACTTTTTTCTGAAGCCGCCCATTACACACAACAACAGAACTACTTTCTTAAACAAATGTACTTTCCTACCTATAGGAAGATACTACATAGGATTACATAGTATTTATGACACAGAAACAGGCCATTTAGCCCAACCAGTCCATGAAGGCATTTATGCTCTACTCGAGCCTCCTCCCGTCTTTCCTCATCTAAATCTATCAGTATAACCCTCTGTTCCCTTTTCCCTCATATGATTGTTCAGCCTCCCCTTAAATGCATCTATACTATTTCCTTCAACCAGTCCCTGTGGTAGCAGGTTCCACATTCTCACCACTCTCTTGGTGACGATCTTATATTGATGGTCTCTAGTTATGCTGCTCCCCACAAGTGGTAGCATTCTCTCTGCATCCACTCTATCAAAACCTTTCATAATTTTAATGACCTCTATTCGGTCCCCTAAGAAAAGAGACCCAGCCTGTTCATCCTTTCCTCATATGTATACCCTCGCATTTCTGGTATCATCCTTGTAAATTTTATTTGCACCCTCTCCAGTGCCTCTATATCCTTTTTATAATATGGGAACCAGAACTGTACGCAATACTCCAAGTGTGGTCCAACCAAGGTTCGATACAGGTTTTCAATTCCATACCTCTAGAAATAAACCCTAGTGCATGGTTTGCTTTTTTATGGCCTTGCTAACCTGTGTCACAACTTTTAGTGATTTGTGTATTTGTACTCCGAGATCCCTTTGTTCCTCTACCCCACCTAGACTCGCACCCTCCAAGTAATAAGTGACCTCCCTATTCTGTAAAGGGGCCGAAATTGCCCACCTCCTTAAGGTCCATTACCACCTCTAAGAGTGGCAAAATGGTGGCAAAAACAATGGTGGCAAAAACATGACATAGTTATTGGCTCTCACTTTAAACACAAAATAAAACGCAATTCAATTCAAGACAACAGACACAGTTACCCATAAATTTTCTTACAGATTAACAATAATAAATTGCAAATCACGGAAGTCATAAATTCTCTCCATTGCAATCAGTTAGGTTTTACAAAAAATAATGTTTGAAGAAGTATTTGAAACCACTGTCCAGGTTTTGCTGTTGGGTAGATTTAATGGTATTGTAACACATTTTTTGAGTGGATGAGTAAAATTACTATGGGTTTATCAGCCACCAATTCAGAGCATCAAGTCTGTACCAATGATGAATAGTAATGCTTTGTATCTCACTGATTAAGAGCAAATGAGGCTCATAATGAAGTGGCAGAACAATGGGGAAATTGCTCAGTTACAGTCTTCAGTGACAAAGTACAGCATTAATCTTGTGTAGTATCTAGTATTAATTGATGGAACCGTGTCAGGAGCTGCATACTAGCATGGCGATGAAGAAGAGAAAGTATCAGTGTTCAGGACTCCCAAGAATATCTGGCTCTAATTGAAAGGCTGGGTTTGAAGTTTTATAATAGGAACATCTTGAGTTAGTCACATTAGGAATTCTGAAAGATGTGAAAATAAGTTATTTCACCTCCTGTGCTTGATGCCCTTTTTGAGAGCAGTCTACAAAGTGTATGTCACTGGTGCATTCCATTGGTACTTTTGCTTTCAATCAGGCATCAGTCAGTCCACCATTTCCATACGTTGAAAGTAAGTAAACCACATGAGAACCACAAGTTAAAAAAATAGCCACACCATAAGTGCTGGACCTCCACAGTGAAAAGCATATACATCATCACACACTTCAACAACTCACAAGAAAATATGAAGAGAAGGCAAATGGAAAGTGATGGCAAAGAGAATTTATTTGCTGTATATAAATAATTAGTAATTTTTTGAACCTAGCGATTAGGCACTTTCTTGTATCTAATCCCTTATAACTGCCAACAACTCCATTGTAGATGCAGGTGGAGGCATCAGAGTCGGAAAGCTACACAGGGTTTTCACAGGATTACATGGTGCTTTAGTTGCAGTAGCACTTGAGGCAGCCTTGACTTTTCCTATAAGTCTGCTTCATTCTCAGGGGAGATCTTAAATGTTGGCATCCTTGAGCTGCGTGGAGTAGGTGACAGGTTGAGTCAGCAGGCTTACTAATGGACCAAGCTATTGCAGAAAATGTCCCGAATCAGTTTGCATTGATTGTGTGTTTTTTTATTTGTTCCTGAGATGTGGGCGTCGCTGGCAAGGCCAGCATTTATTGCTCATCCATAATTGACCATGAGAAGGTGGTGGTGAGCCCCCTTCTTGAACCGTTGCAGTCCGTGTGGTGAAGGTGCTCCCACAGTGTTGTTAGGGAGGGATTTTGACCCAGTGACAATGAAAGAATGGCGATATATTTCCAAGTCAGGGTGGTGTGTAACTTGGAGGGGAACTTGGGGAGCTGGTGTCCCCATGCGCCTGCTGCCCTTATCCTTCTAGGTGGTAGAGGTCGTGGGTTTGGGAGCTGCTGTCGAAAATGCCTTAGCAAGTTGCTGCAGTGCATCTTGCAGATGGAACATACTCCAGCCACGGTGCCCCGATGGTGGAGGGAGTGAATGTTTAAGGTGGCGGATGGGGTCGAGCTTCTTGAGTGTTGTTGGGGCTGCACTCATCCGGGCAAGTGGAGAGTATTCCATCACACTCCTGACTTGTGCCTTGTAGATGGTAGAAAGGCTTTGGGGAGTCAAGAGGTGAGGCGCTTGCCTCAGAATACCTAGCCTCTGACCTGCTCTAATGTGTGTGTTGCAGGCTGTTATGCAGTGGATGAAACTAAGTTTGATAATAGCCTGCATTTCTCCCTTTCTCACGATGAGCTGGAAGTTCCTGTTGTCACTGACAGTTTCTGTTACCTAGGAAACATGTGCTGATAGCAGTTTATGAAGAGCTGCTCAAAGTTGCTGAGATGTTATTTATTTTTTAGATTGCAATGCTTACATTGGAGGTGGGTTCCCCTTCTTAGAAGTTGCTGGTGCTAATTCACTTCTCATTGGCCGGTTGTTATGTCTGTCTCTTTCTGTACAGGCATCTTGTTGCATGATGTAAATCGCCCAGGCTGTGTCTGATTTGTCTGATTCCCACTTTTGTCCTCAGCCATGGGTTCCTTGTGGACCTGATGCTCTGGAAGGTTCAATATGAGCACAGGCACGATGGGCCGAATGGCCTCCTTATGTCTTGTATCATTCTATGAGCCACTGGAATCTCAAAAGGCATCAATTTGCAGATGACCATGAAATTCATAAATGTTTGTTGTACCTTGACTGATAAAATATTGTAATATTTCTTTAATTTCAAGTGATTTAAACTTTATGGGCTAGAAATTGCGTAGCACCTCATTTGGTGTGATGATTTTTGTGGGAGCGTCGGGCGGTAAAGATTTGATTCTGCCGGGAACTTCCGTTTTAGCGCTTCAAGCAGGAAGTGAAGCGCTAAATCAAGTGCTATCACTTCCCTTAGAGCGCTAAAGGGAGTGAGAGAGGTGTTGTCGGCAGAGCACTGAGCAATGTTCGGGCAGCGCTGCTGGTTTTACAGACTCCTTCCCTCCCTTAAAGGGAAGGGCCAATGCTGCTTTGATTGAATCCTCAGGCTGTGTCTGTTGGACGACAGCACCTGCGACACGCGCATAGCAGCCCTAAGCACTCTAGGAGAGTGCAGGGCTGAGTAATTGCGGGGGCAAAAGAAAGCAGAAGGCACCAGAATGGGGCCATAAATACATTTTGCCCTATCTGACCACTACTGCATTTAATTAGCATTCCCCAAGCGGCCAGCCGATGTGACAATGCCTCCTGCAGCTCCCTTTGTTGACGCCCGGCGATGCTTCAAGGGGCGTAAACGAATATTGCATCCGGGGCAGTAACAGGGCGCAGCGCACCGAATGACCTCACAATCTATGGGGCGGAACAGATTGAGGAGGTAAGTTTTAGTGCTAGCTCAAACCCACCAGGGAAGTTCGTGGTGATTCCGCCCTGCCCGGTCGGTAACCCCTTAGCGCCCCTTTACCGGCCCCGGGAGGCGCTAATGGGAGGCGCAAACTAGGGGAATTTCTCCTGCTGTATATTTTAATACTGGCCTACAAAGAATATC
This sequence comes from Pristiophorus japonicus, assembly GCF_044704955.1. NCBI lineage: Eukaryota > Metazoa > Chordata > Chondrichthyes > Pristiophoridae > Pristiophorus > Pristiophorus japonicus. The sequence continues at coordinate 41,920,225 of NC_091983.1, read as the reverse complement.
CTTTTCAATGCCCTAATGAGCTATAGTTTTAACATTTGGTTTGTTTTTAATTGAAAAATTTACCAGAATTTTCAAACTGTGGAGTTTTTGATTCCAGCCAGCATCACTTCCACTCCCTCTTCTGTCTCCAGCCTGAACAGCAACATCTCCTTCTCTGTTGCAAGTACTGTGATTTTTAGGATGATGGTCTCCCTCCTTTTGTGCTGGAGATTTCTGCCTGAAGCCAAACATACTCTTAAAATTATTTTCATATCAGTCAGCTACTGTCTCTTGATTTTCAAGACTATTAATAGTGTTGCAATTAGATCTGTGCATTAGGACACTCACAAGGCCGAGAGGATTGCTTAATGGACCCAAATATTTGCACCATTTTAAAGGTTCATCTACCAGCTGAACACAGACCCATGTCTTCCAACTCTGATTTCCTCACTTTTCTAATAAGCAGTTCTTCAAAGCTTTTCACCAGCAGAAACAGCAGAAATGAAAAGGTCAAGAGATTCATTTCCAGGTTGTTCCCCTGTTTGAATGTTAAATGTATCAGTACTGGGTCCACTACTAATGGAACACACATCGCATTAACACTGTGACAGAAAGGCCTGTGAATGTATTTTCCAATAAAGGTTAATACTAAGTAAGAGAGATGTCTGGCCCGTATTAGTTGAACTAAAACAATAGAAATTAGCAGGCATTGATAGAAAATCCACACAGATCCCTAACACATTACAAAAAGTACGTTCACAGTTCTATGAACATACTTGCTGGAAAAAAAAAGGAAGAAAGCAAATTTGTGTAGTAGAATATTTTTCTTCAACTGTTAAAAGAACATAAAAACCAATAAAGTACAGATCTACTTGAAAAACTCAGTGAACACTGTATGGTACGATTAAGACAATAAGGGGGAACCAGGTGATTGTCGTGGGTTGGCTACTGGCCTTTCACCTTTGGGACCCTGTTCAAATTTAGCACCATGATAGGATGAGTATTTTCTCTATCTTCTGGCTATAAGGGTCCTGTGAGAAATGAGTTTGGACAGTCTCAATCCATACGTAGTAGGCATAGGCCTCAGCACAAAACTGCCCCTAATTTGACGCTAATTTGCAATGTCACTTAGACAGGCTTTAGAATGACTTGTGTGGGAAATTAGAAAAAGTACCACACTGGTGCAATATTGTTTGCACTTTTGCAGTTGGGGCAGAGGCACAATGTTGGTGCCAAGTAGAGTAGCTTTACTCTGCCTCTGACTGTGCTCTTTTCTGACCTGGGAGTGCTTGAGGCTGGCATTGGAAATGGAAAGTATTAATTCTGCAGCACTAACATCTTTGATAAGCACAAATGTTTTGCAATAAGATATTTGTGAAAAAGTTGAGATTGATTAGTCAGAGACAAGGACATCCCTGACGAGGGTATCATTGGAGCACCAACCAGCACTGTGAAGAGACCAAGGAGGAAGTTCATGGCAGCTTTCTGTCAGCGTTTTCACGATCCCCTTTTCATGACCCTTTTACGTTGGAAAACATGTGTTTGAACTCTGTGATGCTGGATGTTATTTCCACAATATTTTCCAAGTTACCTCACCCAAGTAACTATTCTACATGTCGTCCTGGACACTGTGCCTGCTAACTATTTGACTATGGAAGTCATTGAAGTTGAGTTCAATTCTGTATCTTATGCATTTTCCAGCAGGAAGCATGGATTGCGAACAGGAGTGGGAACGGTGGCTGATATAATTTCCTCCCGAGCCCTCGCGTGCAGGGACTGATTATAGTGGGTTTACGGCCACCTGCTGAGCTCAGTGAACTTAGCGCACACTAGGGATTGAACTTGGAATGTTGTAGGTGTGTACGCCTCAGTTTCACACTGTTTGCTTTACATTTTTATTGACTTTTTACTGGGGCTTAATTTTTGCAATTTGTACAACAACAGAGGAAACAAAGCAATGCAGAAAGTTTTAGCAGCATGACATCTGCGCACAAGATCTGCACAGAATATACTTCACTGTTTACACTCAACTGGCAGTAACAACTTAAATCATATTAAAACAAATGAAATATTTAGACATGAAGCACTGGATGCATGGATGCATAACCGCTAAATAGGTTTGTCTGTGGTAGCATGAATTTTATATGTTCTGGCTATAGAATAACAGCTGTTCCTTCGCAGTCAATATAGCAGTATAGCCGGTCCAAGACCACCCCAACCTCTGTCGTCGAGCCATACATCTGCGCACAAACAGAAGCTGAACTCCAGGATATAGTCAATGTTTTTACTGAGGCGTACGAAAGCATGGGCCTTACACTAAACATCAGTAAGAGAAAGGTGCTCCACTAGCCTGTCCTCGCCGCACAGCACTGCCCCCCCGTCATCAAAATCCATGTCGTGGCCCTGGACAACATGGACCATTTCCTTTATCTCGGGAGCCTCCTTTCAACAAGAGCAGGCATTGAAGACGAGGTCCAACACCGCCTCCAGTGCGCCAGTGCAGCCTTCGGCCACCTGAGGAAAAGAATGTTCGAAGACCAGTCCCTCAAGTCTGCCACCAAGCTCATGGTCTACAGGGCTGTAGTAATAGCCGCCTTCCTGTATGGCTCAGAAACATGGACCATGTACAGTAGACACATCAAGTCACTGGAGAAATACCACCAACGATGTCTCCGCAAGATCCTGCAAATCCCCTGGGAGGACAGACACACCAACGTTAGCGTCCTTGACCAGGCCAACATCCCCAGCATTGAAGCATTGATCACACTTGATCAGCTCCGCTGGGCAGGTCTCATAATTCACATGCCAGACACGAGACTCCCAAAGCAAGCGCTCTACTCGGGACTCTTTCACGGAAAACGAGCCAAAAGTGGGCAGTGGAAACGCTACAGGGACACCCTCAAAGCCTCCCTGATAAAGTGCAGCATCCCCACTGATACCTGGGAGTCCCTGGCCAATGATCGCCCTAAGTGGAGGAAGTACATCCGAGAGGGCACTGAGCACCTCGAGTCTCATCGCCAAGAGTATGCAGAAATCAAGCGCAGGCAGCAGAAAGAGCGTGTGGCAAACCTGTCCCACCCACCCTTTCCCTCAACAACTATCTGTCCCACCTGTGACAGAGACAGTGGTTCTCGTATTGGACTGTACAGCCACCTAAGAACTCATGTTAAGAGTGGAAGCAAGTTTTCCTCGATTCCGAGGGACTGCCTATGATGATGATATTAGGACATAAGAAATAGGAGCAGGAGTAGGCCATTTGGCCCCTCGAGCCTACTCCGCCATTCAATAAGATCATGGCTGATCTGATCCTGATCTCAACTTCACTTCCCCACCTGTTCCCCATAACCCTTGATTCTCTTATCGTTCAAAATCTGTCTATCTCCACCTTAAATATATTCAATGACCCAGCATCCACAGCTCTCTGGGGTTGAGAATTCCAAAGATTCACGACCCACTGAGAGAAGAAATTCCTCCTCATATCCGTTTTAAATGGGCATCCCCTTATTCTGAAACTGAATAGCCCCCTAGTTCTAGATTCCCCCACGAGGGGAAGCATCCTCTCTGCATCTACCCTGTCAAGCCCCCTCAGAATCTTATAGGACAGCCTATTGGAACAGATCACTCCGTAGTGGTGTGACCCTTGTGACCTATGACATCACATAAGCTTGAGTGGAAACAGAGGCACCAACCTCCTTCTATGTATTTGTTACGAGTGGCAAATGTGCATTTTGCAACATCTTTCATTTTGTCCATAAATAATTCTTGCTTTTTATGTACTAGATTCTTGTTTGCCTCATAATTCTGCATCAGATCATTCAAAACAAATTGCTCAGCATATGGTTTCAAAATGTCTCAAACAGGTTTGGGCGGGACAGTCAGTTTAACTTGAAAATCAGGATCCCAATTATTACTCATACGTTTCTGTGGGGAGAGACTGCTTTAAAGATGTGAACAATTATTAATCATTTTTAATCATTAATTCATATCATTTGTGATGGTGCTAGTTCCAGGGTTCTGGTTGCTGTGAAAGCAGCACAAGACTAATTCAATAGAAGGATTCTGTTTCTTTGATAAACTTCTCCAACTCAGTTTTGGTGAATTATAAATGTCAACAGAATCTGCAAGGTTGATTTCCAGCTTCAACTTCCTCCAGATCATCTGTTATTTTATTTAATGTCTAATGCAATGTGAAAAGATTAAGTCGGTCACACACACTGTTACGACTACTTTGTGGAGGAGAATGCTATTGACATTTGGAAGCAGAGTTATAATATTCAGTAATCCCTCTAAGCTAGCTCCACTGATGGCACTAGCACCCACTGTTCAGTCAAAAATAATGAAAACAACCAAAATAGGCAGGAAAAAAAATAATGTTTCAGTTAACATGGATTGCCATATTGTGCGCTCTAGCTTTCTGGGCTTAGACTTGATTAGGGCACGTAGTTCACCTGAATTATAGAATGTTTCGGCACAGGAACAGATCAGTAAGTCTACACTGGTGTTTTCTTCCACAAGCAATCTCGTCTCATCCCAGTTTCCTGCTGGCTCGTACACTCTTTAGTATTCCTCTTTATCAAACAGCTATCTTCATTTCCTTTTAAAAGAATTTATGGAATTACTTCAGCAACAGTTTGTGACAGAGAATTTTACATTCTAATCATGCTCTGTGTAAATCATTTTTTCTAACCTTCCTTTTAATTATTTTTGAGATTATCTTAAGTGTGTGTCCTCTTGAATGAGGAAAGTTACTTGACCTAACTCAGTGAATTTATCCAAAAGATCTGACAGTACCCCTCATTGCAGCATCTAATTGTTTCTTAAAAATCTTTCAATACCCATGTCCTCTATACATGACTTTCTCTGGCTTGCAAAGTAAAAGAAAGACTTGCATTTATATAAGCGCATTTCACAAACTCAGAATATTGCAAAGTGTTTTACAGCCAATGAAGTACTTTTGAAATGTAGTCGCTGTTGTAATGTTGGAAACCCAGCAGCCAATTTGCACACAGAAAGCGCCCACAAACAGCAATGTAATAATGACCAGATACTCTGTTTTTAGTGATGTTGATTGAGGGATAAATATTGGCCAGGACACCAGGGACAACTTCCCCGCACTTCTTCAAAATAATCCCATGGGATCTTTTATGTCTACCAGAGAAAGCAGATTAGGTCTCGGTTTAATGTCTCATTTGAAAGACGGCACCTCTGACAGTGCAGCACTCCCTCAGCCTAGATTTTTGTGCTCAAGTCCCTGGTGTGGGACTTGAACCCACAATCTTCTGACTCCGAGTGCTACCCACTGAGGCATGACTGAACTGTTTAGTTTTGTTTATATTGTCTATACATGCTGTTTGCTTTGTTGATTGCTGTTCTACAGTGGTTGGACATGTGTGTTCACTCCAGTAACGTTACTGGATCACTTTCAACTTTGTTCTTCGCTCTTTCAACACATTCATGGGGTTGGATTTTCCGGTCTTTTGCGCTCCGAATTTCGCCTCAGAGTGGCGTGATCCTCCAGTCGGGTTTTGCGGTGGCGCTGAGTAACACCGCCGGGAAGAGCTGCACCGGGTGTGCAACATCTCTGGTTGCGACACCGGCAATCGTTTGGACTATTGTCCGATCCGTCCGCCCGGAAGTGCGCCCGCGATGACTGCCTGGGAAACCAGTGCGGTCCAGCATAGCCAGCGGCAAGAGAAAAGTAAAGTACTCCGAAGGTAAGTGCGAGTGTTCTTTAAATTTTTGTAGAGATTTGTGTTGTGGTGGCGTGGGCAATGTTTTGGGAATGTTTTTGTGTTTTTTTTAAGGTTTTTTCCAACTCATTTGCAATTTCTAAGCTGCCTTCTCAAAATCACTGCCTTTCCTTGTTCGGTATCATCTACAAATTTTACGCCCATCATAATCTTGGAGAGCTCTATCTGGACAACTCTCAATTTCTTTTGCTCTAATGAAAAAATATTAATCTCTCAAGTCTTTCTTCCTAATTCCTCATCCTTGATAACATAATCCAGGCTGACACTCCAGTGCAGTTCTGAGGGAGCTCTGCCGAGGAGGTGCTGACTTTCAGATGAGATGTTAAACCGTGACCCCGTCTGCCCCTCATGTGGGAGTAAAATATACTATTGCTCTATTCAAAGAAGAAGAGGGGAATTCTGCAGGGTGTCATGGTAAATTTTTATCCCTCAAACAACGTCATTAAAACAGATTATCTGGTCATTATCTCACTGTTGATTGTGGGAGCTTGCTGTGCACAAACTGGCTGCTGCATTTCCTATATTACAACAGTGACTACACTTTAACAAAGTACTTCATTGGTTGTAAAGAAATTTGGGGTATACTGAGGTCGAGAAAGACATTTTATAAATGCAAGTCTTTCTTTCTATGTTATTTCAAACCTTTTAAACCAGTGTATATGGTACCACAGTCAAATTCCATCATTACAGATAATACACCCAGAATCCCCTTTTAAAAAGAAACAAAGCACAAAACCAGCCCTAACATTAGGTAGTGATGGATTTTCGCACTGTAAGTTCAAGAACTACGCAGCCATTTTTCATGATATGAGGTGTTTGGACTCTTTTTCATTCTAATCTGATACAAATTACAGCCCTTTTGCGGTTTAATCTGTTCGTTTTATCATCCTTTTTCATTTGCAAATCACATACCTGCATCACCCCGACCTTGATTTCCCAATGGTCAATTCATTTTATTAGGTTGCTGTTGGGCATTATGATAGAAAAACTAAGTTCCCAATGTCCCACAGTCAGACTGTAAGCATGTGGTCATTATGGTCACCACAACTGATATGAGGTCAACATGCACATTGATTAAGATCGTGCATTACTGTATAGGATTGACCAAAACTTAGAAGTGAAGACATCCCCAATACTCCAACCACTACCCACCCCCGTTCTGAAAGGTAGTCGAATGCTATATTGATGCTGTGCTGCAGGAGCTTAACACAGCCTTGATGGCAGCAAGAAGATCATGAATCGTTAAAGCACTGGACTAAATTATATGGAAACTCTGTAAATTACAGTGGTGTTTCTAATGCTCGTCATGCATTGACTCAGCAGGCAGCTGCAACTATACACCCCGGTGCTATTACTGCTCAATAGTATGAGTGTTCTCGTTGATCTACAAGCCGCCCATTAACTGTCAAGTTGTATCATGTTTAGTTCGTATCAAGGATGACTTGCTTCCACGCCAAAAAAGGATGAGTTCACAGGTGTTTCAATGAAGGACCTAATATTCCAGGTCCAGAACTACACGTTGAAGGGTGGAAGATGCCTGTGTGTGGATTTTTTTAACGTGTGGTGGCCGTTGCACACCAGCCACCACACAGGCTTGACAGACCTCAGTCTTGGTCCAGTGGCAAGGGTTAATTAACCAAGATGACTGGAGACCAAGCACCACTGCATGGGCCCAGTGTGCACACATATCGCAGTGTGGGCTGGCCCGTGCTGCCCCTGGGCCCTCGCCTCTTCTGGGCCCTGAAACAGACCTGTCAGAAGTATGTACAGCATGTACTATGAAACCAATATTTAATGATCCGATGTAACATAAAAATGATTGCAATAAAAATAATTAACAAAAGAGCTTTAATTTAAGGCAGAAGTACAGCCATTATATGCTATCACCAATGTGAGAATACAGGATCAGTGTACAGAACAAAAGAAGACTATCTTTCAGTCAACAACAACATCAGCTTGCATTTATAGAGCACCTTTAACATAGTAAAACGTCCCAAGGTGGTTCGCAGGAGTGTTATCAAACAAAATATGACACCGAGCGACATAAGGAGGTATTGGTCATGGAGGTACGTTTTAAGGAGCATCTTAAAGGATTAAAGAAAGGTAGAGAGGCTGAGAGGTTTAGGGAGAGAATTCCAGACCCTAGGGCCTTGGCAGCTGAAGGCACAGCCGCCAATGGTGGAGGAATTAAAATCGGGGATGCACAAGAGGCCAGAATTAGAGGAGCGCAGATATCTCGGAGGGTTGTAGGGGTGGAGGAGTTTACAGAGATAGGAAAGGTTGAGGCCAAGGAGGGATTTGAAAACAAGGATGAGAATTTTAAAATCGAGGCATTGCTTAACCGGGATCCAATGTAGGCAGGAGTGATGGGTGAACGGGACTTGGTGTGAGCCAGTCTATTGTTAACTATTTCTAGTTCCATATACTAATATTCTGTCCTTGTTATCAAACATTGCTGATCAGTTGACAGATATTGCAAGGTGCCAGTTCATCTTTCCCACACCTAGGAATCTGTTCATTCTGCTTTTGGCTTTTCTACTGGGCATTTTGTTACATTAATTCTTGGGATGTGGACACCACCAGTAAGACCATCATTCATTGCTCATTTCTAGTTTCCCTGAGAAGGTGATAGTGAGCATTGTTCTTGAACTGCTGAGTCTGTGGGCCCGAACTTGGTGGAAGCTAAGTTCTGCCCAAGTGCCGCCCAGAGAACCGCCGAGATACCTGATGGTACTTTGGGTGACAGTTTCGTAAAAAAAAGTCCTTGGAAGACCGCTCGGCGGCAAAAAAGGGACTTACGCTGTGAATCTGGGCAGCAGCAGGCGGGAGCTCCCAATCTCAGCGGCAAATGCAATCCTCGCCAAAGTGCCGCTGAGGATTGAGTTGGGCCCAGTGAGGGGGAACACACAAAAATAAAAATTTACACAAAAAAAAAAACACCTGGAAAACTTTCAAGGGACCCCATCCACCTGAATCGTTGAAAAAAAAATAAAAGAAGTTCACTAACCTTTTTTTGCAGGTCTTCATACTTACCGTCGGAGTTGGACCTACCTCCACACAGCGGTCCTTCCCCCTGCTGCCGCCGACACCCGCCCGGAGGAATCTGCCAGCTCGGCGGGCGGGAGGTCACTTACGCACCTTGCGCACTAGCGGGCGTCAGCGGGCGGTTCCCAGCGGTCCTCCCCTCCCACCGGCGGGAGGCCAAGTGGAAACTGGCACCGAGGGGAGACTACTGAAAAAACTTGGCGGCAGTGGGCAGTAAGGCTACCAAGTTCGGGCCCCGTGTGTTGAAGGTGTTCCCGCAATGTTGTTAGGTAGGAAGTTCCAGGATTCTGACAATGAAAGAATGGCAATATATGTCAGGATGCTGTGTGAATTTGAGGGAAACTTGGAGATGGTATTCCTATGTGCCCGCTGTCCTTGACCTTCTGGGTGGTGGAAGTTGCGGGTTTGAGAGGTGTTGCCGAACAAGCCTTGGTGACTTGCTTTAGAAATTACAACATGCTGCGGTGCAGAGGGACCTGGGGGTCCTTGTGCATGAATCCCAAAAAGTTAATTTGCAGGTACAGCAGGTAATCAGGGAGGCGAATGGAATGTTGGCCTTCATTGCGAGAGGGATGGAGTACAAAAGCAGGGAGGTCCTGCTGCAACTGTATAGGGTATTGGTGAGGCCGCACCTGGAGTACTGCGTGCAGTTTTGGTCACCTTACTTAAGGAAGGATATATTAGCTTTGGAGTGGGTACAGAGACGATTCACTAGGCTGATTCTGGAGATGAGGGGGTTACCTTATGATGATAGATTGAGTAGACTGGGTCTTTACTCATTGGAGTTCAGAAGGATGAGGGGTGATCTTGTAGAAACATTTAAAATTATGAAAGGGATAGACAAGCTAGAGGCAGAGAGGTTGTTTCCACTGGTCGGGGAGACTAGAACTAGGGGGCACAGCCTCAAAATACGGAGGAGCCAATTTAAAACCGAGTTGAGAAGGAATTTCTTCTCCCAGAGGGTTGTGAATCTGTGGAATTCTCTGCCCAAGGAAGCAGTTGAGGCTAGCTCATTGAATGTATTCAAATCACAGATAGATAGATTTTTAACCAATAAGGGAATTAAGGGTTACGGGGAGCGGGCGGGTAAGTGGAGCTGAGTCCACGGCCAGATCAGCCATGATCTTGTTGAATGGCGGAGCAGGCTCGAGGGGCTAGATGACCTACTCCTGTTCCTAATTCTTATGTTGTTATGTAGTGCATCCTGGAGATAATACACACTGCAGCTCCGGTGTGCCGGGGGGAGGGGGATGATTAGGCTCGTGGATGAGGTGCCAATCAAGCAGGCTGCTTTGTCCTGGATGGTGTCGAGCTTCTTGACTATTGAAAATGCATCCATCCAAGCAAGTGGAGAGTGCTCCATCACACTTCTGCCTTACATCTTGTAGGTGGATTTGGGGTTTGCTCGTTATCTATCACCAGATATAAAAGCAGAGAAAAACACAGGCTAAGTGATCACAAATTGTAACTGTCGCAACAATGCTCGGTGCAGTGAGTAAAGCAAATCAGATGTTGGCTTCTATTAAAAGGTAAATATGGAGCTGAAGTATTGAGGTAATCCTGCCACTTTATAAACCATTGTTGCGACCACACTTAGAATACTTTATACAGTTCTAGTTGCCGCAGTACGGAAAGGTTATAAGAACGTAAGAATTAGGAGCAGGATTAGGCCCTTCGGCCCCTCGAGCCTGCTCCAACATTTAAAATGATCAAGCTGATCGTCTACCTCAACACTTTCCTGCACTATCCCCATATCCCTTGATTCCCTTAATATCCAAAAATCTATCGATCTCTGTCTTGAATATACTCAACAACTGAGGCTTCAAAGCCCTCTGGGGCAGAGAATTCCAAAGGTTCACCACCCTCTGAGTGAAGAAATTTCTCCTAATCTCAGTCTTAAAGGGCCAACCCCTTATTCTGAGACTGTGATCCCTGGTTAAATACTCCCCAGCCAGGGGGAAACATCCTCCCTGCATCTACCCTGTCAAGCCCTGTCAGAATTTAGTATGTTTCAATGAGATCACCTCTAATTCTTCTAAACTCTTGAGAATATAGGCCTCGTCTACTCAATCTCTCCTTATAGGACAAACCCCCCATCCCAGGAATCGGTCTGGTGAACCTTCATTGCACTCCCTCTATGGCGAGTATATCCTTCCTGAGGTAAGGCGACCAAGAGGCCGAAGGTCAGGGTCCAGAAAAAGGTCCGTTACCGCCACTTTGCGACGGTCATGTGGCGGGATCGAGTGGCCACCGCGTTGCAGTCGATTGGCTGCCACAATCCAAATTCACCTCGGGGATTTTTCGGGCGGTCCCTACTTCCGTCCCGCTGCTGCCGACTGCCGTAAGAGCGTCATCAGTGCCGATCTCCCGCACCTCCAGCACACTCGCCCCAAATTTACCAGCAAAAATCTTTGCACCGCCACATGGTGCCCCCGACAGCTTTTTCTGTCGGTGCACCTTGTTCTGTCTGTGTAAGGCCCAGCAGTGCGGTGGCCCTCCAAGGGGAGGGCACACTTCCGCAGCTGCCATGTTTTTATTTTTGCCGGCCGACTTCCTGACCAGCCGGCCAATTATTGCCTTGTGTTCGGCCAACAGGCAAATTGGCAACCCCTCTTGGGTACCAGGCTGCTGGCCCGGCCGAAACCCTCTCTGGTGGCCCAGTGGCCGAACCTACAGAATCGTCGCTTCTCTCCCCTTTAAATGAAGGGAGAGATGTGGTGACGCACATGTGCACTGACATCACCACCGCTCCACGGCTGAATAACAGCAGCAGAGACTTGGTCTGCTCCCAACTTCCACCCCTCACCAGGGCTTACCGCTGTACTTCTGCCCCCATTGTGACCGAAAAAAATGACAAAGACCTAAATATCGGTCAGGAGGCGACCTCTTCCCATGCGGTGGTAAAACCAGGTAAGAAATCGTAGGTGCACCAGGTTTCTGGCGTGCCTGAATTTCGGCCCCCAAAACTGTACACAATACTCCAGGTGCGGTCTCACTAGGACCCTATATAATTGCAATAAGACATCCTTACTCTCATACTCAACTCCTCTTGTAATAAAGGTCAACATACCATTTGCTTTCTTAATTGCTTGCTGTACCTGCATGTTAACTTTCAGTGATTCGTGTACAAGGCCACCCAGTTCCCTCTGAACACCAACATTTCCCAACCTCTCAGCATTTAAAAAATACTCTGCTTCCAAAGTGGATAACTTCCCATTTCTCCATATTATATTCCATTTGCCATCTTCTTGCCCATTAATTTAGCCTGTCTATATCCCCTTGAAGCCTCTTTGCATCCTCCTCACAACTTACATTCCCACCTAGCTTTGTATCATCAGCAAACTTGGATATATTACATTTGGTCCCCTCATCCAAATCATTGATATATATTGTGAATAGCTGGGTCCCAAGCAATGATCCTTGCAGCACCCCACTAGTTACAGTCTGCCAACCCGAAAATGACTTATTTATTCCTACTCTCTGTTTTCTGTCCGTTAACCAATCCTCAATCCATGCTAGTATATTACCCCCAATCCCATGAGTCTTAATTTTGTTTAATAACCTCTTGTGCGGCACCTTATCGAATCCCTTCTGAAAATCCAAATACACCACATCCACTGGTTTCCCTTTATCTGTTCTACTAGTTACAACTTCAAAAAACTCTATGGGCCCGAAATTGGTGAAGGCCAAGGCCCGCCCAAGTGCCGCCCAAAGGACCGCTGATGGTCGCCAAGAAGATTCCTCTAAAAGAGGTGGCAGTACCGCCCGGCGGCTAAATAACGGCTTACGCCGTCAATCTAGGCGGCAGCAGGTGGGAGCTCTCAATATCGGCGGCAAATGCGATTGCCGCCCAAGTGCTGCCGAGGATGGAGTCGGGCCCAGAAAGGGTGGAAGACCTGAAAATCATCACCAAAAAAAAACAGCGGAAGATCTTCAGGGAAGCTCGTACAAGTAAGACGCTGTGAAAAAAAAATAATTAAAAGATGTTCACTAACCTTTTTTTTGCAGGTCTTCGTACTTACTGTCGGGGTTAGACCTGCCTCCACGCTGCAGTCCTTCCCCCTGCTGTCGCCTACTCCCATCCGCACCAAACTGGCAGCTCGGTGGGCGGGAGGCCACTTGCGATTTTTGGCCACCAGAGGCTGTCAGCGGGCACTTCCCGGCGGTACTCCCCTCCCGCCCGCTCCAGCCCAAGTGAAAATTGGCACAGAGGGGAGACCGGCGGCAAAACTCGGCGGCAATTGGCAGCATCCGGCGGCAGTGGGCGGTATGGCCACCAATTTCAGGGCCTAACAGATTTGTTCAAACATGATTTCCCTTTCATAAATCCGTGTTGACTCTGCCCAATTCTATTATTATTTTCTATGTGCCCTGTGACTACGTCCTTAATAATAGATTCTAGCATTTTCCCTCTGACTGATGTCAGGCTAACTAGTTATTGCAGCTGTTGAAGAGAGTAACCAGAATGATTGAGGGGATGAGAGGATTGTATTATGAGGAGCGATTATGTGAATTGGGAATGTTCTCACTGGAGAAGAGACGGTTGAAAATGATATGATGGCTGTTTTCCGGCATCTCTAGCACATCACAAGCTGTTTCACCTTGTCCAGGACTGTGCTTTTAATGCCTGCCCAGATGTTTATTACTACGGGTACCGAGGTTTAATATGGGCTCTACCTATTTTATTTCATCGCTGGTAAGCTGCCTGCCATAACGGCTCACTCTCAAATCTTCAACAGCAGCAAGGAAAACTGATAATGCTGGAGAATTCACTATTTGCACATTGGAGTACTGGGGTAAGCAATTCCACATCACTAAGGCCTTTTTCTCATTCTTGTTCTGAGAAACGCTTGTATTTCCCATATTGTTTAGGTGATTACAATGTAGCTTTCAACATCCAAAATCACTTGCCTTTCCTCGCCCCTCCCTTTCCAAGGTGATATTTCTGCTTTCCACACTTTAAAGCCCTCGAGCGCTCAGAACAGAATTGGGCATCAAATTGAACGAAGTCTGCATCCACTGCATCATAATTCATTGAACTCACGGTCTTTAATAAGAAAGCAGCCTTCATATTCTGAACTGCTCTTTGTGTTGTATCTCTCATTCACCTTGTAGGTTTAATCTTTGTATTGTAGCAGTAACTAAGGATGCTGATGTACAGCCAGATATGTGACAGCATCAGTAACATTGCTTAACAGGAAAATGATTTACAGCAGAATACAGGGAATGTAACAATGTGCGTAATACCCCAATGACAAAAGTGAAGAATTGCTGTTGAATATTTGGCATGGAATTGCCTTTTTTAATTCTGTTACTGTACACAAGGGGTTAAAAATCAGTTTGTTAAAAGTTGTTCATGCGATGTGGGTGATGCTGACAAGATCAGCATTTATTGCCCATCCCTAATTGACCTTGAGAAAGTGGAGGTGAAGCCACCGCCTTGAACCGCTGCAGTCCGTGTGGTGAAGGTACTCCCACAGTGCTGTTTGGGAGGGAGTTCCAGGATTTTGACCCAGCCACGATGAATGAATGGCGATATATTTCCAAGTCAGGATGGTGTGTAACTGTAATGAAAACTTGCAAGTGGTGGTATTCGCATGCACCTGCTGCCCTTGTTCTTCTAGGTGGTAGAGGTCGCGGGTTTGGGAGTTGCTGCAGTGCATCTTGTCGATGGTACACACTGCAGCCACAGTGCACCGGTGGTGGTGGGAGTGAATATTTAAGGTGACGGATGAGGTGCCAATCAAGCGGGCTGCTTTGACCTGGGTGTCGAGCTTCTTGAATGTTATTGGAACTGCACTCATCGAGGCAAGTGGAGAGTATTCCATCGCACTCCTGATTTGTGCCTTGTAGATAGTGGAAAGGCTTTGGGGAGTCAGAAGATGAGACACTTGCTGCAGAATACCCAGCCTCTGACCTGCTCTTGTAGCCACAGTATTTATGTGGCTGGTCCAGTTATGTTTCTGGTCAATGGTGACCCCCAGGATGAGTCATCCAGGTCTTGCTGCATGCGGGCATGAACTGCTTCATTATCTGAGGAACTGCGAATAGAACTGAACACTGTGCAATCATCAGCGAACATCCCCACTTCTAGCCTTCTGATGGAGGGAAGGACATTGATGAAGCAACTGAAAATGGTTGTGCCTAGAACACTGCCCTGAGGAACTCCTGCAGCGATGTGCTTGGGCCTCCAATAAACACAACCATCTTCGTTTCTGCTAGGTATGACTCCAGCCTTTGAAGCATTTTCCCCGTGATTCCTATTGACTTCAATTTTACTAGGGCTCCTTGATGCCACACTCGGTCAAATTCTGCCTTGATGTCAAGGGCAGTCACTCTCACCTCACCTCTGGAATTCAGTTCTTTTGTCCATGTTTGGACCAAAGCTATAATGAGGACTGGAGCTAAGTGGTCCTGGCGGAACCCAAACTGATCATCAGTGAAAAGGTTGTTGGTGAGCAAGTGCCATTTGATAGCACTGTCGACGACACCTTCCATCACTTTGCTGATGATTAAGAGTAGACTTATGGGGCGGTAATTGGCCGGATTGGATTTGTCCAGCTTTTTGTGGACAAGACATACCTGGGCAGTTTTCCACATTGTCGTGCACATGCCAGTGTTGTAGCTGTACTGGAAAAGTTTGGCTAGAGGCACGGCTAGTTCTGGAGCACAAGTCTTCAGCACGACAGCCGGGATGTTGCCTGGGTTCATAGCCTTTGCTGTATCCAGTACGCTCAACTAGTTCTTGATATCACATGGAGTGAATCGAATTGGCTGAAGACTGGATTCTGTGATGGTGGGGACCCCTCAGCATCAATCACTTGGCACTTCTGGCTGAAGATGGTTGCAAACGCTTCAGTCTTATCTTTTGCACTCGTGTGCTGGCTACACCATCATTGAGGATGGGAATATTCATGAAGCCTCCTCTTTTTAGTTGTTTATTTGTCTACCACCATTCACAACTGGATGTGGCAGGATTGCAGAGCGATGATCTGTTCCGTTCGCTGTGGGATCGCTTAGCCCTGTCGATAGCATGCTGCTTCCGCTGATTAGCATGCATATAGTCCTGTGTTGCAGTTTCCCCAGGTTAGCACCTCATTTTTAGGTGCTGTTCTTGGCATGCTCTTCTGCACTCCTCATTGAACAACGGTGGTCCTCTGGATTGATGGTAATGGCAGAGTGAGGGATATGCCGGGCCATGAGGTCACATGATGGTCCACAGCTCCTCATGGATGCCCAGTTTTAAGCTGCTAGATCTGTTCTGAATCTATCCCATTTAGCACGGTGGTAGTGCCACACAACACAATGGAGGGTGTCTTCAGTGTGAAGACGGGACTTTGTCTCCACAATGACTGTGCGGTGGTCACTGCTACCAATACTGTCATGGATAAATGCATCCGTGACAGGTAGTTTTATGGTGGGCTTCAGGCCTCACAGCCAATTGTGACACAGGCCAAGTCCTCTGGCTAAGTTTTTCCTCTGCTTGCATACATTTAAAATTAGCGGAAGGGTGCTCATGTCACAAGATTCACTGTAGGCAGCCCCCGAACTGCCAGTGCAGTTGAGTCTGCACAATCATCAGCACAGACCCCTTTTTGCCTGACTCACAAAAACAGCATAAACTGAAACATTAAAAAAAGGCCATTCTGTCCATTGTTCCACATCCCTAGATACCCTTACCCAACAAAAATAAATCGATCTCAGTCTTGAAAATTTCAATTAGCCCGGTATCTGCAGCATTTTGGGGGAGAGAGGTCCAGATTTGCAGTGCCCATTGTGTAAAAAAAAGTGCTTCCTGATTTCACACCGAAATGGCTAAGTTCCAATTTTGTTCTGGCTTACCCCACTGGAGGAAATTCTTTCTCTGTATCCACCCTATCGAATCCCTTAATCATTTTTAATACCTTGGTAAGATCACATTCTAAACTCAAATGAACACAAGCCAAGTTTATGCAACCGGTCGTCATAATTTGAGATCTAGTATCATTCTGGTGAACCTGCCGCTTCACCCCTTCCAAGTCCAATATATCTTTCCTGAGGTTCAGTGACCAAAACTGAACGCAATATTCCAGATGGGGATCAGGTTAGGGCGAGCAAGGCCCTGTACAACTATGGGATTAAATTCACCACCTTCCGTGCTCCTAGTGGGAAGGCCACACTCAAATGGAGCACAGATTGGAGAATCAACACTGCTGTGCTCTCGCTCTATCACTGAGCTGTGGTTCCTTGAATCGTGGTCCCCCACATGTTGTGCAGGATCGGTGGGTTAAGAACATAACATAAGAACATAAGAATTAGGAACAGGAGTAGGCCATCTAGCCCCTCGAGCCTGCTCCGCCATTCAACAAGACTCAGCTCCACTTACCCGCCCTCTCCCCGTAACCCTTAATTTCCTTATTGGTTAAAAATCTATCTATCTTTGATTTGAATACATTCAATGAGCTAGCCTCAACTGCTCCCTTGGGCAGAGAATTCCACAGATTCACAACCCTCTGGGAGTAGAAATTCCTTCTCAACTCGGTTTTAAATTGGCTCCCCCGTATTTTGAGGCTGTGCCCCCTAGTTCTAGTCTTCCCGGCCAGTGGAAACAACCTCTCTGTCTCTATCTTGTCTATCCCTTTCATTATTTTAAATGTTTCTATAAGATCACCCCTCATCCTTCTGAACTCCAATGAGTAAAGACCCAGTCTACTCAATCTATCATCATAAGGTAACCCCCTCATCTCCGCAATAAGCCTAGTGAATCGTCTCTGTATCCCCTCCAAAGCTAATATATCCTTCCTTAAGTAAGGTGACCAAAACTGCACGCAGTACTCCAGGTGCGGCCTCACCAACTGTACAGTTGCAGCAGGACCTCCCTGCTTTTGTACTCCATCCCTCTCGCAATGAAGGCCAACATTCCATTCACCTTCCTGATTACCTGCTGCATCTGCAAACTAACTTTTTGGGATTCATGCACAAGGACCCCCAGGTCCCTCTGCACCGCAGCATGTTATAATTTCTCCCCATTCAAATAATATTCCCTTTTACTGTTTTTTTTTCAGGTGGATGACCTCACACTTTCTGACATTGTATTCCATCTGCCAAACCTTAGCCCATTCGCTTAACCTATCTAAATCTCTTTGCAGCCTCTCTGTGTCCTCTACACAACCCGCTTTCCCACTAATCTTTGTGTCATCTGCAAATTTTGTTACACTACACTCTGTCCCCTCTTCCAGGTCATCTATGTCTATTGTAAACAGTTGTGGTCCCAGCACCGATCCCTCTGGCACACAACTAACCACCGATTTCAAACCCGAAAAGGACCCATTTATCCCGACTCTCTGCTTTCTGTTAGCCAGCCAATTCTCGATCCATGTTAATACATTTCCTCTGACTCCGCATACCTTTATCTTCTGCAGTAACCTTTTGTGTGGCACCTTATCGAATGCCTTTTGGAAATCTAAATACACCACATCCATCGGTACACCTCTATCCACCATGCTCGTTATATCCTCAAAGAATTCCAGTAAATTAGTTAAACATGATTTCCCCTTCATGAATCCATGTTGTGTCTGCTTGATTGCATTATTCCTATCGAGATGTCCCGCTATTTCTTCCTTAATGATAGCTTCAAGCATTTTCCCCACTACAGATGTTAAACTAACCGGCCTAAAGTTACCTGCCTTTTGTCTGCCGCCTTTTTTAAACAGTGGCGTTACATTAGCTGCTTTCCAATCCGCTGGTACCTTCCCAGAGTCCAGAGAATTTTGGTAGATTATAACGAATGCATCTGCTATAACTTCCGCCATTTCTTTTAATACCCTGAGATGCATTTTATCAGGACCAGGGGACTTGTCTACCTTGAGTCCCATTAACCTGTCCAGCACTACCCCCCTAGTGATAGTGATTATCTCAAGGTCCTCCCTTCCCACATTCCCATGACCAGCAATTTTTGGCATGGTTTTTATGTCTTCCACTGTGAAGACCGAAACAAAATAATTGTTTAAGGTCTCAGCCATTTCCACATATCCCATTATTAAATCCCCCTTCTCATCTTCTAAGGGACCAACATTTACTTTAGTCACTCTTTTCCGTTTTATATATCAGTAAAAGCTTTTATTATCTGTTTTTATGTTTTGCGTAAGTTTACTTTCGTAATCTATCTTTCCTTTCTTTATTGCTTTCTTAGTCATTTTTTGCTGTCGTTTAAAATTTTCCCAATCTTCTAGTTTCCCACTAGCCTTGGCTACCTTATACGCATTGGTTTTTAATTTGATACTCTCCTTTGTTTCCTTGGTTATCCATGGCTGGTTATCCCTTCTCTTACCGCCCTTCTTTTTCACTGGAATATATTTTTGTTGAGCACTATGAAAGAGCTCCTTAAAAGTCCTCCACTGTTCCTCAATTGTGCCACCATTTAGTCTGTGTTTCCAGTCTACTTTAGCCAACTCTGGCTTCATCCCACTGTAGTCCCCTTTGTTTAAGCATAGTACGCTCGTTTGAGACACTACTTCCTCACCCTCAATCTGTATTACAAATTCAACCATACTGTGATCACTCATTCCGAGAGGTTTTTTTTACTTGGAGATCGTTTATTATTCCTGTCTCATTACACAGGACCAGATCTAAGATACTTGCTCCCTTGTAGGTTCTGTAACATATTGTTCTAAGAAGCAATCCCGTATGCATTCTATGAATTCCTCCTCAAGGCTACCCCGTGCGATTTGATTTGACCAATCAATATGTAGATTAAAATCCCCCATGATTACTGCCGTTCCTTTTTCACATGCCTCCATTATTCCCTTGATTATTGTCCGCCCCACCATGAAGTTATTATTTGGGGGCCTATAAACTACGCTCACCAGTGACTTTTTCCCCTTACTATCTCTAATCTCCACCCACAATGATTCAACATTTTGTTCATTAGAGCCAATATCATCTCTCACAACTGCCCTGATATCATCCTTTATTAACAGAGCTACCCCACCTCCTTTCCCTTCTTGTCTATCTTTCCAAATTGTCAGATACCCCTGTATGTTTAATTCCCAGTCTTGGCCACCCTGCAACCACGTTTCTGTAATGGCCACCAAATCATACCCATTTGTAATGATTTGTGCCGTCAACTCATTTACTTTGTTTCGAATGCTGCGTGCGTTTAGGTAGAGTGTTTTAATACTAGTTTTTAAACCATGATTTTTAGTTTTGACCCCTCCTGCAGTCCCTTTATATTCATACATGTTGTCCCTTCCTATCACCTTGTAGTTTACACTTACCCCAGTGCTACTCTGCTCTGTTGCCTCCTGCCTTTTGCATTCTTTCTTGGGGTCCTGTTCATCTGAGCTCTCACCCACTCTAACTAGCTCAGAGCCCTCTTCTGGGTTCCGAATACTCCTCGCATTGAGGCACCGAGCTTTCATGCTTGCCTTTTTATTACACTTTGACCCTTTAGAATTTTGCTGTACAGTGGCCCTTTTTGTTTTTTGCCTTGGGTTTCTCTGCCCTCCACTTTTACTCATCTCCTTTCTGTCTTTTGCTTCTGTCTCCATTTTGTTTCCCTCTGTCTCCCTGCATTGGTTCCCATCCCCCTGCCATAGTAGGTTAACTCCTCCCCAACAGCACTCGCAAACACTCCCCCTAGGGCATTGGTTCCAGTCCTGCCCAGGTGCAGACCGTCCGGCTTATATGGAATCATGGAATTCCACAGCACAGAGGGAGTCCATTTGGCCTAGCATGACTGTGCCAGCTTTGTGAAAGAGCTTTTCAACTTGTCCCATTACCATGCCTCTTATTCTTTTCAAATATGTATCTACTTTTAAAAGCTATGAATTCTGCTACCACCACTGTTTCTGACAGGACATTCTATGTCCTAATGACCCTCTGCAAAAACAATTTTTCTAATCTTTCTATGTTGAAGTGCTGGATGTAATTCTTAATCCGATCATAAGACAGATTCTTGGAATAAAATTGATCTAACCATTCAAAACAGTTTGCATCTACCATTTTAAAGAGAATGGTATTGTGACTGTGATGTTAGAATGACAAAACCATTAACAGAGGGTAACATACAATTAATGTGGGATATTTGTATCTTTATATCATATGCTGGTTATTGCAGTATCAGTTTTAAGGCATTTAGGGGGCGGAATTCAGGTACTTTGCACCTCCCGTTTGTACCTCCGGGGGCCACTAACAGGGCGCTGATGAGTTTTCGCCCAGGCGTGGCGAGAACAGCGCCTCCCGCTAAATTGGGCGGGAGCTTTGCAGCAGCGCTAACAGGCAGCACCCCGCTCAGCTGCGCCCGCCGATGATGACGACATCGCCATGCGCAGTGCCCCATTACCGCCCCGGAAGCTAAATTCGGTCGCACTCCCTGTATTCCCACCTGGCACTGGCAACAACAGCTTCAGCTGTCGAGTTTCAGTTGGGAGTTGGCTGGAGGAACGCTATTTAAAGGCGCCATCATTGGGAGACACTTTAGTCGACCATTACTGTTTACAGCTTTTTAACACATAGGCAGACAGGCTTTTTGATAGATTTCAGCAAGCTGCAGTTTAAGTAGTGTTCTGCCAGTTAAACATTCGTGACTTTCATTGAAGACCGATTTAAACTTTTCATGGGGGCTGTGTTGGCACTCGACTTCCTGCTCCAACGTCACTGTTGGAGACAACTTAGGCAGAGAGAAAGGCAGCGAGAAAGACATAAAATTGTATCCAGAGGGAGGAGGCCCAACAGGGCTGTCACCAGGAGACCTTACCCTCCCAGGGTATTCCGGCAGCAGTTCTCCTACATTAATTTCACTGAGGAACTGTGTGTTCGAAGGCTGTGCTTCAGAAAGGTCGTGGTCACAGAGCTCAGTCATCTGCTGCAACCAGACCTCGAGCCTCAGACCAGGGTGAGGACGGCTCTCTCAGTGGCAGTCAAGGTCAACATCGCGTTCAATTTCTATGCCAGCGGATCCTTCCAGTGTGCAACGGGAGGCATCTCCAACATCTCCCAGTTTGCTGTCCATTGCTGCATCTACCAGGTCACAGATGCTCTGTACAGAAGGAGAAGGGAATACATTTCCTTCCCCATGACCAGAGAGAAACAGCATGAGCGTGTATGTGACTTTGCCAGGATAGCGGGTTCCCCATGGTGCATCGTGCCACTGACTGCACTCACGTCACTTTGCGGGCACTGCATCACAATCCTGAGGTATACCGTAACCCCAAAGGCTACCACTCACTTAATGTGCAGTTGTGTGTGTGACCACACACAGCGAATCCTCACTGTCAATGCCCGCTATCCTGGCAGCAACCACAATGCATTCATCCTGCGC
Organism: Pristiophorus japonicus; assembly: GCF_044704955.1. NCBI lineage: Eukaryota > Metazoa > Chordata > Chondrichthyes > Pristiophoridae > Pristiophorus > Pristiophorus japonicus. The sequence goes on along the minus strand of NC_091983.1, from coordinate 41,898,151 downwards.
CAGACCGCTGTGCCAGCTCTCTTACTGCCACCACATCAAGCTCGCGGCTGGCTGCTCGGAGACAGGGTTATCCACTCTCCACCTGGCTCACGACTCACCTCCGAACCCCAACTCCTGCCCAGCAGAGGCTGAGCAGGCTACGTTTCTTGAATGTCTGAAATGAGGATGACACAGGGGTAGGGTTGTGGTGAAGGGAGAGCGGGAAAGCAAAAGGTGCATGCTTACACCATGTGCAGCTTGAACATCAGAAGATATTATGGGATGAGGGGGAAGTGGGATGTGAGAAGGAGGATAACCGTATGAGAATACTGGCATCTTGTACTCTTTCAGCCTCGTCGTTGGCCAAGGGCTCAACCATGCCCCTGCCAAGAATGGCCATACTGTCTCCTCCAAGAGGGTGAGGTGAAGCTAGGAATGTGAGGTGTGCCTCGTGTTTGGTAGAGATTGTTGGTCGGTGAGTGATGGGTGTGGTCGTACTTGAGCAATGTGTGAGGCTAATGGTGCAGTTGGTCGGAGACAATGTTTGAAGATGCATTCAGTGAGCTTGGCCACTGGTCTGAGGTCATAAACCTTTTTGGGCACTGGAGCAGGGTCGTGGGGCGACAATGCTGGCCGTGATGGGATTGGTGATCTGGTCCCACATCCTTCTTTCTGGAGGACCTCCTGACCCCTGTGGGTAGAAGACCTCTCTTCCAGTGTTGACTCCCTGCACAAAGCTGGCGTGCTGCTTCCGAGACCCTGGGCACTCTTTTCCTGACCTGTTGAGCTATTTGTGCTAATGCTGAAGCACTTTTAGAATTTTTCACGTGCAGAAGGCACTTTAGCTTTAAGAGCTGAAGACTGCCCAGTTTGGAATGATTTTTGATGTTTTTTTGTCAGAAGGCAGCTCCCCTTTATGGCTCGAGACTGCTTTCTAAAAGGACAGCCTTGCTTTTAGAGAATGCACCCTCGCTCCAAGGAAGCTGCAGGGATGCAACATTGGGTCTCCTGCTGAGTGCACAGCCTGAAGGAGTGCGTCCGTTGCTCAGCCGTGTGCTGCAATCATTCAAATCAGCAGGCAGCACCAAAATAACATGCTGCCTGCGATTTTTAAACGGGCACGAGCAAATCTTGCCCCGCAATGTCACCGCCCATTTCCGGGCCTTATCAGATTTCTAAGCCAGTCTTTTCTCAGGCCTCTGCCATGGCAACTACTATAAAATAACCACTAGAGAGTGTACAAGAATGGCCGGATTATTCTCACAGTTCCCCAATACCGGACAGATGGTAACACACTGTGTAGGGTACATGCACACACGCATGCACATAATGTTTGTGGCGGAGGAGCGGCGAGAGGTTGTGGTGGAGATGCGGAAAATTGGGTATGGGGCCCAGAAGAGCCGAGGGCCCAGGGGCAGCACAGGTCAGCCCACACTGCAATATGTGTGCGCACTGGGCCCGTGCAGCAGAGTAGGTCTCCAGTCGTCCTGGTTAACCCATGCCACTGGATAAAGGCCTAGCTCAGTCAAGCCCGTGTGGTGGCTAATATGCAATGGTCACCACACGTTAAAAAAAATCCACCCGTCGAGTTCAGGACTGGAATATCGGGTCCTTCATTGAAACATCTGCGAACTCATTCCTTTTGGTGTGGAAGCAAGTCATCCTCATTCGAGGGACCGCCTATGATTATGATGATGAGGGCCAGGATTCACAGTCGAGCCTCTAATTCCCAATGACTGAATACATAGAAACATAGAAACATAGAAAATAGGTGCAGGAGTAGGCCATTCGGCCCTTCGAGCCTGCACCGCCATTCAGTAAGATCATGGCTGATCATTCACCTCAGTACCCCTTTCCTGCTTTCTCTCCATACCCCTTGATCCCTTTAGCTGTCAGGGCCATATCTAACTCCCTCTTGAACATATCCAAGGAACTGGCATCAACAACTCTCTGCGGTAGGGAATGCCACAGGTTATCCACTCTCTGAGTGAAGAAGTTTCTCCTCATCTCAGTTATCCTAAGCTGCATAGATGTTGGTTGGTGATGATGTGCAACGGTGGAAACTGTAAAGGGTGAAGTATAAATAACTTACAGAGAGGGGAAAAGAAATAATGAGAATACAAGCAAAGTGGCATCTGAAAAAAGAATGACATCGTTTCCAGCAAATCATTTTGAATGTGCCACCAAGAACTATGGCCTCAATTTTCCCCAGTTATCTGCACCGTTTTTTTGGCATACGCCGCTTTTTTGGCATAAATGAAAATATCCAAGCTTCCCCAAAGTTTCTGCGTCAGCGTAACTCAGTTAGTTATGAGTTTTTTCAGCCTTAGCCAGTTTTTCACATTTAAGCAAGTTTGTCCAACTTATATTTCTCCTAGGACGGCGTATGTGACCACTCCCAAAAAACTTTCTCGGCACTTCAGAAAAACTAGCGCGCATCAAAAAATCGGCGCAGAAAGACGCCATTGTTTTTATGCGAAGTTTTGGAGGGAGTCAAGAAGACAAAAAGTATGCATCATGAAGCTTAATTTTTTCAAAAGCAAAAGGGAGAAAATGGATGGCTAATTCAATTCTTTAATCTTGATTTTATTCAAAGTGCCACACCACCACTAAACATCTCCTCACCGGGCTCGAGGGTCGGAGTGTCGGCCGGCAGAATCGTTCCCTCGCCTGGACATGGCTCGGGGCTCGGCTTCAAAAGAAGTCCGGGGGTGGTGGAAGCCGAACTGAAGGGATGAGAACTCTTACACTATACAGCAGCTTCAAAAGAAGCCCGGGTGTCCGGAGGCAGGGGGGTGGTGGGCAGGGGTGGTTGCCAAGCCCCTGTGTCTGGGCGAGGGAGCGATTCTGCCGGCCGGCCCTCGAGACAGCTGAGGAGACGTTCAGTCGATGGTGGGATGGTGCTTTGAAAAAAATCAAAAATTAAAGAATTGCATTCGACTTTGTTGCCCCAAATGTCTTTATTCAATGCCTAGCTTCCCGTTCCAAGCAAGTGCAGACCAGGGTGTGGTCCATACTAGGGCATTAACCTTGGGAAGAGAGAGAGAAAAGCAGCTTTAAGTCCTTGTCCTGCTGTTTTGAGCTTCTTGCAATGCTACAATTTAATTATGGGGACAATATTGACAGTGCCATACCTCGTGCAAGCCTTCTGCATGATGGTGCTGCGGAGGACACGATTGATTCGATGTCATCGCATGAGGCACCTCAGCATGTAGGATGATGGGCATGAGGCCTTACCCACATCGGGTATATCGAGACAAGCATTCATACCTGCACCTGAGTGATGCAGGCTGTGTCAGAATGCTGCGTTTCTGCAAAGAAGTTGTAACCGAGATCTGTGAGTTAGTAAAAGCAGACCTGCAACCTAGAAGCGTCAGGAGGATTGCTTTGTCAGTAGATGTGAAGGTTATAGCTGCATTTTCATTCTATGCATCTGGATCATTCCAGGCCACATTTGGGGATGTGTGCGCCATTTCTCAACATGCAACACATATCTGCATTCAGCAGGTGACTGCTGCACAATATGCCCGGAAGAATGACTACATAAAGTTCCCCATGACTGCCGAGGCAATGCGTGACACGGCTGTGGGCTTCTCCAGGATTGCTGGCTTCCCAAAGGTACAGGGCTGCATTGATTGTACCCACATCGCCTTGCAAGCAGCTTTGGAGGATTCTGAGATGTACAGGAACAGAAAAGGCTTCCACTCCATTAATGTACAGCTCGTCTGTGACAACATGCATCGCATCTTGTCAGTTGATGCGAGATACCCTGGGAGCACCCATGATGCATTCATCCTATTTGAGAGGGCTATATCTGCCATGTTTCAGCAGCAGCCAGAAGGGCAGAGTTGGCTAATGGGGGACAAAGAGTATGGCCTCGCCAATTGGCTCATGATGCCCCTATGCGTAACCCAGACGGAAGCTGACCGGGAATACAACATGTCGCACATTGCGACACGCAACATAATAGAGAGGACCATTGGCATCCTGAAACATCTTTTCCAATGGCTGGACCATTCCGGAGGCTACTTGCAATACTCCCCTGAGACTGTCGGTCAGTTCACTGTTGTGTGCTGCATGCTGCATAACTTAGCCATCATGAGGTAGCAGCAGCTGGCAGTCGAAGACCCACCTGAGGTGAGAGTGGCTGATGATGAGGAGGAAGATGCAGATGACGAGGAGGAGGAGGAGGACGAGGATGAGGAAGCCATGCAACTACCTGAACCCGGAGCATGACGGCGGAGGAGGGCAGGCCATCGTGCCCCTTTAACAATTGCTCGAGCCTTACGCCAGCAGCTCATCCGTGAACGCTTTGCTGCCTAAATGCTCAGTGGCAACTATTCCAACTGGACCATGTTTACTGTTTGGACCTGTCCCGTAATGTTGTGTTGTGTTCATGGAACAAATAATGGAAATGATTCAGTTATAATTTAAAATATATTTTATTCAAAAGTTTAACACTTGATGGTACTTAACTTAACTTTAAGAAAAATATTCTTGGATCAAACTTTAAAGTTTTCAGTTAAGATCACTTACAAACTTTAAGATCAGTTACAAACTTTTAAACTTGTAAATTTACATAACTTACAAAAAACTTTTAATTTGAAAACAGTTACAACAGTAACAACATTAATAACAACAACAGCAGCAGCAGCAAAGAAAGGCTGCACCCATCTCTCCCCCACCTTATTCTAAGACCGCCCGCTACAGTTGGTCTTGTTGACTCTACCACTGCCTGCAGGCGTAGCATTTCTCGGCTTGGTACCAAGCTTATTCTTTCCAGCACCTCGAGTAATGCGCACTTCTTGATGGGCGGCATAGGCAGGCGGTAATGTGGAAGGCCAGCTTGGGCCTCTTCAGAGGCTGATCTGGGGATTGGAGTGGGAGTGGCAGTTGACATTATCAATGGCTGCGAGATCTGGACGTGATCCCTTATTGCAGCAGCTAACTCCGACATGCCCTCCCTCATGTGCCCTGACAGTGTCTCAACTATCTGCAACATTCCATCCCTCATGTTCGCCGACAGTGTATCAGCTACCTGTGACATTCCTTCCCTCACATTGAATAATAGTGTGTCAACTACCTGCGACATTTCCTTCCTCATGTTCGCCAACAGTGTATCAGCTACCTGTGACATTCCTTCCCTCACATTGAATAATAGTGTGTCAACTACCTGCGACATTTCCTTCCTCATGTTCGCCGACAGTGTATCAGCTACCTGCGACGTCCTCTCTCATGTGCCTGGACAGTGTTCCCATTTCTCATGAGAGTGTTGTTACTTTTCCTGATAGTCCCGATACTTCCTCATCACCCACCCCACTGATGGTGTCCAGGAGCGATCGTGTAAGGTCAATGCTCTCCGCACTCATTGCCATCATCTGAACCACATCTGTTAGATCCTGCACCTCAGGAGGGTGCTGTCAAGCTCTCCTTCCTCTCCTCACCCTGCGTGTGGCTCGCTGCACCCCACTGGGACCTGCAGCCTCGGACGGTAGGGCCCTGGGAGTGCCTCGATGCACCCCACTGGAATCCCCAGTCTCGGACTGTGAGAAACCATGGAATGTCCCAACACTTGTACCACTCAGGAAAGGGCCTGGCACCTCCATGGGCGGCACCTACACCTCCTCCAAAGTGAGTACAGCAGTGGGGGCTTCAGCTATCCCCTCCTCCTATCCCTCCCATCCCCCTCCCCCCCCATGCTCTTGGTCTGGAAGGTGGGATTGGAAGGTTCTCCTCTTCATCTGAATCTTCTTCCACATCGGCTTCAGCCTCGTCAGGGTTGGCCTCAAGTTCTGCAAAATATAACAGAACAGACAAATGGTTAGCAGCAGACGAGGGGGCAGAGTGACATGAGTAGGCTCAGACAGTGCAGGCAGCAGGCTCATTTGAAGGACTACTATGAATGATAACACATTGCATCAACCGAAGCGTAGCTGACGGAGACATCCCCATGAACCGAAGCATGGCTAGCCCGCGCAGTACTTAACATTTAACAAAGCCAGACTGTGTAATTTGAAGGACTTACCCTCTCCCTCGAGTGTGGCCCAGTTTATGCAGTGGTGGTTGCTTTTCTCCAGGCAGGACCCATCAAAGCAGCAACCATCTCTTCCAAGGGTTTCAGTGGTTGCAGATTTGCCAGGCCTTCTCCTGTTCGAGTTCTTTCCCTTTTGTTGTGTGCCATCTTCCTCTGCAAATATGAAAATATAACTTTTTAGAGGGGGTGTCTTTCTGCAGCGTGAGACATATAAAGATGGTCACATTTACAATTGCAATTCCAGTGAATAAATGAAAATATTACTTACACTAACTCAAGTTCCTGCCATTTCTTTTTGCACTGGCCTCCAGACCTCGGGGTGGTCACCATTGCACAGTAATCTTCTGCAACTTGGTTCCAGCGTTTCTTCATTTCTTTTGGTGAAACTTTTATGTGACCTCTGCTGGTGCCCAGCTCGTGCCATCTGCCCTCAATCACAGTAACTAGTGCCTCCACTGCATCCTGTAAGAGATTCTTGGTCCTTGAGCCGTGATGCATCTTGTATTGCAGCTCCGATTTTTCCAATGAGGATTAAAGTTCTCACACACAACTGGCTCTGTCAAAATGGCCGAATGCAGACCGGGAGCTATACTGGGCATGCGCGCTCATAGCAGTGACGTAAAAAACGGATTTTTTTTTCCGCACATGCGCAGAAGGGGGGGCAGCATTTTTTCGCCGCAGACATTAGGCTCCACCCCCCGAAGCTAAAAGACAGGCTGCATGGCGCCAATTTCAAAAATTAGAACGGGGAAACCTGCAAGTTTTTTTTTGGAGTAGTCGGGGCCAAAAAAAAATGGATGTAACTCTTGCAATACGCCAAAAAGTGGCATTGGGGAAATTGAGCCCGATACCTCAAGCTAAAGTCCCCATTTGTGTACCATATGAACCTGCGCCATAGTGCTGGACACGTTGATAGCTGAAACCTTTAACAGCAGAAGGGCTGTGAAGTTTAATTAGTGAAAGCCTTTGAACAAGCCTCTTCTGATGAGTCGAACATTGAGTGGGACTGATGCTACTTCATTGATTGCCAGTGTTAAACGTGGCCTGTTTCTCTGTGCCCCACATCCTCCCAGACTTGTGTGAATTGTAGCTACAGTGTTGTCTTGTTAGAACACTGACATGGTATCTGGTATTGTGTTCAGCGCTGCTAGAATAATATGTGATTGTCCCACAAGACTTCATCATAATCTTTCAGCAAGTTTCAATATAGATGACTTGAAGTTGTGTATAAGCTGAAATCTTAGGCATCACAGTGAGTTCAAACTGAAGGAGATACCATATTTGCTGCAGCTAAAGTACTTTTGATCTTGTGCTAGACTTTTTGCTTGGTAATTAATTGAAACAGGCAATTTAATAAGTGCAATAAAAACAGAAAATGCTAAAAAAATACTCAGCAAGTCAAACAGCATTTGTGGAGAGAGAAATAGAGTTAACATTTCAGGTCGATGACCCTTCATCAGAACTGGAAATGGTTAGAGATGTAACAGGTTTTTAAGCAAGTGTAGGAGCAGGGAAAGGGGGGAGGGGAGGAAAGAATAAAAAGGAAGGGGGCCGAAATTCACCCCTGCCGGAAACGGGTCGCACCTACCATTTTTCATGTGTTTTGGCCGCCGCAATGGATGCAGCGTCCCATCTTGCGAAGTTCAGCTCTTTGTCGTTTCTTTTCGAGTGGGGTGGAAGTCGGTCATAGTGGAGGCGGAAATGGGGGTGGGAGTGGAGTATCTGTCATAAGAGGGGCGGAAGTCGGGGTGGGCAGAGTGTCAGTCATTAGTGCCGGGCTGGTGACGTCATCGCGATGGCTCGTCAACACATCCCTCATCTTAAATTAAAAGGGAGAGCCACTGCGAGCTCTGCAACTTTTCAAGTTGGGTCCACTGAGCCACCAAAGAAGGTTTCGGCCGGGTCAGTGGCCTGGCACTCCCTCTTGGCGGTTGGCGGCCTGGACGAACCTGTGGGCATAATATTCGGGGCGAAGTGGCAGTGGGCCGACAAAGAAAAATAAGATGGCGGCCACGGCAGTGCACACTCCACTTTAATGGTGGCCACACCGCCATTTTACACACAGTGCAAACATAGTCGGGGGCATCAAACGGCAGCCGGAAGAGTTTCTAAGGTGAATTTTGCTTGCGGGGCGGGACATTGGTAGTGCATGATTTGATGACGCACATAGGAGGGTTTGGTAGCAGCGGGACCAAAGTGGGGACCGCTGGAAAAACCATCGGGAAGAATTTCATGAGCAGCGGCCATTGGACTACAAACCGGCGGCCATTGGACGCCGCCCTGTGACTGTCGCTCTCCGGCGGTAACAAGCCTTATCGTGAGGCTGAAGGTCTGTGACAGGTTGGAAGGCAGGAGAGATTAAATGACAAAATGAATGATGGTGCAAGGCAAAAGGAGATGGTAAATGGACAAGCTAAGAAACAAAGGATGAGTCTAGATAGGATGTAAATGGAAATGGTAGAATCATCAACAGCTGCTGTGGGAAAGAGAGAAAAAAGTAGGGGCAGGGGTTATGGTCTGAAATTGTTGAACTCCATGTTGAGTCCCGAAGACTGTAATGAGCCTAATCGAAAGATGAGGTACTGTTCTGCGAGCTTGCGTTGAGCTTTGTTGGAACAGTGTAAGAGACCGAGGACGGAGAATCATAGAAGTTTACAGCATGGAAGGCCATTTCGGCCCATCATGTCCGTGCCGGCCAACAAGAAGCTATCCAGCCTAATCCCACTTTCCAGCTCTAGGTCTGTAACCCTGCAGGTTACGGCACTTCAGGTGCACATCCAAGTACTTTTGAAATGTGGTGAGGGTTTCTGCCTCTACCACCCTTTCAGGCAGTGAGTTCCAGACCCCCACAATCCTCTGCGTGAAGAAATTTCCCCTCTAAACCTTCTACCAATTACTTTAAATTTATGCCTCCTGGTTTTTGACCCCTCTGCTAAGGGAAATAAACCCTTTCTATCCACTACATCTAGGCTCCTCATAATTTTATACACCTCAATGAGGTCTCCCCTCAGCCTCCTCTGTTCCAGTGAAAACAAATCCAGCCTATCTAATCTGTCCTCATAGCTTAGATTCTCCACTCCCGGCAACATCCTAGTAAATCTCCTCTGCATCCTCTCCATTGCAATCATGTCCTTCCTATAATACAGTGACCAGAACTGCCTAAATACTGTTTTACACAGTTCAAGCATAACCCCCTTGTCCTTGTATTCTATGCCTCGGCTAATAAAGGCAAGCATTCCGCATGCCTTCTTAACCACCTTATCTATCTGGCCTGCCAACTTCAGGGATCTGTGGACATGCACTCCAAGATCCCTCTGTTCCTCTACACTTCTCAGTATCCTACCATTTATTGTGTATTTCCTTTCCTTGTTAGCCCTCCCCAAATGCATTACCTTACACTTCTCTGGATTAAATTCCATTTGCCACTGTTCTGCCCATCTAACCAGTTGATTGATATCTTCCTGCCGTCCGCAACTTTCTTCTTCATTATCAACCACACAACCGATTTTAGTATCAACTGCAAACTTCTTAATCATACCCCCTACATTCAAGTCAAGATCATTGATGTACATCACAAAAAGCAAGGGACCTAATACTGAGCCCTGGAAGTGGAGTGGAGAATTAAAGTGGCAGTCGACCAGAAACTAAGGGTTCACATTTATGGACTGAATGGAGGTGTTCTGCAAAGCAATCACCCAATCTGCGTTTGGTCTCCCCAATGCAGAAGAGACCACATCGTGAGCAGTGAATACAGTATACGAAATTGAAAGAAGTACATTAAATCACTGTTTCACCTGGAAGGAGTGTTCGGGGCCCTGGACAGTGGGAAGGGAGGAGGTAAAAGGGCAGGTGTTGCATCTCCTGCGCTTGCACGGGAAGGTAGCGTGGGAAGGGGAGGGGGTGTTGAGGGTGACATCTCTAGCACTACATGCATCAGCTTTAAAGTTGCCAATGTAAAATTGCAAGCCATGTTACCATGGTAAAAAAAAGTTTTCATCTACTTAATAGCAGCTACCATGAATACACTTTACACAAGTATGGTGCAATCTAGTTGTAACATTATGACATGTCAATATCATCCTTCTAAGCTTAATTAAGGTGCTTTGTTACCCACTTGTACCCACACAAATGGCAGGTAGAAATACGAGTGCACCTCTACTAATAATAACTTTTTTCAATAATGTTGAAGCGAGGGTCTACATGTAAAATTTCTATTCACAGTGGAACCATTAAAGAACATGGACTTACCTCAGATTCACCACATAGCGAGTTCCTATTAACAGCCTGACTATCAAGCAAAAATTCCAAATGGAGACAAGTTGCTTCCCATGAAGACAGCAAAGGTCAGGGCAGGCGAGTCATGTGCTGCTCTTTCTCAACACCTATTGGTCGATTGAGAAATAGTTTTGGCAGAGGCTCAGAAACAATTTGGCAATCCATCCACATGGTCTGGCAATGGTGTATTGGCATGAAGTCATCTAAAAGAGGGAAGAATATAACTTTCAAAAACAGGGTAAGAAACATTGTATATTTTTTGATCAACCATGGTTTTGAAAGTGTCCAAAATCATGGGTTTTCTTCGGATGTGTAATTATCGTAATTCCAAATTTCTAGTGCCTTATAGGTATATAAGGAAAAGAGTGGCTAAAGTAAATGTTGGTCCCTTCGAGGACGAGACCGGGGAACTAGTAATGGGGAACATGGAGATGGCAGAAACTCCGAACAAATATTTTGTATCAGTCTTTATGGTACAGGACACTAACAATATTCCAACAGTCAAGGGGCTATGGGGGGGAGGAACTTAACACAATCACAATCACTAAGGAGGTGGTACTCAGTAAGATAATGGGACTAAAAGCAAATAAATCCCCTGGACCTGATGGCTTGCATCCTCGGGTCTTAAGAGAAGTAGCGGCAGGGATTGTGGATGCATTGGTTGTAATTTACCAAAATTCCCTGGATTCTGGGGAGGTCCAGCAGATTGGAAAACTGCAAATGTAAGGCCCCTTTTTAAAAAAGGAGGTAGACAAAAAGCAGGAAACTATAGACCAGTTAGCCTAACATCTGTGGTTGGCAAAATGTTAGTGTTGTGTCTGGAGAAAGAGTCAGACTGAACACTGTAAGCTCAAAGTAATGTATGACCTTAGTCTTTTGTTGCAGGTCTCCAGAGTGCCTCTCCAACCTGCGAAGCCTTCTTAAATACTTGTGCTCCCAAGGGATTATGGGATCCCTTGGGACTCTGGGGAATGAGCCCTCTGGTGGCTGTACAGAGTAAATACAAGTCCACATATATAACAGTTGGGGTCCATTATTAAAGAAGCAGTAGCAGGACATTTGGAAAAGCAAAATTCGGTCAGGCAGAGTCAGCATGGATTTATGAAGGGGAAGTCATGTTTGACAAATTTACTGGAATTCTTTGAGGATGTAACGAACAGAATGGATAAAGGGATGTAGTGTATTTGGACTTCCACAATGCATTTGACAAGATGCCACATAAAAGGTTACTGCACAAGATAAAAGTTCATGGGGTTGGGGGTAATATATTACCATGGATAGAGGATTGGCTAACAAACAGAAAACAGAGAGTTGGGATAAATGGTTAATTCTCTGGTTGGCAACCAGTTATTAGTGGGGTGCCGCAGGGATTAGTGCTGGGACCCCAATTATTTACAAGCTATATTAATGACTTGGAAGAAGGGAGTGCGTGTAACGTAGCCAAGTTTGCTGATGATACAAAGATAGGAGGAAAAGCAATGTGTGAGGAGGACACAAAAAATCTGCAAAAGGACATAGACAGGCTAAGTGAGTGGGCAAAAATTTGGCAATGGAGTATAATGTTGGAAAGTGTGAGGTCATGCACTTTGGCAGAAAAAAAATCAAAGAGCAAGTTATTATTTAAATGGAGAAAGATTGCAAAGTGCTGCAGTACAGCGGGACCTGGGGGTACTTGTGTATGAAACACAAAAGGATCGTATACAGGTACAGCAAATGATCAGGAAGGCCTTTATTGCTAAGGGAATGGAGTATAAAAGCAGAGAAGTCTTGCTACAGCTATACAGGGTATTGGTGAGGCCACATCTAGAATACTATGTACAGTTTTGGTTTCCATATTTACAAAAGGATATACTTGCTTTGGAGGCAGTTCAGAGACGGTTCACTAGGTTGATTCCGGAGATGAAGGGGTTGACTTATGAAGAAAGGTTGAGTAGGTTTGGCCTCTACTCATTGACAAGATGGATGCAGAGAGGATGTTTCCACTGATGGGGGAGACTAGAACTAGAGGGCATGATCTTAGAATAAAGGGCCGTCCATTTAAAACTGAGATGAAGAGAAATTTCTTCTCTCAGAGGGTTGTAAATCTGTGGAATTCGCTGCCTCAGAGAGCTGTGGAAGCTGGGACATTGAATAAATTTAAGATAGAAATAGACAGTTTATAAACGATAATGGGATAAAGGGTTATGGGGAGCGGGCAGGGAAGTGGAACTGAGTCCATGATCAGATCAGCCATGATCTTATTGAATGGCGGAGCAGGCTCGAGGGGCCGTATGGCCTACTCCTGTTCCTGTTTCTTATGGTCTTATGTTCTTATGCAATCCCTGATTACTTTGTTTCTCAAAGGCCCAGGCAAAGCATGGTAACGGCACCAATCATGACTAGGATACATAAACCTATCTTTTGGAACTGGTCCAGCTTGTAGATTCTTCACACTGTACTATTATCAGAACATGTGCCATCTCTACACTGCCAGTACGGTTCATTTGAGCTTCAGTGACTGTGTGAATGGGATGCCCTGCAGCGCATTCCTGTACAGAGTGCATGTTCAAAAGCAGCATCACTGTTTTGTACCAGGCTATGGGAGAGAGTACGAAAGATACATTTGTATTCACAAACAGTAAGCAGCTATTTCAGAGCTTTATTGGCGAACTTGTTCTGTCTCATGGAAATGGAAATTGTAATGAGATTATTAAAAAATTCTTTTGAAAAAAAACAGGAAAAGATTTCAGAGTGGGAAAAGCACACCTTTCGTTATTAGTAAGAGCTGAATTTATTTCTATGCAGAATCAAATATGGGGGTGTAAATGTTTTATTAAGTAAAGGAAGATATGACAGTAGGGAGAGGTTTAAAAGATTAAAAAGCGTCTACCATCAATGCAGTGTTGATAATAAAGCTTCTTATCATATTCCATGACTACATTCTTCACAATAACATGTAACTCAGTGTCATGTTAGACTACATTTCACTCGGTCCTCCCTTCCTGGTACAATCTACACAATTCAAGTGTCGCGTAATCATAACTATTTTATTTACCTTGGGCTCGAACTTGGTCAAAGCCAGGGCCCACCCAAGTGCTGCCCAAAGGACTGCCGAGAGACCTGGCGGTACTTTGGCAGGGAGATTCCTCAAAAAGATCTGCAAAGACCGCCTACCCGCAAAAAAAGACTTACGTCCTAAATGTGGGCGTCAGCGGCCGGGAGCTCCCAATCTCGGCAGCAAATGCAATCCTCGCCAAAGTGCCGCCAAGAATTGAGTCAGGCCCAGGGAGGGGGGGAAACACATAAAAATAAAATTTCACGCAAAAAAATACACTGGAAAACCTTCAGGGGACCCCATCCATCTGAATCGCTGTTTAAAAAAAAAACAATAAATAAAAGAAGTTTACTCACCTTTTTTTGCAGGTCTTCATACTTACCGTTGGGGTTAGACCTGCCTCCATGCAGCGGTCCTTCCCCCTGCTGCCGCCGACTCCCGGCTGCACCAAACTGGCAGCTCGGCAGGCAGGAGGTCACTTATGCGCCTTGCGCGCTCGCGGACATCAGTGGGCGATTCCCAGCTGTCCACCCCTCCCGCCGCCAGGAGGCTTAGTGGAAACTGGCACTGAGGGGAGACCGCCCAAAAATCTCGGCGGCAGCCAGCGGCAGCAGGCGGTGAGTACATCAAGTTCGGGGCCCTTATCTCTTTTTGATCTTAGTGATGTCTTTCACTCCAGACCCTAGCCTCGGTTTCTCAATTTCACAAAAAATGGGTATTTTTAATGATACATAATTTAAATATGTATGTTTATTCCACTGATTTTATCTATAGATTTTATTAGGTTCATTAGTGCCGAGGAAGTGTTTCCATCCATTTAGTTTTGAAGCAAATAGTTTGGTTTGTAAAACATTTTACAATGAGAACTGGACACCAAAGATCTGACTTTTAAAGCATAAGTTAATTTTTTACATTTATATTTTTTGTCTTATGATCGTGATACATTAATTTTTAAGGATTTCAAAAATGTTCATCCATAAATCAGAACTCATTCCATGACCCTTACCTCTCTCGCTATCTGTCGCTATCTGTCTAGTTTTAGGCAAAACAGACCAGGATGCGGTGTTGTCTCTGCAGAAGCCTCAAGTTGCTTGATATACTTGCTGTGTGGTATTACATTAAAGAGGTATTACTACTCCAGAAAGGTCGCTAGAAAAAGCTGCCTTTTGTGTTAACATTATTTGAATTCAAGAAAAGTAATTGCATCATGCAAAGTTCATCACATTAATTTAATTTGCACTGAAAAATGTAATCATATCAAGCTTGCACTTGGTTATATTAATCATGACTTAACCTTTCTCTATAAAATGCTGATATGACCAGCAAGTTACTATGAATTGGTGTTATGAATTTCCCTCTGCCCGAGCTATTATCCTAGGTTTAGCATCACTGGTGTCTTGCATAAGCAGGCCCATGCCAGAAGATTGCTTAACTACCCAATATCTAGATGGGCCGGGTTTTCGGCAAGTTTGCGACCGGGTTTTCGCCATGATTTGACCTTCCGCAGTGAAAACCTGGTTGCAAAGCCCGGGCGGGATCCTTGGGTACTTGTTTGCAGTGGCGCTTTCAAGTACCGCCGGGGAGGGTTGCGCCAACGTGTAACGATACAGATTGCATTACCGTCGTATTTTCAGCACTCTCCCAACCCGTATGCCATGCCCAGAATACCAACAGGTCAAACCTGTCGGTGCAGCCCTGCCAGCAGCAGTAAGTATGAAAACCTACAAAAAAGGTAAGTTAAAGTTTTTAATTTTTAATTATTTTTCAGCGATTTTCTAGCTAAGGGTTTTGTGAATGTTTTTGGAATGGTTTTGCAATTTTATTTATTTATTTTTTTCCCCCCTCTCATGGCCTCTATCGCAGCGCAAACAACCATGGACTAAAGTTGCCGAAACTTGTGTTTTGTGCCGTGAATAATCGTGCAACGCCTCCTTTACCGACGTAACCGTTACTTTTCTTATATCGCTACCGTTTTCGCGGAAAAACCCTGAAAGTCGAAAATCCGGCCATTTGATTTGCAGGTGCAACAATTGAGAGTCCCATATTATATTTCCAAATACTAGATACTCTAATCCTCTGCCTTTGATCTTGCATGCACCTCTCCAATCTTTCAAAAAGTGGAGTGATTAAACTTTAGTAAAATAAGGCCAAATATAAATCATTAAATTGCTGTATTTTACAGTCAGTAAGTGAATGGAATGTACAGACTAAGTCATAGCCAAATTCATCTTACTTCAAGTATACCCAGTCTCTCCTCATAGTTAAGATTACAGTAAGATTACCTATCTTGGTTAAAGGGCTAAGTAACACTTTCTTTCAGTGAATTCTAAAAGTGAATCTGACCAAGGCTTATTCTAGGCTTGTTTTAGCTTTCTTCTTAAAGTAGGTTGGCCTGGCTAATTCCTGCTTCTCTTGTCAACTGACCGCATACATGTGTTCATCTGTTTTTTTTGTTCTGTCCTGTACAGGAGGTTTGCCATTTTGATCAATGATTCCTTCCCTGTCCAGGGGTTGACCAGTAGAGCTGCTTATTAAGCTCGCTACTTCCCCACGTGGATGTGGATTTCTTAACAGTAACTTCTTGGGATAGAATTCCCACTTTGGGAGCAATTGGCAATCCGGGTGCAAATTGCACTCAAAATTGAGTGAGTTTTCCAAATTTAATTTTTTGCTCAAGTTTCTGCTCCATCTCATTTGCATATCATCGAACGGAAAATCTTCCATGAACCAGCGCAATCAGGCAACGTTTTAGACTGTAATTTTTTTTTAAATTGCAATAAAAATATCCCTAGATATATTGAAATTGTACAATTTTATTTATGCAGCTGAAAATAGGCTTAATCACAAAAAATAAGCATTTTTAATCAGAGTGCCTAGTCCACCATCTGTGAGTAACCCGATTTTAAATAACTGAAAATGACTGTAGAAAACTATACAGAACCGTTTACGAGTTTCATTGGTGTATTGTAATCATTTTCTGAGTAAATTAAGTATTTTTTAATAGTTAAAAGCTGTTAAATGTGCCTATTAGTGTCCTTGCATCTAAAACAAAGTTGAATTTTAAGAGCCTCCTGAAAAAGTCACAAGTGGGCGTAATTAGCAGAAACATGATTAATTCAATGGAGAGTGTGGGCAGTTTTGTGGGTGGGGCTAGCTTCCAGTGCGATATTTTTTAAATTAACGCAAATGATCGTGCAAACTCGATGTGTGTTAGACTAATTTGCTCTTGAAATTCCTTGATCTTTTATTTACTTTAACTTAAACATAAAACTTTAACATACATCATAGCTGAATCCTTCCATGGTATAAAGGTTGAAAACCCTGAAAGGGGAGGAACTCCTTCCTCCAAGGAAGGTCCCTCATGTTTGAGCTCAATGATTCAATCTCGAAAACTAGGCATGCTACCATGACTGCCAATCCTCTCAGACCCCAGGTGTCCACGGCTTTATGGAGACCTGCCAGAGAAATGTGCCAAGCCTGTGCTTTCCACCTCTAACTCCCCATTCCAACCATGGGTCCACGTATAGTGTGATAGAGTGTACCTACACTGTATCACAGCACCTGAATTGCCTGTGCAGCCCCTGTGGCTGGACTACCATGAAACTCCAGCTGCACCATGAGATGGGAGCTGAGTGTTACCGCTGGCTTCCACCTATAGCTGCACCCCACTCCCCCATCCATCTGCCCAGTGGCCAAAGCAGTCACACCCGATGAATGGCTTGTAATGCACCCAGCAGGGCAGTGAACCAATTGGCCTCCCGTGCCTGCCCCCCTGAGGAGGGAAGACCTTTAAAGTAATCTCATCCTAGATGAGGTGTGGTGCAGAGCTGCTTCCAGACCCTGGCTTCCCTGTGATCGAAATATTCTAGCCAAGTTGTGGCCACAGTTATCTCTAAGGCTGTCCACAGTCCCTGAATGCAGGCAGCTTTTCACTTTCCATCATGGCAGCCCTTCTGCAAGAAAGAGCAACCAGTGTCTTGCAACCCCTTTGTGTGCATCTCATTCACTGTAACTGCATTTAGTCAATGTACTGACATTGGAATAACTGCATGACAGGTCATCTCGTACTTTGCATGCTCATGTGCCTTCCTGGAATTCTATGAAGTGCAATGGCATAACCCCAGAGGGTGTAACAATGAGACCACTCTCACTATATGGACTGGATATTTGTAATCCTCATAAGGATATCTGAGAAGTGGAATGATTAACATTTTAGTTAGGCAAGGCCAGAAACTAATTGTTCAGCAGGTTTATTTTGCAGTCAGTAAGTGAATGTAGAGGGGGAAAAAGAAAGACTTGCATTTATATAGCGCCTTTCACAACCACTGGATGTCTCAAAGCACTTTACAGCCAATGAAGTACTTTTGGAGTGTAGTCACTGTTGTAATGTAGGAAATGCGGCAACCAATTTACGCATAAGCAAGCTCTCACAAACAGTCATGTGGTAATGACCAGATAATCTATTTTTTGTTACACTTGCAGTGACTATTACAAGAGAGTAACACAAAGGAACATAAGAATTAGGAACAGGAGTAGGCCATCTAGCCCTTCGAGCCTGCTCCACCATTCAATAAGATCATGGCTGATCTGGCCGTGGACTCAGCTCACATGTAGTGAACTTCACCCTCCACTTACTTCAACTTAACTCCAGTTCCACCTCATAATGAAGAAAATAATAAACAATGTTATACTGCCTCACTTAGCAAGCTAAGCATCATGTTCTTTTAAGCAGTCCCATCACTGAGTCAGATCAAGGCATATGCTGTGTGTGTTCAGCACTATTTTAAGGAAGATTGGCTTGCGTTCAACCTGCCTCGCACAGCAGAACTTGCCAACTAACCTCAAAGATCTGTACACCTCTTTACTCTGTCTGGTGACTGTCCAGGAAGTTTGACCTGATTCCTTCCCTGGCTGGGTGTTGGCCAGCAGAGCTGTGTATTGAACCATGCAGAAATGAAGCACAGGTAATGGAAAGAGCATCCCACCCACCCTTTCCCTCAATGACTATCTGTCCCACCTGTGACAGGGACTGCGGTTCTCATACTGGACTGTTCAGGCACCTAAGGACTCATTTTTAGAGTGGAAGCAAGTCTTCCTCGATTCCGAGGGACTGCCGATGAATGAATGAATGGGTATTGAACCTGTTACTGCCCTTTACCCGGATGTAGGCTCCTCAAAAATAACTCTTGCTATTTTGAAATAGTAGTGTTATCCCAACACAATGAGCCTGAAGGCTTTAAGATACCTTGTCATTAGAAGTGAAGCCAGGTGACATTCCGTAGTTGATTTATCTGCTGTTAGCTGCACATCTGTTCTAGCCTCCAGCTTTGCTGTAAACTGGATTTTAAATCTTTGTGGATACACTGCAACTCACATGTAGCATTTCAACACAAACCAGAACCAGATGGTGGAATGGTTGAAAGTCCTAAAACATGGCAACTGGAAAAGGCTAACAAAATATTACATTGAGCTGCATTGTGTTTATATGTATGTTAAATGTAAATTATCTTTTGGGATAGATATTTTTCCATGTTTTCACAATTTTATAATAGCCAGATACACTAGTGTAGCAAATAACTTCCAAGAATTGTTTAAAGTTTCATGGTACTGACATAATACTTAAACAGGAGCTATTTTGGTGTCTACTCCTACCCTTATAGCTCCTCCCCTCCTGCTCTCAACATTGTCTGGCTTCTGATCAGTGACACAGTGAGGGGAATAATGTGGCCTGCGATGCCGTCACTGCCAAGATGCTGTGTGCAACTGTGCACAAATGAGCTGACCTCGAACAGGGTCGGCCTATTTCCATAATTCTCTGGCACGTCACTCTCACAATGTACCCGGAGTGCCAGGACCGCAATATTGGTCGTCACCGGCCTTCAACAGTTCCAAATGAGCATTGAAATGCACCTGCCATTAACACTAAAAAACATTCAGACACCTCTGATCCCCAACTGGACATCCAGATACATAAGAACATGGGAGCAGGAGTAGGCCATTTGGCCCCTCGAGCCTGCTCTGCCATTCAATAAAATCATGGCTGATCTGATCTCAGCCTCAACACCACTTTCCCGCCCGCTCTCCATAACCCTTGACTCCTCTATAGTTCAAAAATCTGTCTATCACTACCTTAAATATATTCAATGACCCAACCTCCACAGCTCTCTAGGGTAGAGAATTCCAAAGATTCACGACCCTCTGAAAGAAAAAATTCTTGCTCATCTCCATTTTAAATGGGTGACCCCTTATTCTGAAACAATGCCCCCTGGTTCTAGATTCCCCCATGAGGTGAAACATCCTCTTTGCATCTACCCTGTCAAGCCCCCTCATAATCGTATACGTTTCAACAAGGTCACCTCTCATTCTTCTAAACTCCAATGAGTATAAGCCCAACCTGCTCAACCTTTTTTCAGAAGACATAGAAGGAGGCCATTCGGTCCTTCGTGCCTGTGCCGGCTCTTTGAAAGTGCTATCCAAATAGTCCCACACCCCTACACTTTGCCCATAGCTCTGCAAAAGATGTGCAGTAGGCCTCAAGCCTCTGCACCTGATTTTCAGGGGTGGTGGTATCCACCATTGCATTATTGGCTCCAATATGTTGGTACATGACACCACATAGCATTAAAACACTGGCTTGCACCGACTATTCCTCAAATGGCAAGTTCCAAATCTTGACCTTACTATGTGGAGAAGCATGGATGAAGCATTTTCACCCAAAACAGAGTGAAATCCGGAGGATGAATCACCTTGATCAGTTCTTTCACACACCCCTCCTTCTCCCCCCCCACACTAGTCATAGAGATGCAGTAGCCAACATCTGGGTGAACATCACCTGTCGGCCTTTTCAGTCAGCGTGATGCTCTGTAAAAAGGAGGAATGCCTTAAGAGGGGGAAATACTTTTTTAAAAAGACAAATGCATTTTTTTAAATTAATTTTGGGCAACCACTATCCAGAATATAGCATAGTTTTAAAATTGTGTCAAGTGAAAAATGAATGCTCCGTAACAGGATAGTACCTCAGATTTGTTTTATGGATCATTGCAAAATCTGTTGTGCATTTTTAGCAAAATGTGGATGCTGTAATTACAGTATCAGGAGTAATGGGTGTTGTTGGACATGATGTTCGAAAATGGTGGCCTAACTTTTCCATTGTTTTCTTCTGCATTTTAACCCAACTGCTATCTACAGTAGTAACCTGTGCTGTTCCTACTGAGGTTCGTGGTATATTTCTTTCCGTGTTGTCCTGAATCTGTGCTGTTTCTGTTGCAGTACTGTTTTGATCTGTGGTAAGTTTGTTTTGTTGTTATTGTTATTATGATCTAAAGTAGTTATTCTGAGCCTTCTTGTGGTAAAATTCGTGTTTGCTCAGCATGAGGGAGTGTGTTTTTTTGTGTTGTTCATGCTTTAATGGTGTTTTGTCACCTTGTGTGTTTCCGGTGCTAGATTTTAGATTATTTATTTGTCTTTATGTCGTGTTGGTACCCTCCCTAAAATTAGCATCAGGATAGCTGAAAGCTTGTTTGTCTGTTACATAGGCTTCTGACTGCACAGTTGCTACAGATGATGTGTGCGAGGGTTGTAAAGTATTCCAGATACAAGTATTTGTGGGGATGTACTATTATTACAATATGTGCAGTGTGAAGGGATCGTAGTTAATAACTTGGGCACAAAGCTTAGTGAAATGGAGTGAATTGCAAACATAGTGAAGACTTTAACATGGGAATTCGGTGAGAGTGGGAATTCAGTGCAGAGGGAGAAGGCAGTGCTAAGTAATTTAAACCAAGAAGCAAGAGTAAATAAGTAAATATATTAATAATCAGTAATTAATTAGATCTAATGTGATAGAATTAAGTAAAGGATACCAACGTTAAAGGGATTTTAATTGTATTAAATAAAAATCTGCTACACCTAAATATTTAAATAATTAAATAGGAGTTAAGGGAATACCAACCCAATATATATATATATATATATATAACATTGGATACATTACATATGTATATAGGTAGATAGACTTTTAATTAAAATGATGGGACTGCCAAGATCCGTTGCCTGTAATTCTTGCAGAAAGTGCCTCCAGCTGCTCAAACAGGATTTCTGAGCTTGAGGAGCGGCTGGAGTCACTGCAGTGCATACGGGAAGCTGAGAATTTCCTGGATCGCATGATCCAGGAGGTGGTCACCATACAACCACAGAGAGTTTAAGGGGATAGTAAGTGGGTGGCCATTGGGCAGGGTAGGAAGTGGCAGGCAGTGCAGGAATCCTTGGGAGTGTGGCGCACTCAAACCAGTCTTCGGTACTGAATGGTGAGAGTGACGACACCTCGGGGGAGTGCAGGCTAAAGCACATCCATGGCACCGTGGGGCAAATACCTGCACACGGGGGCACAGCGAAGTGTAAAAATGCAGTTGTGATATGCCATTCGATAGTCAGAGGGTAGACAGGCTGCAACCACCGACATGACTCTCGCATGGTGTGTTGCCTCCTTGGTGCCAGGGTAAAGGTCATCACTTAGAGGGTGCAGACATTTTGTGGGGGGAAGGGGAACAGCCAGAAGTCATGGTCCATGTTGGAAACAATGAAAGAAAAGGAAAAGCGTTGAGGTCCTGCAGTCAGAGTTTCAGGAGCTACGATGGAGTTAAAGAGCAGGACCTCAAATGTAGTCATCTCTGGATTACTCCCAGTGCCACATGCACTAGTGAGTATAGAAGCAGTAAAATAAGACCGGTTAACGTGTAGCCGGAGAAATGGTGCTGGAGGGAAGGCTTCAGATTCCTGAGGCATTTAAACCAGTTCTGAGCAGGAGGGACCTGTACAAGATGGACGGATTTCCCCTCAACAATGCTTGGACCAATGTGCTTGCAAGAAGATTAACTAGTTCGTAGGGTAAGGATTTAAACAAATTTGGAAGGGTGAGGGACCCCAGAATTAAGCATTAGAGAGGAGATACAAGATAGGACTGAAAGAGAGAAATAGCATTAGAATAAAGAGTAGTTCAGAAATAGGGGGGGAAATATGAGGCAAACAAAGATGGGTTTGGAATGCCTGTGCATAAATGCACGGAGAGTGGTTAATAAGGTTGGGAGCTGCAGGCACAAGTAGCCACATGGGATTATGATGTAGTGGGAATAACAGAGACCTGGCTCAAACAAGGGAAGGAATGGGCGCTTAATATTCCTGGCTATAATGTATTCAGGAAAGATAGGGAAGGGAGAAAAGGAGGAGGTGTGGCAGTATTGATCAATGATATTGTTGCAGCACTCGAAAGGGATGATGTACTTGAGAGTTCAAGGACAGAATCTATTTGGTTAGAATTAAGGAAGAATAGAAGAGCTGTGTGTATAATACAACCCACCAAATAGTGAGAAGGAACTAGAGGAGCAAATTTGCTGGCAAATTGCATAAAGACCAGGAACTACAGGTAGAGAAAACAGGAGACTTCAGTTATCCGAATATAGACTGGGACAATATCAGTTTAAAGGGGAAAGAGGGGGAGGAATTCCTGAAATGTGTACTGGAGAACTTTCTTGATCAGTATGTTACCAGACAACAGAGGAAGGAAACAGTGCTGGATCTAGTTCTGGGGATTCAAATGGAGCATTTGGGAAACTGTGTTCAAAATATCATTAGGTTTAGTGTAGTTATGGAAAAGGACAAAGAAGAATCAAGTATGAAAATACTCTACTAGAAGAGGGCTAAGTGAGTTGAAAAGAAATCTGGTGGATTGGAATGAAAGATTGGCAAGAAAAACAGTAAAGGAGCAAAGAGGAGATAGTTTGAGTACAGGCTAGACACATTCCGAAAAGAGGGAAAGGAAGGTCATTCACGGCTAGAGCTCCCTGGATGACTAAAGATATAAGGGGGAATGTTAACCCCAAAAAATAGGTGGGTTCGGGTCGGGTGGGAAGTTAAAGTGTTAAAAATCTGAATTCCGACCTGAACCTGACTCTAACCCACCCACTTCTGGTTTTAACAGAGGTAGGACGTTGGGGGGAGGGCAGCTAAACCATTCCCAGAAGGCTCGTCTGCCATTTAAATATTATAATGAGGCGGGCGTGCCTCAGATTTGAACTGCATTTAAATTTATCAGTGGCTGGTCGGGTTTTGCAGGCCTCAGGAAACCCGACAGTTAATGGAAGATGATGGCTGCTGGGTTCAGGAGGTAAATGCCTTTACACTTACCTCCTGGATCCAACACCCCGCCTAACCCAGCCCCCATGATCGGAGACTCCCCATGAGGCCTCTGATCCAACCCACCCCTGTCCTGGCCTCCTATCCGTACCCCCACCCCACCCCGCCCCAAGCCTCCAATCGCCTTCCCGACCACCCCATTACTTCCCACCCCAATCATCCTCAAGACCGGCTTCATTCTCTTCCTCCCCCCCCCCCCCACCCCCCCACTACCCCAGCCCCGTCGCCCGATCCCGTGATGCCAGTCCCCGATGTCCTTTTCCCTTCCCCGTGATAATCTTTCGGCCCCCCGATGTTCTCTCCCCCCCGCCCCCCCTCCCAATGCTCGGGTCCAGCCTCTGACCACACCCCGGCTCACACTTGATTCCTCCCTCCCTCCTCAGTCTGGCCGAGTGCCACAGGCCTACCCGCCCGCAGCCAGCCAGCCTCTCCAACTTGAAAAAATATGGGTTAATAAATGAGAGCCAGCTCGGATTTGTTATGGGCAGGTCTGTGTTTGACAACATTGATTTAAGTTCTTTGCTGAAGTAATGGGAAGGGTTGATGAGAGTAGTCTGGTTGATGTTGTGTAAATGGACTTTCAAAAGGCGTTTGATAAAGTACCACATAATTGACTTGTTAGCAAAATTGAAAAACATGGGATTAAAGGGGCAGTGGCAACATGGATACAAAATTTACCAAAGGACCGAATGCAGATATTGTAGTAGTGATTGGTTGTTTTCCCTGGAGGGAAGTATACAGTGGTATTCCCCAGGATTTGGGATTAGGACCACTGCTCTTTTTGATGTCTTGGTCTTGGAAATGCAAATTGTAAACAGTGAGGAGGATCTGGACAGACTGGTGAAATGGGCACACACATGGCAGATGAAATTTAACAGAGAAATGTGAAATGATGCATTTTGGTTGGAAGAATGAGGAGAGGCAATATAAAGTAAATGGTACAATTTTAATCATGGGGATACTAGAACAGAGAGACCTGAGGATGTACAGACACGCGTTTTTGAAGGTGCCAGGACAAGTAGAGAAGGCTGTTTAAAAAGGCACATTGGATCCTTAGCTTTATAAGAGGCACAGGGCTAGAAATTGGACTCTGCAGTACCCATTTTGGGCACGATGAGGCTTCTTAAATTACCAAAATGGCATCCATGACGCAGGCACACACTTCTAACGGGAAATGCGCCGGACACCATATTTGTAAAGGGGTTTGCACGCATCATGATGCCAATCAGTGTGTAACACTGTCTGATGCCAGTGCTGCCATTTTGGAGCTCTACGCTCCAGCCTACGTGCTCTCTTAACCTTCCACAGCTGAACACACGTTCAACGGCATGAAGGACCCCCCTCCGTTCACCCCACAGCATTATTTAAAGGGATCATCAACTATTATAGGTTGGTTGCTGGATTATTTCTTCTGGCTGTTTTTGCAATTCTACGTGTTTTTGGGTGCTTTTCCATACTTGTTAAAAGTTTTAATAGTCTACAGGGAGTGGTCTGGCTGATGTACTTTTTTGGTGACTTAAAGGAATGTGCAGAAATCAGTTGCTTCCAGACATGGGTGGCCGAGAAGGGCTTCTTTTTGGCATTGAGCATGACTGGGAGAATGAGCAGACGCCAGGCAGAGCAGGACAAGCTGCTAGGAGAAAGAGAGAGGAGCAGGAGGGGGATCAGGGCTTTCAGCAGGAGGCCATATCCAGAGAGGGCCTTTCGGGAGCAGTTCTGTTGGAGGACAGATTGCTGGAGTGCTGTGACTTCCTGGAAGCTCCTTTCCACAGGCCAGAGCCATGATGGTGGCAGTCTGAGCTTCCATGGCAGCAAACTGAGATAGCATAAGAGCAATCTGAGCTCCACTGCTGTACTCAAATGTTGGGTGGCAGCTGCTTGTGCTGCAATGGAAGCTGAGACATCAGCCATCTGATGTTGCAGCATGGTGGGCTCCACAGGTGTGTTGTTAGAAAGGATGATGTCATATATGTACATTCTGTTTGTAGCCACCAGATGGCGTCATTGTTGGAGGCCACTGAGTAGCATGCACATGGTGCTGCTCAGGTATAAAAGGCCAGCCATTTTGAGAATCAGGCACTTTGGGCCTAAATAAAGCAGAGCCAAGGTTGTACCTTGCTGAGTTAAACAGTACTCAGTTTGAACCTTTATTGCATACATAATAGATGGGCTCCAAGCTCTGTGCAAAGCCCTGTGCCAAGTTTGTGCTGGACTCCCCCATGCTCCTTGACATTGAACGCAGGCTATATGGCAGGCTTCCCAGTGCAGACATTTGGGTGTGTACACCCATGAGCCGCCTTCTGTAACCTGGCCCATCAAAGTCCTTATCCGAGTCCTCTGCAGCAGACCTAATGTGCGTCCTCGCTCTCCAGCGAGCTGGCAGCTGTGCTATCCTTTCCTCCAGCCCTGACTCCAGTGCATTTATGCCTGGTGTCTCACAGCGTGCACATCCTGCCTCTATCCTAGCTTCTAAAGTACATGTGGTGTCAGTATCTGAGCTGGTGGCTGCGACTGTGAAATCAAGTGGTGTCCCTTCTCCTTCGCTTTCTTCTGGCTCTTCCTCCACTGCCTGGGCAGGTTGCAGCTCTTGGGTCTCTGAAAGGAAAAAGGGACAAGGTTGTGGTGAGGGGAGAGAAGAAAGTATGCAGTGCATGCTTACACCATCTGCAACTTCACAGTCAGAAGAGATTGAGGATGAGGGGGAATTGGGATGAGAGAAGGAGGATTAGATATGCGGATACCCTCATTTTCAATGGCTTCAGCCCTGCTGGTAGCCACGACCTCAGCAATGGCTCTTCCCATAAAGGCCGGCACTGTCTTCTCCATGGGGATTAAAACATGCAGACATGCTTCTCCACCTCCTGTTCATTCCTGTTGCCTCCTGTTGTGTGCCATCTTCTCCTGCTCCGACAAGAAAAGGGAAGTGGAACAGCACCAGAGGAGCATTGCACCATCATACATTTTAGTGGCATAGAATCAGGCTTCACATGGTGGAATTAATGGCACTGCTGGTGAGGGCCTCTCAGCAGAGGAGTCTTCAGAGAGGCTCAGAGGTGCTGAGCAGAGGCCCAAGCACTGGAAGCTCTCTCCAGACATCTCTGGAGGAGTAGGGCCTTTTAGCAAACCCTTTTCAGCCAAGGATGCTGGACAATATTTGTGGTGTTTTTGCTTCATGGGCAGCATAGTGTAACTGTCATATATTCAACTGTCATTGTAACACATGTATAAACTGACCTAAATTGTACACCATGAGAACACTGACCGCTAGGTGATGAACTTGTGGGAGACATTCCTAACCTGGACTTTCAGGTATAAAAGGGGAAGTTACACCCACCTTCTTCACTTCAGTGCTGGCTAATAAAGGGTACTGGTCACAGAGTGACCTTCTCTCAAGTATGGGCCTCGTGTGCATTTATACTGTATAGTAAGGACATATTATTGGCGACGAGAAACTGGGATTTAAACCACGCGAGTATGGCCACTAGCAGCACAGAAGAGAGGTACTGTGTTGGTGATGATTGGGACGATTTTATTGAGAGACTGCAGCAAAGTTTTGTCACTAAGGGATGGCTGGGACGGGATTCGGCCGACAAACGCAGGGCTCATCTCCTGACGGTTTGTGGATCTAGGACGTACTCCCTGATGAAGGACCTTCTAGCGCCAGAGAATCCGTTGAACAAGACTTTTGAGGAACTCAGTAAGTTGATCGGAGAACATTTTAAACCAGCGAGCAGCATGCATATGGTGAGACACCGGTTTTCCATGCACCAGCGGCGAGAAGGGCAAAGCGTTCCAGACTTCGTGGCAGCCCCCCAGCGACTGGCGAGCCTATATAAGTTCCCAGATGATGCAGAGTGGAGATGCTGCGAGACTTTTTTATTGAGGGCATCGGGCATGCTGAGGTTTTCAGGAAACTGATTGAGACCAAAGACTTGACCCTGGAAATGGCGGCTTTGATGGCCCAGACATTTATCTCAGGGGAGGAAGAGACCAGAATGATGTTTGCCAAAAATCTTGGTTTAAATGCAGCAAATGGACAGGGAGTCAACATTGTTAACACGGCACACAGTTCTCCAGGTAGACAGGGGCAATCGGACATGCCCGAGCATGTAGTCGAGCCGAAAGGGGGAATTCAACAAAGATAATGGCTAGCTGTACACCAATTCATGCCATCGCAAGGGACAATGCGGCCAGTAATGGGGCCATCAACACCTGCCAATGGTGCACTTAAGGACAGTTACAAAGACTGTCAGAGATGATCGACTGGTAATGGACCTTTTGTTTCCCACAACGGCTCATGTTGGAGGTATGGAGGCAAACACACAGCCAGAGCTTGCAGGTATCAGCAATATACCTGCAGAAACTGCAACGTCAACGGTCACTTGGCGCGTATGTGCAGGAAGCCTGCAGCCAGGTTGATGTATGAGGAGGACAGGCCCGATGTAAGCCCTATGAGGCCAAATGGACACTGGGGGAAATCGCTGGAAGCTGAAGTTCAGCGAGTTCATGTGGAGCACATATACAGTTCATACCCAGAACACCACCGATAATGATGAAAGTGCTCCTCAATGGCATCCCAGTATGAATGGAGCTAGGCACGGGGGCCAGCCAGTCTCTGATGAGTATCAAACAGTTCGACAAGTTGTGGGCGTCCAAGGCCAGGAGGCCAAAATTATTGCTGATTGACGCACAGCTACGGACATACACAAAGGAGATCATTTTGGTGCTAGGCAGCGTCATGGTAGTCGTGATCCACAAAGATTCGGAGAACAGGTTGCGACTCTGGATTGTCCCGGGGGACGGTCCCGCACTGCTGGGGAGAAGTTGGCTTGCTGTCATGAACTGGAAATGGGGAAATGTCAATGCAATTTCTTCTGTGGAGCGAATATCATGCTTACAGGTCCTGGACAAATTTGACTCACTATTTCATGGGGACCAAGGTAGTGATTCACATCAACCTGGACACCAGGCCATTACACCACAAGGCCAGAGCGGTGCCGTACGTGATGCGGGCAAAGATAGAAGGCGAATTGGACTGCCTGCTGAGGGAAGGCATCATCTCGCCAGTCGAATTCAGTGACTGGGCGAGCCCGATCATGCCGGTGCTCAAGGCGGATGGGTCGGTCAGGATATGTGGCGATTACAAGGCCACCATCAATCGAGTGTCACTCCAAGACAAGTACCCACTACCGAGAGCAGAGGACCTCTTTGCAACGCTATCCGTTGGCAAACTTTTTTCAAAATTGGACCTGCCCTCAGCTTACATGAGCTGGCGAGTTAGTCGAAGAAGCTGACCACCATCATGACATACAAGGGGCTGTTTGAGTACAACAGATGTCCGTTCGGGATTCGCTCGGCCGCCGCGATCTTTCAACGAAATATGGAAAGCCTCCTCAAGTCGACTGCAAGGACGGTGGTTTTTCAAGACGACATCCTCATCACGGATTGCGATACTGAAGAACACCTCCACAACCTGGAGGAGATGCTACGCAGATTGGACCGGGTAGGTCTGCGACTGAAAAAGGCGAAGTGCGTCTTCCTAGCTCCAGAGGTAGAATTCCTGGGGATGAGGGTAGCAGCAGACGGGATCAGCCCTACTGCATCCAAAACGGAAGCGATCCAGAGAGCACACAGACCCCATAACACGGCGGAGCTGTGTTCGGCTCCTGAACTATTTTGGTTAACTTTCTTCCCAAATTGAGCACGCTGCTAGAATCGCTACACAAGCTCCTATGCAAAGGTTGCGAATGGGTCTGGGGCGACAGCCAA
Source organism: Pristiophorus japonicus (assembly GCF_044704955.1). Lineage (NCBI taxonomy): Eukaryota > Metazoa > Chordata > Chondrichthyes > Pristiophoridae > Pristiophorus > Pristiophorus japonicus. The sequence goes on along the minus strand of NC_091983.1, from coordinate 41,868,869 downwards.
GAAAGGGCTTTTGATAGAGCGCACAATTTGTTATGTTCCAACAATCTGTTAACACTATATGACCAGTGTAAGAAACTTGTTTTAACGTGCAATTCGTCGTCCTATGGGGTCGGGTGTGTGTGTTGCAGCATGTTAATGCCAAGAGTCAGTTACAGCCGGTAGCTTATTCCTCCAGGAGTCTGTCCCAGGCAGAAAGGGGCTACGGGATGGTAGAAAAGGAAGCATTGCATGTGTGTATGCAGTAAAAAAAATGCACCAGTACCTGTTTGGCAAGAATTTTGAGCTGGAGACAGATCACAAACCCCTAACGTCCCTTTTTGCCAACAACAAGGCCATAAATGCAAATGCGTCGGTCCGCATACAGAGGTGGGCACTCATGTTAGCCGCCTATGCCTACACAATTCGGCAGAGACCGGGCACTGAAAACTGCGCCGATGCACTCAGCAGGCTCCCACTAGCCACCACCGAGGGGACAACCGAGTATGCTGCTGAGATGGTCATGGCTGTTGAAGCTTTCGAAAGCGAAGGCTCACCCGTGACAGCCCGTTAGATCAATGTCTGGACAAATAGAGACCCGCTACTGTCTTTAGTTAAGAAATGTGTCCTGAATGGGGACTGGGCAGCCACGTACGGGGCATGCCCTGAGGAATTTAAACTATTTCACAGGCGCAAGGATGAACTCTCGATTCAGGCCGATTGCCTATTATGGGGAAACCGAGTAGTCATGCCCCAGATGGGCAGAGAGGTGTTCATCAGAGAACTCCACAATGAGCACCCGGACTTTGTCATGATGAAGGCAATTGCCAGGTCACACGTTTGGTGGCCAGGGATAGATGCAGACCTGGAACTTTGTGCTCGCAGGTGCAACACGTGTGCCCAGCAGGGCAATGCCCAGGGAAGCACCCCCTAGTCCCTGGTCCTGGCCCGCCAAGCCATGGTCATGCATCCATGTGGACTACACAGTTCCTTTCATGGGAAAAATGTTTTTGGTTGTAGTAGATGCTACTCCAAATGGATCGAGTGTGACATTCTTAATTCAAGTACATCCTCTGCCACGGTAAAAAGTCTGTGGGCAATGTTCGCCGCTCATGGTCTACCGGACGTCTTGGTCAGCGACAATGGCCCGTGCTTTACAAGCACTGAATTCCAGGACTTCATGGCAGGCAATGGAATCAACCATGTCAGAACGGTGCCGTTCAAGCCGGCCTCAAATGGCCAGGCAGAACGAGCAGTGCAGATAATCAAACAGGGGATGCTCAGAATCCAAAAAGGGGTTCCCTACAAAGCCGTTTATCATGCCTCCTGTTGGCCAATAGATCCCGACCACACTCGCTCACAGGGGTTCCACCCGCAGAGCTGCTAATGAAACGGACGCTTAAAACTAGGTTATCCCTTATACACCCCACCATGAAAGAAATTGTTGAGAGCAGGCTCCGGTCACAATGTGACTACCATGACGGGAATGCGAGGGCGCGATATATTGATGTCAATGACCCTGTCTTTGTCATCAACTACGCTGCAGGGCCTAAATGGCTCACAGGCACTGTGATTGCCAAAGAGGGGAATAGGATTCTGGTAGTTAAACTTATCAATGGACAAATCTGCCGCAAACACGTGGATCAAACAAAAATGAGGTTCAGCAACCCCATTGAAGAAGCAGAGGAAGAACACGATGTAGAGTTCACTCCACCACAGGTGACCGAACATCGGAATCAAGCAGAGGAGAGCCCAGTCACTGTGGGCAGTCCGGACAGGCCTGAGGCACCGCAAACAGCAGACACTCAGGCCAACACCCAACAACCGGAGCCCCAACTCAGGCGCTCTACAAGGGAGCGTAAACCACCAGAGAGACTTAACCTGTGATCCCAATAAGACTTTGGGGGGGAGGTGATGTCATGTATTCAACTGTCATTGTAACCCATGTATAAACTGACCTAAGTTGTACACCGTGAGAACAATGAGCACTTAGGTGGCGAACTTGTGGGGGACACTCCTAACCTGGACTTTCAGGTATAAAAGGGGAAGCTCCACCCACCTTCTTCACTTCAGTGCTGGCTCATAAAGGTTACTGGTCACAGAGTGACCTTCTCTCAAGTATGGGCCTCTCATATGTCCTTACTGTATAGTAAGGACATATTAGTAACAATGTTGGGAGTTATGAAAAAGTCCATGTCCCAGATTTTGAGCGGCCTGAATGGTGTAGGTCAGGCAATCAAGGAAGGTTTCACCAACCTGAGGTTTCAAATGCAGATAGTGCCAGCTGCTAAGGCACATGCTGTACCAGCCTCATAAAGGAGACGACAAGAACAGGGTGCACCTCACGTAGGTGCTCAGAAGGCAGCTGTGGAAGCCCTGGGCGACAAAATGCAAGAAATTACCAGGTGTAGCTTCTGTTCATTGGGAGCAAACTGCAGACTAATCGGCGGGAGAACATGCAGTGGCTCATACATGTGCGTGTTGTGTATCCCAGCAGATCAGCGGCCCTTGTGAGAAGATATCCTCTTACAGTGTGAGGTAAAACAGAATGTAGGGTTTGCCATTTGTTGCTCAGGTCTGCACATGCATTCCATTAAAGACATAGGAACACACTAAAACTTACATTTGCCAATAATTAAAATACCACGCTGACTATACCTGTTTTGTCAACACCAAGCACAACATCAGCACGTACTCATTTTGTTGAGTTTCTGACAAGAAGGAAGATAACTATGGATAAGAAGATAGGACTAAACTGCAATGCAACCGACACAAGACAAATCTCTCAGTGCAGCAACTCAGAAGCCGTTAGCAGCTGGCATTGTTCTTGTGCTACAGTGATGGTTCTTCCTCAGGGGGTAGATGTTGGGCTTCCTTGCCCTCCTCTTGCCCTGGTACCTGCTGATTGGTGGATTGCATGTTGCTATCCCCATTAGTGATTTATCGTCGTGCAATATGCAGCACATGTTGCCTTGTTGCCTATTCTTTTATGGGTATACAAGAGGCAGCTACCAGAGTAGTACAAGCACACACAGAGTGCTGTGAGAGTTCTGCTCATTCAGCACTCTGGTCCAGCCATAGATTTCAGTGTATTGTAGCTGAATCCAGATGTAGAGAGTTGTCATGAGCTACAGTTACAGTCTCCTAGCAGCCAGCTATTGCGTCTTCGCTGGCCTTGGAAAAGCTTGGTGCAGAACGCATGAATCAATGATACTGAAGCGGCATTCATTTGTATAATGTTAAATTAAGGGTCACATCCTTATCTGCACTTCAAAGCAACAAAGGGGGTGACTTTAATGTAAAGAAAAATTGGGCAGGGTGTATAATGTGTCCCCGCATGCTCTTTTGACTTACGTGCATCACGGCATTGCTGCTTGGTGCTTGAATTCCAACAAGGACTTACTTGCTGAACCCTGCACATTAGGAATTTGAGAGTGAAAGTATTTTGACTGCACCATTGAAAGGCAGTGCTGACTGAGGCCTGCATGTGAAGCCTGCCGTTCAGGAATTGGCACAGGTTGGTTGCTTCAGCCTGTACATGACCCGCTCTCCTTTTGGGACAGGTTGCTGCTTGCTGGCCTGTATGCCTGGCCTTGGGGATAACAGTGTAAACCATGATTAACATTCTGTAAAAGCCTTTGCCTCTGCTCTGCCCTCTGTTCCTGCAGCAAACAAAAACTCATGGCAGCCCCGAGGATCTGTGGGTCAGCAATCCCAGCAATTGTGCTGCAATCACACCGGCCGCGAGACTCCACGGCTGGCCCCAGTGACATTTCCAGGGTCGAGAGGAATTAACCTGATCATGGAAGGCCCCATGACAGTAGGGATGCATCTAGAATTCCTGATGTATAAAAGAATCCGGAAAATCTGCTCCTCTTCACCCCAAAAACAACACAGAGCTCCATCCAGCAGCCCCCTGTTATGTCTGGACTGAATTATCCTCAGTGCACGCCATGTTGAAGGCCATGTTTGGGAGGAAACTTTGACACTCAACAGGGACCACTAAACAGGGACCAGCGTAACCAGGTCTTGGCCTAGTCTCAGGCCTGCTGAAGTCACAGTGGGAGGATGCTGGAGCGCTCACGGATACAATTACAGGAGTAGCAGGCAGCAATAGAGAATTTATCGCTGCAAATGAAAGACAATGCCAATCAGCTTTAGGACCCATGACTAAGCCCTTAACTAGCATCATCGAGTAATGGGCAATAAAATAACACTGCAAATTGGACCCAATTATTTTTTTTCCCGACAGACTTGGAGGAGGATGAAACCACAACCTAACAATTGTTTTTCCCCAAAGTCGCCACCTCTTTTAATGCCAACTTCTTTTGGCACTTAACAGTGCAAAGGGGAATTAAATCGGTAAACGCTACTTACCAGAAATAAGTGAACATTTAAAAATGATCAGAATACAATGGGCCAAAAATTGCAGTGGGAGGCTTCCCATGGACGCAAGCCCTCGACCACCGAATATGATGTGCACCTACCTGCAGTCCCTGAGCACACCGAGAATTCCGTTTTAAACCGGCAGAGTCCTGGGCAGTGCATGACGTCACGCCGCCCAGGTACGCTGCCCTTGTGAAGCCTGTGGCTTTGTTCAGTCAATAGTAGCTCCCACAAGACCTGTCAAAAAAGTTAATTTGAATAGGCCAGGCTACTGATTTTTTTTACTCCACAGTCTTGTTGAATGGAGCGGCCATTACTATGAATGGGAATACCCCCCAAAAACAAAGAAAGCACTTTACATATTTAAAATTAATAGAAATTGAATTAAATTAAATGCTTTAGAAAAAAAAAATCTTTGTTTGACATTTTTTTTAATTGGGGGAAAATTGAGGTTGGAGGCTTCCTTCATACGAATGCCTCCAACCTGAAAAAAATCTACAAAAGTACCTGGTGATCCCGGAGGAACGTAGGATTCCGGTCAGAGGCCTAGATTCACTGTGCAGCACTTGGGGAGATGACTTCGAGGTATGTACGTACAAGCTGCAGTCACATGGGCCTCCATTTGTACGAGTTCCCATTACTATCAATGAGAATAACCCCCTAAAACAAGGAAACACAGCATAATAAATAAAACATCTCACATATTTAAAATTAATTGAAATTAAATGTAATTAAATGTTTTAGAAAAAATATATTTTTGGGGGTTTTTTAAATGTGTTTTAATAGTGTTAAAAATAAACTTACCTTAATGGACAGGGTTTTTAATGGACCAAAGATTGCGGTTGCAGGCTTCCCACGGGCGGATGCCTCCGACCAAAATTATTTTTACGAAAATACTTGGTGGTAGAAACATAGAAACATAGAAACATAGAAAATAGATGTAGGAGTAGGCAATTCGACCCTTCGAGCCTGCACCACCATTCAATAAGATCATGGCTGATCATTCACCTAAGTACCCCTTTCCTGCTTTCTCTCCATACCCCTTGATGCTTTAGCCATAAGGGCCATATCCAACTCCCTCTTGAATATATCCAATGAACTGGCATCAACAACTTTCTGTGGTTGAGAATTCCACAGGTTAACAACTCTCTGAGTGAAGAAGTTTCTCATCATCTCAGTCCTAAATAGCCTACCCCTTATCCTTAGACTGTGACCCCTGGTTCTGGACTTCCCCAACATCGGGACCATTCTTCCTGCATCTAACCTGTCCAGTCCCGTCAGAATTTTATATGTTTCTATAAGATCCCCTCTCATCCTTCTAAACTCCAGTGAATACAGGCATGGTCGATGTCAGTCCTGCCATCCCAGGAATCAGTCTGGTGAACCTTCACTGCACTCCCTCAATAGCAAGAACGTCTTTCCTCAGATTAGGAAAGCAAAACTGAACACAATATTCCAGGTGAGGCCTCACCAAGGCCCTGTACAACTACAGTAAGAACTCCCTGCTCCTATACTCAAATCCCCTTGCTATGAAGGCCAACATACCATTTGCCTTCTTCACCGCCTGCTGTATCTGTATGCCAACTTTCAATGACTGATGAACCATGACACCCAGGTCTCGGTGCACCTCCCCTTTTCCTAATGTGTCGCCATTCAGATAATATTCTGCCTTCGTGTTTTTGCCACCAAAGTGGATAACCTCACTTTTATCCACATTATACTGCATAGACCATGCCTTTGCCTACTCACCTAACCTGTCCACGTCACCCTGCAGCCTCTTATCAGCCTCCTCACAGCTCACACTGCCACCAAGCTTAGTGCCATCTGCAAACTTGGAGATATGACACTCAATTACTTCATCTAAATCATTAATGTATATTGTAAATAGCTGGGGTCCCAGCACTGAGCTCTGCGGCACTCCACTAGTCACTGCCTGTCATTCTGAAAAGGACCCGTTTATCCTGACTCTCTGCTTCCTGTCTGCCAACCAGTTCTCTATCCATGTCAATACATTACCCCCAATACCATGTGCTTTAATTTTGCACACCAATCTCTTGTGTGGGACTTTGTCAAAAGCCTTTTGAAAGTCCAAATACACCACATCCACTGGTTCTCCTTTGTCCACTCTACTTGTTACATCCTCAAAAAATTCTAGAAGATTTGTCAAGCGTAGTTTCCCTTTCATAAATCCATGCTGACTTGGACCGATCCTGTCGCTGCTTTCCAAATGCACTGCTATTTCATCTTTAGTAATTGATTCCAACATTTTCCCCACTACTGATGTCAGGCAAACCGGACTATAATTCTCCGTTTTCTCTCTCCCTCCTTTTTTAAAAAGTGGTGTTACATTAGCTACCCTCCAGTCCATAGGAACTGATCCAGAGTCTATAGACTGTTGGAAAATGATCACCAATGCATCCACTATTTCTAGGGCCACTTCCTTAAGTACTCTGGGATGCAGACTATCAGGCCCTGAGGATTTATCAGCCTTCAATCCCATCAATTTCTCTAGCACAACTTCCCGACTAGTAAGGATTTCCTTCAGTTCCTCCTTCTCACTCGACCCTCTGGAAGGTTATTTCTGTCTTCTTTCGTGAAGACAGAACCAAAGTATTTGTTCAACTGGTCTGCCATTTCTTTGTTCCCCATTATAAATTCACCTGATCCTAACTGCAAGGGACCTACGTTTGTCTCCACTAATCTTTTTCTCTTCACATATCTATAGAAGCTTTTGCAGTCAGTTTTTATGTTCCCAGCAAGCTTCCTCTCATACTCTATTTTCCCCCTCCTAATTAAACCCTTTGTCCTCCTCTGTGAATTCTAAATTTCTCATAGTTCTCAGGTCTGCTGCTTTTTCTGGCCAATATATTTGCCTCTTCCTTGGATTTAACACTATCCTTAATTTCCCTTGTTAGCCACGGTTGAGCCATCTTCCCCGTTTTATTTTTACTCCACACAGGAATGTACAATTGTTGAAGTTCATCCATGTGATCTTTAAATGTTTGCCATTGCCTGCCTATCCACCGTCAATCCTTTACGTATCATTCACCAGTCTATTCTAGCCCATTCACGTCTCATACCATCGAAGTTACCTTTCTTTAAGTTCAGGACCCTAGTTTCTGAATTAACTGTGTCACTCTCCATCTTAATAAAGAATTCTACCATATTATGGTCACTGTTCCCCAAGGAGCCTCGCAAAACAAGATTGCTAATTAGTCCTTTCTCATTACACATCACCCAGTATAGGATGGCCAGCTCTCTACTTGGTTCCTCGACATATTGGTCTGGAAAACCATCCCAATACTCCAGGAAATCCTCCTCCATCGTATTGCTACCAGTTTGGTTAGCCCAATCTATATGTAGATTAAAGTCACCCATGATAACTGCTGTACCTTTATTGCACGCATCCCTAGTTTCTTGTTTGATGCTGTCCCCAACCTCACTACTACTGTTTGGTGGTCTGTACACAACTCCCACTCGCGTTTTCTGCCCTTTGGTATTCCGCAGCTCCACCCATACAGATTCCACATCCTCAAGCTAATGTCCTTCCTTACTATTGCATTAATTTCTTCTTTAACCAGCAACGCTACCCCACCTCCTTTTCCTTTCTGTCTATCCTTCCTAAATGTTGAATACCCCTGAATGTTGCATTCCCAGCCTTGGTCACCCTGGAGCCATGTCTCTATGATGCCAATTATATCATATTCGTTAATTGCTGCCTGCGTAGTTAATTCATCCACCTTATTATGAATACTCCTCGCATTGAGGCACAGATCCTTCAGGCTTGTCTTTTTAACACACTTTGCCCCTATAGAATTTTGCTGTAATGTGGCCCTTTTTGATTTTTGCCTTGGGTTTCTCTGCCCTCCACTTTTACTTTTCTTCTTTCTATCTTTTGCTTCTGCCCCCATTCTACTTCCCTCTTTCCTCCCTGCATAGGTTCCCATCCCCCTGCCATATTAGTTTAACCCCTCCCCAACAGCAGTAGCAAACACTCCCCCAGGACATTGGTCTGGTCCTGCCCAGGTGCAGACCGTCCGGTTTGTACTGGTCCCACCTCCCCCAGAACCGGTTCCAATGTCCCAGGAATTTGAATCCCTCCCTTCTGCACCACTGCTCAAGCCACATATTCATCTTAGCTATCCTGCAATTCCTACTCTGACTAGCACATGGCACTGGTAGCAATCCTGAGATTACTACCTTTGAGGTCCTACTTTTTAATTTAACTCCTAGCTCCCTAAATTCAGCTTGTCGGACCTCATCCCATTTTTTATCGATATCGTTGGTACCTAGATGCACCACGACAACTGGCCATTCACCCTCCCCCTCCAAAATGTCCTGCAGCCACTCCGAGACATCCTTGACCCTTGCACCAGGGAGGCAACATACCATCCTGGAGTCTCGATTGCAGCTGCAGAAACGTCTATTTATTCCCCTTACAATAGAATTCCCTATCACTATTGCTCTCCCACTCTTTTTCCTGGCCTCTTATGCAGCAGAGCCACCCACAGTGCCATGAACTTGGCTGCTGCTGCCCTCCCCTCATGAGTCATCCCCCCCAACACTACCCAAAACGGTGTATCTGTTTTGGAGTGGGATGACCGCAGGGGACCCCTGCACTACTTTCCTTCCACTGCTCTTCCTGCTGGTCACCCATTCCCATCTGCCTGTGTAACCTTTAGCTGCGGTGTGTCCAACTCTATAAACATGCTATTCATGATATCCTCAGCATCGCGAATGCTCCAGAGTGAATCCATGCGCTGCTCCAGTGTTGCAATGCGGTCTGTCAGGTGCTGCAGCAGGATACACTTCCTGCACATGGAAGAGTCCCTGAGTTCCCACATAGCACAGGAGGACCATGACACATGTCCGAGCTCTCCTGCCATGATTTAATTCTTGGATTAACTTAATTTGGCAACAATGATAAAGGTTACCTACTGATCAACTACTCACTGATCACCAGCCAATCACTTAACCCCTTGGCTGTAACGTCACCCTTCGATTTCTTTTTATTTCTTTTTTGCCTTCTCTCCCTGCACCAGCTGGCTTCCTCCTCGATGACTCACCACTCCCCGACTGTTGGGCCTTTATAGGCCTCCCGACTCACCGCGCTGCCTCCTCCTCGATGACTCACCACTCCCCGACTGTTGGGCCTTTATAGGCCTCCCGACTCACCGCGCCGCCTCCTCCTCGACGACTCACCGGTCCTGGAGGAATGAACACCACTTGTCTGAAGTCTAGACGCGCAGCCCAGTGCAGAGGTCCATGCATTCCAGGAGGGTAAGCGCTTCCTAGGATCTCGTGGACTTGGACCACCAATCACAATGTAGTAGTAAGCTCCGAGCTCCCATTACTATCAATGAGAATACCCCTAAAAGCAAAAAAATGCACACATAAATGAAAAGAACATCAATGTTTTATAAAGAAATATAATTTTTTGAAATTAAAAAAAGGTTTTAATAGTGTTAAACATAAACTTACCTTCATGGACAGGGTTTTTAATATGAAAATAAGTAATAACATTTATTTTTTCTATCTTTTAAAACTCGTACGCTGGTAACAGCAAACCTTACGCCTGCTTTTACCAAGCGTAAGAGTTTTAAGGACATTTGATCAGCAGGACTTGGGGAAATAACCCAACTCTCCATCCACGGAGGCCATTTACTATCGCATTCGTGCGATCTGTCAGAATAAATTTTGACAGATTATAAGTGCCGGGTTTAGATGCATGCACAGTGCACGTCTAAACCGGAACTTGTGGGGCTTCTTCGGGTGCCTGAGCACATTGTACACACCCAGAGAGGCCGCAATTTACAGCCCAATATAAAAATTAATTTTTTTTTAAATTCTATCTTTTAAAACTCTTACACTGGTAAAAGAAGACCTTACGCTTGCTTTACCAGGTGTAAGCGTTTTAAGGACATTTGCTGGGCAGGATGGGCAAATAATCCAACTCTCCACCTGCGGAGGCCCTTTACTTTCGCATTCGTACAACCTGTCAAAAGAAACACACATCGTACGCATCCAGAGAGGCCACAATTTATGGCCCAATAATGCATGGTTCGTGCAGTGAGTACTCCTGGAAACATGGGTATCAGTGACAACACTTTTCCTGGACCAGGGTGCAACCTAGTGACCCAAATATAAAGAATCCCATTCATCAATAAAAATATTAATGCAGTTTATGGGATTGAAGTAAAACTGATGTGTAATTAGGTGGGAGTGACACGCTAAGGTCTCTCTCTATTACAGCATCTGGCAGCAGTCTGGTAAAACAGCCTAGGGAATTTGTCCCAGAGCAAACAAGTTAAGGATAAGTGATCTATTATTGTGCAGTGGTGACTATACAAAAAGAAAAATTACTGCAAGCGTGCAGCTGATTAATTTCAACTCGAGTTTCATAGACAGCTCTGCCATAGTCGGGAAGCCCCTCTTGTTGCGATATATCATTAATTAGACATCAGCATAATCTAATGCACTGCAACACAAACACTGCAAACACTTTAAGGTAAACCTTTCTGAAAAATTACACCACCGAGACTAAGAACTTTGTATTACACTGCAATAATCTTTAAACTTGCAATAACTCAGCACTAAATATGCTTGGCAATATAATGTAACAAACGATGTACTCTGTACAGTAGAGACCACTGAACTTCCAGCTATAATACACAAGTTCCATTTTAATTCTTGACTGATATTTGCAACTCATGTTTCCCCGAGAGCATGGCGTTCAGCAGTCCCAATCAAATCTTGTATAACAAGGAGCTAAACTGCCTGGGGATAGTCTGCTTTAATACAGCCACTTCTCTGTAGTTAGTCATATAGCACTTTTAACAGTTTCTCCAAAACTATCTGTGAAAAGTCGATCATTTCAATCTCCCAATTGAAAAAGATAATGGGTCTGGAATTCCAGGGGCCCTTCTGTAACGCACCCATTGTAATTCCATTGGGAGTGCTCAGGAAGAGTCTCAAACTGGGATGGGTCACGGCTTTACATCAGAGTTCCCGATTGTTCCAACTCAAACAATGCCATCAATGCAGAAGGGGCCAGGGCCAGGAATACACAACCTCTGAGAGGGCCGATGGAAAATCAGGTGCAAGTACAGCTGGTGAGACCAGACTTACCTGGCCACCAAATGGTGGAATCAGAAATCTAGGTCAGGAACTCCAATGATTGGAGGTCAGCTGTTTTTGTAATGACTAGTGGACCTCCCGTGGCACTGCCCATGGGAAATGGTGGCAAAGAGGACTCTGGGAACAGACGGGTCCCTAGCGGTGTGGGTGCTGTTATGTATGCAACCCTATGTAACCAGCATTCTACTGCCACCAGAGGGCTTATCTGTTGGAGTCCCAAGGGATCCCAGCATCCCTTGGGAGCACTGCATATAAGCAGGTCTCCCATGCTGTACCGGCACACTGGAGTTAAAATAAAGAGACTAAGGTCACATTTACTCACGTCTACAGTACTCAATCACGTTACCTTATTCTGGACATAACAACTGGCGACGAGATAACGAACCATCACACGAAAATGCAGAGAACTATTGGTATCCTGGAGAAATTCTCAGAAGGGGACGATTGGGAGGCCTTCATGGAGCAACTCGATGAATACTTTGTGGCCAATGAGCTGGAAGGGAGTGTGAACACTGCCAAATGAAGGGCAATCCTCCTCACCGTCTACGGGGCAACAACCTATGACCTCATGAAGAATCTTTTTGGTCCGGTGAAACCAACAACCAAATTGTATGAGGAACTATGTTCGCTAGTCCGGGAGCACCTAAATCCGAAGGAGACCGTTCTGTTGCCAGGGTATCGATTTTACACATGTCAACGGTCTGATGGCCAGGAAGTGGCGAGCTACGTCGACGAACTAAGGCGCCTTGCAGGACATTGCGAATTTGATGGATTCCTGGAGCAAATGCTAAGAGACTTTTTTGTGCTTGGCACTGGCCATGAGGTTATCCTTTGCAAACTATTGCCTGTGAAACACCGAACCTGAGCAAAGCCATAACGGTAGCCCAGGCATTTATGTCCACCAGCGATAATACCAAACAAATTTCACAGCATAAAGTTGTTTCAGCAAGTACTGTACACAAAGTAACATCGTTTTCAGGCAGGAATACATATGGCAGAACGTACACGTCTGCAGCTGCACGACCTCAGATGACCCAGAGTCCGCCATCAATCGTTAATGCGAGGCAGTTAACACCTTGTTGTCGCTGCGGAGTGATCATCGAGCCCATCAATGCCACTTCAAACACTATGCGTGCAAAGGCTGTGGAACAATGGGACACCTCCAGCGAATATGCAGATGAGCTGTAAACGCTGCAAACCACCACGTTGCAGAGGAAGATCGATCCATGGTGGATCAAACTGAACTAGAGACTCAAACCGAGGAGGCAGAAGTGTATGGAGTATCACCACAAAATGTCCACCGATCATGATAAAAGTTGAACTGAGCGAAATTCCAGTATCCATGGAATTGGACACAGGTGCGAGTCAGTCCATCATTGAGCAAAAAGGCCTTCAACAGGCTGTGGTGCAACAAGGCGCACAGGCCCAAGCTGAGCCCCATTCACACCAAGCTGAGAACTTACACAAAAGAACTAATCCCTGTAATTGGCAGCGCAGCAGTAAAAGTCTCCGATGATGGTGCAGTGTACAAACTACCACTATGAATCGTACCAGGAAATGGCCCTACACTGTTCGGCAGAAGCTGGCTGGGAAAAATCCGCTGGAACTGGGATGACATCCAAGCGCTTTCGTCCGTCGATGACACCTCATGTGCCCAGGTTTTGAGCAAGTTTTCGTTGTTGTTTGAGCCAGGCATCGGAAGCTTCTCAGGGGCGAAGGTGCAGATCCACTTGATTCCCGGTACATGACCCCTCCACCACAAGGCACGGGCGGTGTCATATATGATGCGAGAGAAATTGGAGATCGAGCTAGACAGGCTGCAACGAGAGTGCATCATCGCGCCGGTGGAGTTCAACAAGTGGGGCAATCCGATTGTTCTGGTTCTCAAGGGCGATGGCATGGTCAGAATTTGCGGGGACGATAAAGTAACGATTAACCGTTTTTCGCTGCAGGACCAGTGCCCACTACCCAAGGCAGACGACCTATTTGCGACACTGGCAGGAAGAAAGATGTTCACCAAGTTGGATCTGACCTCGGCCTACATGACGCAGGAGCTGGCGGAATCTTCAAAAGGCCTCACCTGCATCAACATGCACAAAGGTCTGCTCATCTGCAGCCCGTTTGGGATTCGATCAGCCGCGGCTATTTTTCAAAGGAACATGGAGAGTCTGCTAAAGTCGGTTCCGCGCACCGTGGTTTTCCAGGACGACATACTGGTCATAGGTTGGGACACCATCGAACACTTGCAGAACCTGGAAGAGATTCTAAGTCGGCTAGATCGTGTGGGACTCAGGTTGAAACGCTCGAAGTGTGTTTTCCTGGCACAGGAGGTCGAGTTCTTAGGGAGAAGAATCGCGGTAGACAGCATCAGACCCACCAACGCCAAGACGGAGGCCATCAAGAATGCGCTGAGACCACAAAACGTGACAGAGCTGCGGTCGTTCCTGGGACTCCTCAATTATTTTGGTAATTTCCTACCTGGGTTAAGCACCTTGCGAAAATCTCTACACGTGTTGCTACGCAAGGGAGATGACCGGGTATGGGAGAAATCACAAGAGACAGATTTTGAGAAAGCCTGAAATCTGTTATGTTCCAACAAACTGCTTGTATTATATGATCCTTGTAAACATTTAGTGCTAGCCAGCGATGCGTCTTCATACGGGGTTGAGTGTATGTTACAACAAGCAAACGTATCAGGAACATTGCAACCAGTCGCTTATGCGCCCAGGAGCTTGTCCACGGCCAAAAGGGCCTGCAGCATGATTGAAAAAGAAGCTCTGGCATGCGTTTACGGGGTAAAAAAAATGCACCAGTATCTGTTTGGGCATAAGTTCGAGTTAGAAACTGACCATAAGCCGCTCATATCGCTATTCTCAGAGCGCAAAGGTATCAATACCAATGCCTCTGCTCGCATCCAAAGATGGGTGCTCACGCTGTTTGCATATAATGTAATTCGCCACAGGCCAGACACAGAGAACTGCGCTGACGCCCTCAGTCGGCTAACATTGCCCACCACCGGGGTGGAAATGGCACAGCCTGCAGACTTGCTCTTAGTGATGGATCGATTTTAAAATGAAAAGTCACCCATTACTGCCCGCCAGATCAGGACCTGGACCAGCCAGGATCCTTTACTGTCCCTTGTAAAAAGCTGTGTCCTCAATGGGAGCTGGTCCAGCATCCCAGCGGTGGTGCATGAAGAGATCAAGCCATTCCAGCGGCGCAAAGACGAAATGTCCATACAGGTGGACTGTCTTTTGTGGGGTAATCGCGTGGTTTTGCCCAAGAAAGTCAGGGAAATGTAAATACGCGACCTACACAGTACCTACCCAGGCATAGTAATGATGAAAGCTATAGCCAGATCCCATGTGTGGTGGCCCGTCATCGACTCAGATTTGGAGTCTTCCGTGCGCCAATGCAACACTTGCTCTCAACTGAGCAATGCACCCAGGGAGGCACCGCTAAGTTTGTGGTCATGGCCCTCCAAACCGTGGTCTAGGATTCACGTTGACTTCGCTGGCCTGTTTCTAGGCAAAATGTTATTGGCTGTTGTGGATGCTTATTCAAAGTGGATTGAGTGTGCAATAATGTCTGTTAAGCACGTCCACGGCCACCATCTAAAGCCTACGAGCCATGTTTGCCATGCGCAGCCTGCCTGATGTCCTTGTCAGCGACAGCAGGCCATGCTTCACCAGCACTGAATTCAAGGAATTCATGACCCGCAATGGGATCAAGCACGTCACATCTGCCCCGTTCAAGCCCATATCCAACGTCCAGGCAGAACGGGCAGTCCAAACCATCAAGCAAAGCTTGAAACACGTGTCGGAAGGGTCCCTGCAGACCTGCCTGTCCTAAGTCCTGCTCAGCTACTGCACCAGACCCCACTCAGTCACCGGGGTTCCCCCAGCCGAGCTGCTCTTGAAGAGGGAGCTCAAAACAAGGCTCTCTCTCGTCCACCCTTATCTCCATGATCACGTCGAGGTCAGGCCGCATTAACAAAGCATGTACCATGATCAGGCAAATTTGTCACGTGATATTAAAATCAATGACCCTGTATTTGTACCCAACTACGGACATGTAAAGATCACATGGATGAATTTCAACAATTCTACATCCCTGTCTGGAGTAAAAATAAAACCGGGAAGGTGGCTCACCCGTGGCTAACAAGGGAAATTAAGGATAGCATTAAATCCAAGGAAGAGGCATATAAATTGGCCAGAAAAAGCAGCAAACCTGAGAACTGGGAGAAATTTAGAATTCAGCAGAGGAGGACAAAGGGTTTAATTAGGAGGGGGAAAATAGAGTATGAAAGGAAGCTTTCCGGGAACATAAATATGGACTGCAAAAGCTTCTATAGATGTGTGAAGAGAAAAAGATTAGTGAAGACAAACATAGAAACATAGAAAATAGGTGCGGGAGTAGGCCATTCGGCCCTTCGAGCCTGCACCACCATTCAATGAGTTCATGGCTGAACATGCAACTTCAGTAACCCATTCCTGCTTTCTCGCCATACCCCTTGATCCCCCTAATAGTAAGGACTACATCAAACTCCTTTTTGAATATATTTAGTGAATTGGCCTCAACAACTTTCTGTGGTAGAGAATTCAAGAGGTTCACCACTCTCTGGGTGAAGAAGTTTCTCCTCATCTCGGTCCTAAATGGCTTTCCCCTTATCCTTAGACTATGACCCCTGGTTCTGGACGTCCCCAACATTGGGAACATTCTTCCTGCATCTAACCTGTCTAAACCCGTCAGAATTTTAAACGTTTCGATGAGATTCCCTCTCATTCTTCTGAACTCCAGTGAATACAAGCCCAGTTGGTCCAGTCTTTCTTGATATGTCAGTCTCGCCATCCCGTGAATCAGTCTGGTGAACCTTTGCTGCACTCCCTCAATAGCAAGAATGTCCTTCCTCAAGTTAGGAGACCAAAACTGCACACAATACTCCAGGTGTGGCCTCACCAAGGCCCTGTACAACTGTAGCAACACCTCCCTGCCCCTGTACTCAAATCCCCTCGCTATGAAGGCCAACGTGCCATTTGCTTTCTTAACCGCCTGCTGTATCTGCATGCCAACCTTCAATGACTGATGTACCATGACACCCAGGTCTCGTTGCACCTCCCCTTTTCCAAATCTGTCACCATTCAGATAATAGTCTGTCTCTCTGTTTTTACCACCAAAGTGGATAACCTCACATTTATCCACATTATACTTCATCTGCCATGCATTTGCCCACTCACCTAACCTATCCAAGTCACTCTGCAGCCTCATAGCATCCTCCTCGCAGCTCACACTGCCACCCAATTTAGTGTCATCCGCAAATTTGGAGATACTACATTTAATCCCCTCGTCTAAATCATTAATGTACAATGTAAACAGCTGGGGCCCCAGCACAGAACCTTGCGGTACCCCACTAGTCACTGCCTGCCATTCTGAAAAGTACCCATTTACTCCTACTCTTTTCTTCCTGTCTGCCAACCAGTTCTCAATCCATGTCAGCACACTACCCGCAATCCCATGTGCTTTAACTTTGCACATTAATCTCTTGTGTGGGACCTTGTCGAAAGCCTTCTGAAAGTCCAAATACATCACATCAACTGGTTCTCCCTTGTCCACTTAACTGGAAACATCCTCAAAAAATTCCAGAAGATTTGTCAAGCATGATTTCCCTTTCACAAATCCATGCTGCCTTGTACCTATCATGTCACCTCTTTCCAAATGTGCTGCTATGACATCCTTAATAATTGATTCCATCATTTTACCCACTACCGATGTCAGGCTGACCGGTCTATAATTCCCTGTTTTCTCTCTCCCTCCTTTTTTAAAAAGTGCGGTTACATTGGCTACCCTCCACTCCATAGGAATTGATCCAGAATCTATGGAATGTTGGAAAATGATTGTCAATGCATCCGCTATTTCCAAGGCCACCTCCTTAAGTACCCTGTGATGCAGTTCATCAGGCCCTGGGGATTTATCGGCCTTCAATCCCATCAATTTCCCCAACACAATTTCCCGACTAATCGGGATTTCCCTCAGTTCCTCCTTCTTACTAGACCCTCTGACCCCTTTTATATCCGGAAGATTGTTTGTGTCCTCCTTCGTGAATACCGAACCAAAGTACTTGTTCAATTGGTCTGTCATTTCTTTGTTCCCCGTTATGACTTCCCCTGATTCTGACTGCAGGGGACCTACGTTTGTCTTTACTAACCTTTTTCTCTTTACATATCTATAGAAGCTTTTGCAGTCCATTTTAATGTTCCCTGCAAGCTTCCTCTCGTACCCTATTTTCCCTGCCCTAATCAAACCTTTTGTCCTCTTCTGCTGAGTTCTAAATTTCTCCCAGTCCCCGGGTTCGGTGCTATTTCTGGCCAATTGGTATGCCACTTCCTTGGCTTTAATACTATCCCTGATTTCCCTTGATAGCCATGGTTGAGCCACCTTTCCTTTTTTCTTTTTACGCCAGACAGGGATGTACAATTGTTGTAGTTCATCCATGCGGTCTCTAAATGTCTGCCATTGCCCATCCACTGTCAACCCCTTAAATGTCATTCGCCAATCTATCCTAGCCAATTCACGCCTCATACCTTCAAAGTTACCCTTCTTTAAGTTTTGGACCATGGTCCCTGACTTAACTGTTTCATTCTCCATCCTAATGTAGAATTCCACCATATTATGGTCACTCTTCCCCAAGGGGCCTCGCACAACGAGATTACTAATTAATCCTCTCTCATTACACATCACCCAGTCTAAGATGGCCTCCCCCCTAGTTGGTTCCTCGACATATTGGTCTAGAAAACCATCCCTTATGCACTCGAGGAAATCCTCCTCCACCGTATTGTTTCCAGTTTGGTTAGCCCAATCTATATGCATATTAAAGTTACCCATGATAACTGCTTCACCTTTATTGCATGCACCCCTAATTTCCTGTTTGATGCCCTCCCCAACATCACTGCTACTGTTTGGAGGTCTGTACACAACTCCCACTAGCGTTTTCTGCCCTTTGGTATTCTGTAGCTCCACCCATACCGATTCCACATCATCCAAGCTCATGTCTTTCCTTACAATTGCATTAATTTCCTCTTTAACCAGCAAAGCCACCCCGCCTCCTTTTCCTTTCTGTCTATCCTTCCTAAATGTTAAATATCCTTGGATGTTGAGTTCCCAGCCTTGGTCACCCTGGAGCCATGTCTCCGTGATGCCAACCACATCGTATCCTTTAACTGCTATCTGCACTGTTTATTCGTCCACCTTATTCCGAATACTCCTCGCATTGAGGCACAGAGCCTTCAGGCTTGCCTTTTTAACACACTTTGACCCTTTAGAATTTTGCTGCAAAGTGACCCTTTTTGTTTTTTGCCTTGGGTTCCTTGCAGTCAGATTCAGGTGAATTTATAATGGCGAACAAAGAAATAGCAGACCAGTTGAACAAATACTTTGGATCTATCTTCATGAAGGAAGAGACAAATAACCTTCCGGAAATACTAGGGGACCGAGGGTCTAGTGAGAAGGAGGAACTGAAGGATATCCTTATTAGGCGGGAAATTGTGTTCGGGAAATTGATGAGATTGAAGGCCGACAAATCCCTGGGGTCTGATAGTCTGCATCCCAGAGTACTTAAGGAAGTGGCACTCGAAATAGTGGATGCATTGGTGATCATTTTCCAACAGTCTATCGACTCTGGATCAGTTCCTATGGACTGGAGGGTAGCTAATGTAACACCACTTTTTAAAAAAGGAGGGAGAGAGAAAATGGGTAATTATAGACCAGTTAATCTGACATCAGTGGTGGGGAAAGTGTTGGAATCAATTATTAAAGACGAAATAACAGTGCATTTGGAAAGCAGTGACAGGATTTGTCCAAATCAACATGGATTTATGAAAGGGAAATCATGCTTGACAAATCTTCTGGAATTTTTTGAGGATGTAACCTATAGCGTGGACAAGGGAGAACCAGTGGATGTGGTGTATTTGGACTTTCAAAGGGCTTTTGACAAAGTCCCACACAAGAGATTGTTGTGCAAAATTAAAGCACATGGTATTGGGTATAATGTATTGACGTGGATAGAGAACTGGTTGGCAGACAGGAAGCAGAGAGTCGGGATAAATGGGAACTTTTCAGAATGGCAGGCAGTGACTAGTGGGGTGCCGCAGGGCTCAGTGATGGGACCCCAGCTATTTACAATATACATTCATGATTTAGATGAAGGAATTGAGTGTAATATCTCCAAGTTTGCAGATGACACTAAACTGGGTGGCGGTGTGAGCTGTGAGGAGGATGCTGAGAGGCTGCAGGGTGATTGGACAGGTTAGGTGAGTGGGCAAATGCATGGCAGATGTAGTATAATGTGGATAAATGTGAAGTTAGAATATTTATCTGAATGGCGGCAGATTAGGAAAAGGGGAGGTGCAACAAGACCTAGGTGTCATGGTACATCAGTCATTGAAAGTTGGCATGCAGGTACAGCAGGCAGTGAAGAAGGCAAATGGTATGTTGGCCTTGATAGCTAGGGGATTTGAGTATAGGAGCAGGGAGTTCTTACAGTTGTACAGGGCCTTGGTGAGGCCTCACCTGGAATATTGTGTTCAGTTTTGATCTCCTAATCTGAGGAAGGATGTTCTTGCTATTGAGGGAGTGCAGCGAAGGTTCACAGACTGATTCCCGGGATGGCTGGACTAACATATGAGGAGAGACTGGATCGACTGGGCCTTTATTCACTGGAGTTTAGAAGGATGAGAGGGGATCTCATAGAAACATATAAAATTCTGACGGGACTGGACAGGTTAGATGCAGGAAGAATGTTCCCGATGTTGGGGAAGTCCAGAACCAGGGGACACACTCTAAGGATAAGGGATGATCCATTTAGGACTGAGATGAGGAGAAACTTCTTCACTCAGAGAGTTGTTAATCTGTGGAATTCCCTACCGCAGAGAGTTGTTGATGCCAGTTCGTTGGATATATTCAAGAGGGAGTTAGATTTGGCCCTTACAGCTGAAGGGATCAAGGGGTATGGAGAGAAAGCAGGAAAGGGGTACTGAGGTGAATGATCAACCATGATCTTATTGATTGGTGGTGCAGGCTCGAAGGGCCGAATGGCCTACTCCTGCACCTATTTTCTATGTTTCTATGTTTCTATGATCCCAAATGGCTTGCTGGCACTGTCATAGCCAAAGAAGGGAGTAGGATGTTTCTGGTCAAACTCGCAAATGGACTAATTTGCAGAAAGCATTTGGACCAAACCAAACTGCGATTCACAGACAGCCACGAGGAACCTGAAGAGAACACCACCAACTTCAACACTCCGACACACACACAAGTAGCAACCGACATCACGGTTGACCACAAAGCTGAACTCATCATCCCCAGCAGTCCAGCAAGGCCAGCTGTGCAGCAGCCCAGCGAAGAAGCAACCAACTCACCTGCACCTGCATTTGTACCGAGATGATCGACTAGGGAGCGAAAAGCCCCAGATCGTCTCACCCTGTAAATAAGTGTACTATTGACTTTGGGAGGGAGTGATTTTATGTATGCAACCCTATGTAATCAGAATTCTACCGCCACCAAAGGGCATATCTGTTGGAGTCCCAAGGCACCCCCACATAGGCTTCCCATGCTGTACCAACACTCTGGAGTTAGAATAAAGAAACTAAGGTCACATTTACTCACATCTACAGTGCTCAATCACATTACCTTATTCTGGACATAAAAGGTGCCACTTATTGGGATTCAAAGTAAGGAACCATCCCCTGTGTTCCTGGCTAGCACATCCCAATACATTTGCTGGAGTGCGTATCCCCTCCACCCCCACCCCAACCCTAATGTAGATTTTCAGCCCCAACTTGATGATATTGTCAGCTGTGGCTTAGTGGGTAAGTCTCACTCCAGGGACTTGAGCACATAAATCTCGGCTGACATTTCACTGCCGTGCTGAGGGAGTGCTGTACTGTCAGAGATGCTGTCTTTCAGATGAGAATTTAAACCAAGGCCCCATCTGCTCTCTCAAGTAGATGTAAAATATCCTATGGCACTATTTCGAAGAAGAGCAGGGGAGTCATCCCCGGTGTCCTGGCCAATATTTCTCCCTCAATCAACAGAACAAAAACAGAATACCTGGTCATTATCACATTGCTGTTTGTGGGAGCTTGCGTGTGCACAAATTGGCTGCCGTGTTTCTCACATTACAACAGTGACGCCACTCCAAAAAGTACTTCATTGGCTGTGAAGCGCTTTGAGATGTCCGGTGGTTGTAGAAGGCACTATATAAATCCAAGTCTTTCTTTTATAAGTATCTAACAGTTGGGAGAAAAATACAATGGAGACTCAGAAAAGACAGAAACGCATGTGACTGAAAGGGTCAACTGCTCCATAGGAGCATTCCGTCACTGTTAGCTGCTCACCTGCAGAGTTTCCTCATCTGCAATTATTGCTCATCTTTTGTTTTATGAGAAGTTTGAGTTTGAAGTGTCCCTGCTCCATTTTGCCCAGCTGCATGTTGATCCAATGTGCCAGAAAGATCCAAGTGGGATCTCCTCCACTGTGCTCTCCTCATAGAGACCAGTAACGGAAATTTTTTTTTTCAAACCTCCATCAAATGTAAATTAAGTCTCAGTAAACACTTGAAACAACCCACAAAACTCGTTTCTAGTCAGTAGCATGGCTGTTTACAGGAACCCAAGTAGAAAGGCTGCAATCAATCTTATTGAAACATATAAAATACTGAGGGGGCTCGACAAGGTAGATGCAGAGAGGATGTTTCCACTCATGGGGGAATCTAGAACTAGGGAGCATAGTTTAAGAATAAGGGGTCGCCCATTTAGAACTGAGATGAGGAGGAATTTCTTCTCTCAGAAAATTGTAAATCTCTGAAATTCTTTGCCTCAGAGAACTGTGGAAGCTGGGTCATTGACTATATTTAAGGCTGAGATAGACAGATTTTGGAATGATAAGGGAATGAAAGGTTATGGGGAGCGGGCAGGGAAGTGAAGTTGAGCCCAAGATCAGATCAGCCATGATCTTGTTAAATGGCGGAACAGGCTCGAGGGTCCAAATGTCCTACTCCTGCTTCTATTTCTTTTGTTCTTATCAAAGAGGAACAGCATAGATAGGTGTTACAGTGACGGTGCTTACTTCCTTTTTTTAACATGCAGCGAACGCAGTTAACATTGATATTATAAAAATATGTGCGTCAAATAACCTGCAAAGTCAGATCATTCTGAATAAATACTCATATTCTCCATGCTCACTTACTTCATCGGTAAGGCTGAACGCTGTTAAAAACACCCAACACAATTTTTTCGTCATGAATAAAATATGAAACTGCTGAACCAGTGATTCATTGCTAACCTAAAGGGAAGCATTGAATCCATTATTCAATGACTGCTACTACATTGCAGTGCTACCTAACCTCAGGTTAATATCTGGGCTTTCCCCCTGCAGTGCTACATAATATTCACTGGTGTTGGTGCAGCAAGGTAAGGAGTACGGCTTTATGAATAATCTGTAATTGTGCTTTTCATTAGTTTAAGCCAATGTCTCAGTTTACTCACATTGTTTAGTGAATGGCAATAATGTCAGGAGATTTGTATCACTATTGCCTTTCATCTCGCAATAAGGCATATTGGGGAAATAATTCCTCTTATGTGCAATGAAATTGTACATTTGTTCTTCATAAATGGGTTTAGTGTTTTGTTAAATATAGCACAAGGGGAAAATC